>NC_135547.1:85054154-85374247 GCF_045843805.1 Urocitellus parryii | reverse complement strand
AACTAAAACAATTCCAGAGTGCTGCTAGCAGAGGTCATGCAGAGGTGAAATGTGGTACTTCCAATGCTATTTTCTGAAAAGACAAGCTTTCAAAGCATGAGAGCTCAAACATTTGCCATGTATATAGGCAGATTATCAATGGCTAATGTATTCTTCAGAGGCCTGTAGGCAAAGATATTTAGTGATTAGGTGACCTACATAATACCTTATAGCTTTTCTTCCAAATATCAAATATAGGAGAAAGCCCATTTTAAAAGTCTTTTAGGTATTTTCAACAGTTTCTGAATTATTGGTAGAAAGATCTGACATAGCTGCATTTAGTTTGATATGTGTGTCTACCATTAAATCCAGATCATGTTTTATATCAAAATTTATTTAAGCAAAGCCAAGTTACTTGACCTTTGGTCTGTCAAAGTGTTCCTGAATTATGCTTTGAGATGCTTTCGTCCATTTTCAGAGCATTCATTCTCAACCTTTATGAATATACAGGATCTTCAGCAGGGAATATACATTAGAAAAAAACTTGATATCAGGCAGATGGAGGGCTTCATAAATGGTGGATGGAACCCCTCTGTATCTTTCCTTATTTGTTTCCATTTGATTCTCTAACAGTGAAGCTCGACTGAAAGTACATCGGGATAAGGCAAGTCACTTCTGTATATATCAGCATGTTGCTCCTCTGATGTATTGAATTTGAGCTGTCCCATGACTGAGGGTACCAGAGATAAACAGAGCTTTGAGGTACTCTTCTGAAAATAGATCTTTAACTTCCAGAATGATGTGCTCCATTGTTGGAACACTTAGGGTTTCTTTATAGTAAATTTCAGAGGTTAATTGAGATTCCAGGTTACCCTGCTGAGCCCTGTGAAATTTCCCAGGGAGTATCATCTGAATATCAAGTTTGGTTGCCAAATTTGTTGCTTCCTCAAACCAAAACTCATAATAGACTTCAATATTTTCCATTACTTCATTGAGTGAATGCAGCACTGTGGTCAAGCTACTGGTGGCAAAGAAGACATCAGAAGTTTGCCCTGGAGATTTTTCCCAAATGTTCTTGTAAAATATAAGATATTTTTAAGAACAACAATAGTAGCAATGTAATCAAAATCTGTTACTGCACTACAAAGTACAAATGCACAGTTTTTCCATCTAATATTTGTGTCAATATTTACAACATCTAAACATAAAACAAATGCTTGCAGGAAATCCACCAAAATTTAAAAAGCATCATGCCTGCCAGTCCACTGAAAATGGCACTTTTCCTTCAGTTCTTTACCCTTCTTCACTGTTCTGAAAAAGAACAGAAATTACATTGTCAAGTTCTAATAGCAGTTGTGATGATGATGGAAAAAAGAACAAACTCCCTCAATTGTTCCTAATGCAACAGACACCCCCATCACAGGCAGTAAGAACATGTTTAAGGTGCAGAAAGAACAGAGTGTGTAAATAGCTTGGGGATATTTCTCTAAAAGTCTAGAAGCAACAACTTTTGTTTCAGAAGAGAACTGCTAGACACAATGTAAGCCTGACCACGACAATAATCCATATTTAGTCTCCACTTCTCAGTTATTGTAGTGTAGAATTTCACAGCCAAAATTTTTGCATCAGCTTCAGAAGGCAGGAAACCCACAAATTCCTCTCTTAGGTTATGAGATTCATGTAGAAACCTCACCAACTTGGGAAGGTGTTCTTCCCCTGCTATATCCACCACATCGTCAGTGATAATGGAAAAGAAGCATTAGTCTTTCAATTTCCTAAGGGTTTCTTCATGAATAAGCTCTCACAGATCTCTAGAATCTGTTTCTTCTGTGTTTTTGAACAGAACAATGTGTTAACTGCTGTGGTCTCAAAGCGTTTTCTTAGGACCTCTTCACCAGAATTTATCCAGTACCCCAACAGGGCCTGAAAGTTATCAGGAGTGAAGATACCTTCTTCTGGGACTTCATCAGCCTCATGCCCATCCAGAGGTATGTTTTGTTTTCCCATAAGAATCAAAATTTCAAATAAAGACTTTAAGTATTCTTTGTTTTCCTTCAAGGGATAAAGGTAAAATATCTTCATTCTGCTCATCCCCCACCCTTTCTTCTGTACCAGGGTTCTGAGCATTGCCATTGTTTGTTTCTTTATGTTTTTGTTCCTGTTTGGAAGTTCATAAATTTGTGTGTGTGTGTGTGTTTGTGTGTGTGTGTGTGTTTTCTATGTATTCTATGAGAATTGTTCAAATGACTGGTAAGATCAAATACTATTGGTATTGCATTATCTTGAAAAACTATCCTATAAGGACTCTATCAATTACTTCACAAATATGTGCTTCAGTTAATTTTGAGAAATAAAATAATCCAATCATTCTTTAGTTTTTGTGATGTCTATGCAAAATGTATAGGTCTTCAGATCATAGTGGTCTCGAAGTATTTGGCACAAATCAATAATGTTTATTTAGTTGATAAGGTGTTTAATCTTCCAAGTCAGCTCTCTTACAATTCTCCACCCACTCTTGGCATCTGGCAGGATACTGCCAGAACCTGAAGAAGTCCAGGTGGGACTGCATACTCTTTTGCGTGCAGTTGAGGGCAGCACAGAAGTTCAATATGTCACCTGCTTGCTGGCTGGTGCCTAGCCTCCCCTCCCCACCTCCTCAGGGCAGCCAGGCCAGCTGGCCTGCTCCTCAGGGCCTGCACAGGACTGAAGGCAGTTCTAAGAGAAAAAATTGTAGCTATAACTGCCTACCTAGCAAGCATAAGAAAGGTCTCAACTAAATAGCCTAGTGATTCGTCTTAGGGTCTTAGAAAAACCAATCCCCAATTCAATATAATGAAATTAATAATAAATATCACAGCTGAAATCAATGAAAAATAATTTTAAAAGTATACAAGATCAGTGAAATAGAGTTGGTTCTTTAAAAAGATAAGATTCAGAAACTCTTAGCCAAACTAACTAAAAGAGAGAAGACCCAAATTAATAAAAATGGCATTGAACAATAGAAACCACTGAAATCCAGAGGATCATTAAGGATTATTTTGAAAATTTATATTCTCATAAATTGGAAAACCTAAAAGAAATAGATAAATTTGTGGACACTTGAAATATACCAAAATTTTAAAAATGGATATAGAAAACTTAAGCAATGAGATAGAAACAGTAAGAAAAAGCCTCCCAAAAAACGAAAAGCCCAGGAACAGATGGATTCACAGCTGAATTTTACCATATCTTTAAAGAATAAGTAATACCAATGCTCCTCAAATTATTCCATGAAATGAAAAGGTAGATAATGCTTCCAAATTCATTCTACAAAGCCAGTATCACTCTGCTACCGTAAATAAATAAATACACTTCAAGAAACAATATACCAACCATCTTGTTGAACACTGATGCAAAAATTCTAAGCAAAATTCTTGCAAATCAAATTCAGCAACACATCAAAAAGATCATATATCATGATCTAGTTGATTACATTCCAGCAATTCAAGGATGGTTCAACATTCAAAAATCAATAAATTTAATAGACCGAATACATAGAATCAAGGACAAAAATGACATGATCATTGCAATAGATGTAAAATCTTTTGCCAAAAGTAAACAATCTTTCATGATAAAAACCCTGAAGAAACTAGGGGTAGAAGAAAATTATCTCAACATAACAAAGACTATATATGACAAACGCAAAGCCAGCATCATATAGAATAGGGAAAAATGAAACCATTTCCTCTGAAATCAGGAACCAAACAAGGATGAGGACTCTCACTGCTCCTATTTAATGTAGTACTTGAAATTTTGGTCAGAGCAATTAGGCAGGAGTAGGAAATTACAGGGATGTATAACAAAAGAAGAAGTCAAATTGTCCCATTTACTGATGATATAATCTATAACAGAATATCTTAAAGACTCTAACAGAAGACTTCTGGATCTGATAAATAAATTTAGCAAAGTAGCATGATACACAATCAACATACAAGTATCAGTAGGTTTTTATACACAAATAATTAACCCACTAAGAAAGAAAACAAGGGGGGAAATTCCATTCACAGTACCTTAAAAACACCTAGAATAAATTTCATCAAGGAAGAAGAAGACCCCTAGAAGGAAAATTACAGAACACTGAAAAAGAAATGAAAGAAGATGCTATAAACTGGAAAGACATCCCATGTTAATGAATAGGCAGAATTATTATGGCTATATTATCAAATGTGATCTAAAGTTTCAATGCAATTTCAATTCCAATTCATAGACCTAGAAAAAATAGTACTAAAATTCACAGGAAAGATCAAAAGACCTAGAACAGCAAAAGAAATTCTGAGCAAAAGGAGCAATGCCGAAGTCATTACAATACCATATTTCAAATTGTACTACAATGTTATACTAACAAAAAATTTCATTATACTGACATAAAAACATACATGTAGACCAATGGAGTACAATAGCATAAACAGAGACAAACACACAGATACTTTCATCTTATTTTTGCTAAACATTCCAAAAACATACATCGTAGTAATCTGTATACGGGGTAAAATTGGGAGTTCATAACCTACTTGAATCAAACTGTGAAATATGATATATTAAGAACTATGTAATGTTTTGAACGACCAACAATTAAAAAAAATTAAGAAATAAAAGAAAAAAAGAAGACATCCTCTTTAACAAATGGTACTGGAAAAACAGGAGATATATATAGAGAGAGATAGATAGATAGATATAGATATTATATATACATAGATAGATAGATAGATATAGATACACACACACACACACACACACACACACACACACATACAGATCCCTATCTCCACCCCACATAAAATTCAGCCCAAACCATGTCAATGAACTAGGAATTAGATCAGAAACTTTGCACAGTGAACACATGTAAAAGAAAACATAGAAGAAACACTCCAACATAGAGGTGCAAGCAACAACTTCCTCAATAGGACTCCTGTAGCTCAGGAAATAATATCAAAAGTAAATGAATAGAATTGCATCAAATTAAAATGTTTCTGCATAGCAAAGGAAACAACAGCATGAAGAAAGAACCTACCAAATGGAAGAAAATCTTTGCTGGCTACTCTTCTGACAGAAAATTAATATCCAGAATATATAAAGACCTAAAAACCTAAATAGCCAAAATACAAATAACCTATTTGATAAATGGGCAAATGTATGAAATGGGCACTTATCAAAAGAAGTACAAATGACTAACAATTATATGAAAACTGTTTAACATCCTTAGCAAATCAAATCAAAAGTACAATGAGATTCTGTCTCACTCCAGTCAGAATGGCAGTCATCAAGAACACAAATAATAATAAATGCTGTCAAGAATGTAGGGAAAATGGAACACTTATATGCTGTTAGTGTGAATGTAAATTAGTATAGCTACTATGAAATCAGTGTGCAGGTTCCTCAAAAAAACTAAAATTTGAACTACCATATAACCCAGCTATACCATTCCAAAGTATTTATCCAAAAGATTAAAAAAACACCATACTTGAATACTATAGTAATACATGCATTCCCATGTTTATAGCAGCACAACTCATAATAGCCAAGTTATAGAACCAGCCTAGGTATATGTCAACAAATGAATGGATTAAATTGTGGTATATATTCACAATTTTTACTTAGTCATAAAGAAGAATGAAATTATGTCATTTGCAGGAAAATGGATGGAACTGGAGAGAATCATATAAGCAAAATAAGGCAGACTCAGAAAAACGAATGTCATATGTTTTGTCTCGTATCTGGAAGCTAGAGGGGAAAAAGGATCATGAAAATAGAAGGTAGACTAGTGGAGTAAAGAGGATCAGAGGGAGGGAAAAGGGGAGGGCAAGAGGTGGTACTGGGGAACAAAATTTATCAAATTATGTGCATCAAATTATGTTACAAGCCACAATGCAACCTACTATTTTGTATAATATACACTAATAGATTTTTAATGGCCTTTTCTGTCACCATGGAAACGTACCTCTTGCTTTGTTGCTACTCATGCCAACACTAGATGAACCTCCCCTGGTCTCATTTCAAAACAGTATGTCTAAGGACAGGTATGAGCCTGCAAAAAAGGATTGTCATTTACAAAAACTCACACAAAATTAAAATAGTCCCTTATTCAGACCTCAAGTCTCTCTTTTTGAGATTCCTGTGATATGTCCTATATATGAGTCCAAATTCAATCAGGACAAATGAAAAGGGTAGTATATTGTGTGATCTTGATGAAATTACTTAGCTTCTCTCTGTTTCTATTTTCTCATCTGTAAAATGGGGATAATAATGTTTATAATAATAAAGCTTATAATAATGCTTACTATATGTAAAGTGCTTAAAACAGAACTAGTGTATAGCAAGTACTCCGATCATGTTCATTGTTGTCATAGAAATGTAAATTAATTTCAACCTCACATTCTTACTCCAATTCTCATTTATGAGAGAAAAGAACTACTACAACCTACCCTACTCCCATCATTATAACCCATTGTCATCTAAAAACTTTCAGGAGCTTGTAGATCAGAGAAGTCAAAGATGAATGTTTCATTTAAAAAAAAAAACAATGAGGATTATTATTCAGTCAACCTGGCAATTAAATTAATCAATATTTTTGAGAAAGTACTCTTCCAAGTGCTAGATTATATCTATGAATAAAGTTGACCTGGTTTCTGCCTACACAAAAAATAGGTCCAGTTGGAGAGATGGGCTTAAAAGAAATAATTATACAAATGTGTAGCATATCTAATTACAAACTGTGTTTATTGCTACTAAAGGAAAATTATTCTGCCAAATGTGTAAGTGAAGAGTAACATTCATCCAAGATTTGTGTACTTTGGCTTGCAAAGCATTGTCCTGAGTAGCTGGCAAATGTTCATTGAGGAGATGAGACTAGGAAGAAAAGCATGTGTTATTTGCAGAGGCCTTTCTTGAAAGTCATACTGGAGATTTTATTTTTTGTCTTAAGAGCAATGAGTCACCTTTCAGAACTTTCTGATTTTAGAATGGTCGATCCTAGTTGTAGTTCAAGAGGACAAATATGGTCAGTGAGATCAATTAGGAGGTTCTTTTGATAATCTAGGTAAGAAATTATATGATTCCTTCCATTAGTAGTGTTATATGTTCATGCTCCTTCAGTATCCTTTTCTGAAGCTGATATGACTAATATAAGTGAAGATTGTGATATGATGATGCTTTACAAATAATTCATCTTATTTTTTATTCTAATTATGTAAATGAAGCCAGGCAAGGTGGCACGTACCTGTAATCCCAGCATCTCAGGAGGCTGAGGCAGGAGGATTCAAAATTCAAGGCCAGCCTCAGAAATTTAGCAAGGCCCTAAGAAAATTAGCAAGACCCTATTTCAAAATAAAAAATATAAAAAGGGTTGGGTGTGGTGGCACATGCCTGTAATCCCTGCGGTTTAGGAGACTGAGGCAGGAGAATGGAGAGTTTAAAGCCAGCCTCAGCAACAGCAAGGCACTAAGCAACTCAGTGAGACCCTGTCTCTAAATAAAATAGTGCTGGGGATATGGCTTAGTGGTCAAATGCCTCTGAGTTCTATCCCCAGTACCCCCCAAAACAAACAAACAAACAAATAGGGCTGGGGATGTGGCTCAGTAGCTAGCACCCCTGGGTGTTATCACCAGTACCCCCAAAAAATACTAATTACAAAAATGATACAAATCAATGATAGGTACAGGCAACCACTTCCTTAGTAAGCCTCCTATACCTCAGAAAATAATATGAAGAATAAATAAATAGGATGGTAACAAATTAAAATGCTTCTGCTGGAATATTTGTGTTCTTATAAGGGCTGTTTTAGGTTTCCAAGATGGTGTGCTATTGCTGTGTCCTACAGGGGGGGGATTAACACTGACTTCATATGGCATAAGGGATGGAAGGGGCAAAAGGGACAAACTCTTTCCTGTAAGCCATTTATAAGGGCACACTAATCCTATTCATGAGGGTGGAACCTTCATGGCCTAATCATCTCCCTCTTATTATCATCACCTTGGAAATTAATATTTCAACATATGAATTTAGGGAAGGGGAAACATATATACAGACCACAGCACTGTATATTATAGATGTACTATAATTTAGCTACCCAATATATTATTGCTGAACATTTAGATTCTTTCCAACTTTTCATTATATTTATTTTCATTATATTTAAATATAGGGTGTTCTTTTTTGTCTTCATTTCTGTTTTGTGTAAATAGAAACACTTATTCTCACTATTGCGCTTGTTTACCTGGTAAACAACATAGTAAATCACCTTAGACTGAGATGGCATCCCTAGCCCAGGAGGTTTTAATTATCTTTCTCTAACGAACCAAGGTAACAACAGGTGGTAAGGTATATGGAAACTGTGTTATATAAGAAATAGATTAAGAAATCTGGGATGCTTATGGCAAAAGAAGGAAGGTGAGCCATTTCAGGGATCATGATATGGAAAGAGTAGACTTGCTGTACATTTCTCCAGAGTTGAGTTCCCAGAGGAATTAGTAAAAATTTCAACAAGACATAATTCATTGTAATATAATACATGTTTCGTATCCTTTACTCAAAATGCTTGGGACCCAAGGTGTTTTGGATTTCAGATTTTTTCATAAATTGGAATGTTTACATATATACATAATGAGATATCTTGCAGATGGGACCCAAGTGTAAACAGAAAATTCATTTATGTTACATATCCACCTTATACAAATAGCTTGGAGGTAATTATGTACAATATACTTAACGTGCTTGCATTTTGACTGCAAAACATCACATGAGGTCAGGTATGGAATTTTTCATTTGTAGTGTCATGTCAGCCCTGAAAATGTTTCAGAATTTGGATTGTTCTGCATTTTGGATTTTCACATGAGGAATGCTCAACCTCGTAATAACAAAAATGTACATACTGCTTACTCTGTGCCAAGTACTGTTCTAATCATGGTACATGTATACATATTAAATTACATAATCCTCTAACTGTCCTATGTGGTGCATACTATCATAATCTCTGTTTTACAAATGAGAAAACCAAGACCTGGGTAGACTATGTAACTTGTCCAAAGTCAATAGTTAATAAATGGTGATACCAGAATTAGCAACCAGGCATCTCTAAGTCTAAATTATTTCATTCTACGAACTTGTATCATATGACAGATTCTGTACTAAGAGCTGAAAGCATAAAGATGATTGACCTAGTGATGATTCAACTCCTAACCTCAAGTATCTGACAGTCAAATGGGTAAGATTGCTACATAAATGGTATATTATAATGTTGTGATCCCTAACAGAAGTACCTTACAGTGCTGTAAGAGCCAGAACAGGGTTCCTTAGCACACACTGGAGGTTCAAGAAAGAATGGAAGGCTTTACCTAGGCTCAGTGGAAAAATGACATGTTCTGTTAATTCTGCTATAGGCATAGGAGGAAGCAACAAGTTTATATTGTATTTATTGATTTCAGGTTACCCCTCCTCTAAATAAAGGTGTCTAATTAAGGAATTTTTCAATTGGGAGGAGAATTGGATTCACACTGTTTTTGCTAAAGTTCAATTATTAATGTTTCACTTTCATGATTTAGACCATATCTGAGTACCACCTGTACTTTCATTTACTTAATATGCTTCTTTAAATGAACTGACTTATTTTACTAAAATAAATTTCATCAAAAATAGCACTACCATAAATGGAAAGCCAGCTTTACTCTCCATAAATAGAAAGTAACCATAAAAATAAATACATACTATTAGAAAATATTTATCTACGTACAACCTAAAATAATCTTTCATACCACTATTGCATGCCACATGTTGAAAAACACTGAATGAAATAACTTCTTCAGGCCCTTCTACACCAACATTCTGTGATTGAGTAAATAACTCTTGCTAGGATGTGTGACTCCAAAGTTTTATTTTCAGCATATTTGTGTATATTCACTCAATTTGTTTCTCACGTAATCTGGATCATTTCAGCATGTCTCCACCATGTAAACAGTTGTTATTGGCTATATCTTCATGACAAAATCGACTTTCAATCCTGATCAAACCATTTATTTCACCGTAGAAAGTGAATTACTACTGATAATCTTCCTGCTATACTCTTTTAAATTCACTACTGGCCAGGCATGAGAAGGAAGTATCCTGTCACTGTGGCTCCATGGTAGACTGTTCCAACTATATTTGTAGTGTTAACCTGAGAGGAGAAAGGACTACTATAATGCAGGGCTATTTGGTCAAACACAGAACAGGAAATAAAGAACAAAGCTACAATATTTCAATAGGTGTGTTTGCAGAATGGTTTTAAGAAAGCAACAAAGACCCTTCCTTTCTCTTCTCCCTTTCACTTTCTGAGGGAAGTGATAAGACTTCCATGGGCAGAAAAGTAAAGGCCAATCTCCTGTTGGTTTGGGGAACAGTGGGAGATGGACACCACCCCTCTTTGGGGAAGTGAAAACTGCTTGTGGTAAGTAACATGAGGATGATAACTATGAGCCTGCCTCTGGTGGCCTGCAGGGCCCTGACACATCTCTGGATTAGCTCAGTGATAAAGGAGTTCCTGTTCTATTTATACATTTCCTTAGACAATCTCATATTTATTTGTTTAATACAAAAGCAAGAATGCAAGTCTTTTTTTGTACACCCAATAGGAACCTTCCCTGACTCAGGAATATACATTTTGGGGACAAGGCCAAGGATGTTATCCATTTCCTGCAGGTGAGGCTGAGGCTCCCAGTTTTTCTGGTTTGACTTGGTTGCTGATTATGAAGCCTCTTCCCTGCCCCAATTTATGGGTGTGGTGGCTTCTAGGGTATAAAATGGTGTGGAAAATGCATGGACACCCAACTCCCTAACCCTACCCCAACACACACACACACACACACACACACACACACACACACACACACAGCCCTAGTCAAGCTCTTAGCTCATAAAGTTAGCAGCCTGAGGCACAACTAACTTATAGGAGTTAAAAGGCCTGCTAGAGCTTGTCTAGGATGGTGGTATGCCAGTAGAATTTCAAACCCTGGCCCATTGGCCATTCCTTAGGTAAATTTAATCATGCCTCCAAATGTCTTGAGCAAGAAGTTTAGTTATTAATTTTTATAAATTAGTTTACTTATATACACAGGGAAAGGGGTTATGTGGATCATGGGATATGTTCTCAATATATTTAGCCAGAGACTCAAAGTTCATAGATTTTATAACTGCCATTGCTAAAAAATAATGGTTAACCTTTACTGAGACCTTCATTTGTGGCAGGTGCTGTGCTACAAACTCCGCAGGGGCTGATCTAGGTTTGGTAGGGCCTAAAGTTTATACAACTATGGGGACCCTTTCTAAGGAAAACATAGGTTGATTCCTTCCAGAGTTTTGGAAAAGGGCCTGAAGGCTCAAATTCATTAGTGTCACTGTGAAAGCCACCTCTGCATCTTATTTAATCTTTTTGATAATTCTGTTAAGTAAGTGCTAGCAGTATCTCTGTAAAAGAAATAGGTAAGAAAGCATGTTTAGAGATATGAAGGCACTTGCTCAAAGTTGCATAGTTTATAAATTAAGCCAATTCCCATAATCTCCTTCAAGGTTTTCTCCTCTTAGCTAAATAGATTTCCTCCTCCGAAATATCCTTATCCTTTGCTGGCAGTAACCTTAGTACTGTCCTCTGGGACACGTGAGGAACTTAACACTGGTTCAACATTAGCAGTGGAGCAAAAGGTCTCCTTCTAGCTGATTTTTCAGGAGGAGTAGGACCTCTGGGAAACTCCAGAGCAAGAAGAAAAGTGGGTGAGGAGGGCAATTTTGTTCCCACTAGGTCAGAGCCATGAACTAGTTTTAGCAACATTTTTGTTGTTCCGTGAACAACAGTGACTTAAGAATGCAGATTTTTCTGTTTATGTACTGCTTGACTTCTCTCCCCCTCCCCAGGCCAGCTCTCCCCAGCTGGGCCCCTAACTCTCCTTCCTTTCCCCCTCCCTTGTTCACTTCACCCTATTCTGCCCCACCTTCCCTTCACTCCCAGCTCTTCAAGCCTTCTTTTTAAAAGTGTTGTTGTTGTTCTACTGGGAGCTAGGAGGGTGGAGTCCTCTTACTGAGGCTTTTCCTCCTCCCCTCCCTCTAGCCCTCAGACTGGGCTCCACCCTGGTAGTTTGTCAGTTGGCTTTCAGGAGGAGGAGGAGAAGCAGCAGGATGAAGAAGGGGGAAAGAGAACAGCATCTTGTGAGCCCTGACACGTGGTGTGTCTACATACTTCTCAGCTATCTTTCACTAAGTTAAACATTTAATTTAACTCTTATCTTCCTCATCTGATTCTTTGGGTACATAAAGGAAAGTGCGGGCTGCTTCCTCAAGCAGTGGATTTCCCTCGGGCTCTGGGTGGAATGGACAGAGTTGAAGACATTTCAGGTTACTATTTGGTATATTTCTTAAATCTGCTAAAGAAAGGAGAACCTGTGGTGCTTCCTAGAAGGAAAGGGAAAGTGATCACAACTTTTACTTCTTCATACCTGCTCTCAAAACCTTTCTTCAGACATAGGCATCAGTCACATGCTTATTATTAGTATCAAGAAGTAAAGAATATAAAGAAAAAGCCCTGCCTTTCCCACCAAATGTGGTTATGGGGTACAAAGTTCTCTGTGTGTCACTTTTGACTCCTAATTTAAGTGAGACAGAGGCCATACCTAAAATATTCAAAAGGAAAATGTGGACTAATAGACTGAGTATGATAAAACCAAGGGCTCCTTACTGGAGCCCCTTGGATAAAATGAATGCTCTCATTTCTCCCCTTAGCACCTAGCATTGTTCTTGATACAACCCAGATGCTTAATTTACTTTTATTTACTAAACAGATAGAAGAATGGATGGGAAAGAATCTAGAGTTTGTTTATAAAAGGTTCAAGAATTTACTTCATGTTTTTCAAAAGCTGAATTTGTTATATGAGGTCAAGTTTTCTACCCAAGTAAAATTGAGACATAAAAACAATAACCCAGGGTTGGGCTGGGGTTGTAGGTGAGTGATTGAGCACTTGCCTCACATGCGTGAGGCAGTGGGTTTGATTCTCAGTGCTACATAAAATATAAATAAAACAAAGATATCGTGTCTATCTACAACTAAAAAATGTTAAAAAAACAATAAATCAGGGTTAAGATAATTACTTAATCAGAAAAAAGTTTAATAAGAATATAGAATGTTTGGCTATCTGCAAGATAGCTTTTATTTTTTAAACCAGGGACTGAATCCAGGCATGATTAACCACTGAACAACATCCCCAGATCCCCAGACATTTTTATTTTGAGATATGTGTCTCACTAAGTTGCTAAAGCTAACTTTGAACTTGCAATCTTCCTACCTCAGCCTCCCGAGTCACTGGGATTACAGGTGTGCACTACCATGCCTGGCTGGATAGGTCTTCAGCCTTTCCATATTGAATAAGGAACTCATGGTGACCTTAAGGCACAGCCAACCTAGACCAGGAATTCTAGTGGCTACTCTCTTCAAATTTTTACTATAGTTATCTACTCATCTTCATCTTTACAACATAAAAATGCATTCATGATATAAACAACCTAATACATTTGAATCTGAAACTCTTTCCAGTGTTGCTTAAAATTGCCTTGGTTGGAATAGTGAAAATCTTGAGTAGTACTTCCTAAATTTCATATATTAAGAAACTAAGGCTCCAAATGATAAAGTGATTCTTTTTAAAAAAAATATTTTAGTTGTCAATGGACCTTTATTTTATTTATATGTGGTGCTGAGAATCAAACCCAGTGCCTAACACATGTTAGGCAAGTGTTCTACCACTGAGCTACAACCCCAGCCTGAAGTGATTCTTTTTAAAGAGAATTGTACTCATGTCTATTATGATTCCCTGTCATTTACCTTGTAAGCAGGGAAGGGGTACAGGGAGTGGTGGAGAGATATGGTATAGTAAGATAAGGAGTTATTTATAAATCCATACTACAGGAACATTCATGCAGCAAATATGTATATATGTTCTCTAATCTCTGTCCCTCGGTTTTCTCTTTTATAAACTGGTGATAGTAGTTTTAAGGTCCTTGCTTAGCATCTGGATGGCCATCTTAAGTGACAGCCATTTTAAGGGAAAAATTTTTGCTTTCCCGCCCAAGGGCCCCAAAGGTATTTCTGAGAAAGGCTTACCACTCCCTCATACCAACCCAACCCTTAACTGCTGCATTAGGACCCACCCACTGTGATTCCTGAGCCTCCCCCATAAAAGTCCTAGAACTCAAGCCTATTTTGCCTCTCTCTTCTATAGAGAGATGGCTTTTATTTGTCAGCTCTGACAAACTCTCATGTGTTTTTCTGCCTGGTCTCCCTTTTTCATTTATCACTTACCTGGCTCTCGTTTCTCACTTTCCCTTGAGTAATCCCTACTCACAGGATTGTCAGAAGAATTTTTAATGATTTAATAGACATAAAGAGCTCTACAACAGAGTTTGTCACATAGTTAGTGCTCAATAACTATTATAATTGTTAAACATAATAATGCCTGTCATCCAAGTTACAGATATTATAGTATCTGGTATCTAACCTCAGAGACTTTATTAAGGGAAGAAATCATATAAACAAATATGTGTTTGGAGTGAAGAAGGCAAAGAGGAAGAAGTTTTGCCTGAAGGAAATAAATAAGAAGGAAAGCTACCTTGAGTTAGTCCTTTTAAGAAGGTAGACAGAGAGTTTAGGCTATTTCAGATACAGAAAGTAAAGTGACTCCAATAGCCAAGCTATGGAACCAACCTAGATGTCCATCAAGAGACGAATGGATAAAGAAAATGTGGTGTATGTATACACAATAGAGTATTATCAGCCATAAAGAAGAATGAAATTATGATATTTGCCAGTAAGTAAATGGGTGGAACTGGAGACCATCATGCTATGTAAAATAATGCAGACCCAGAAAGTAAAAAGTCAAATGTCTTCTCTGATATGTGGAAGCTAGTCCAAAATAAGGGGAAAAGAAAAAAAAACTGAGGAAGGGGGATTCCATCAAAATAGAAGAAAGATCAGTGGAATAGAGGAAAAGGATTGAAGGAAAGGAGAAGGGATAAGTACAGTCAAATGAAATTAACCAAACTTTCCTATGTACATATATGAGTATACCACAGTGAATCTCACCATCATGTATGTCCATAAGGCAACAGTTTTCAAAAAGTAAAAAGTAAGGTTGGAAACAGCCAGGATTCTCAGGGATTTGCAATCCAGGGGAAGACCTAGGACAGCAGTAAAAGCTCTGGTGCTGGAAAGGTAGACAGGGGCCAGACCACAGCAAGTTAAAAGACCCCAGTCTTGATGTCATTTAGGTGGCTAAAATATGGGAGAAAGAAAAATATGTTTGGGGAGATGAGGATGAAAAATGAGATGCTTAGAAAGTATGCAGGCTGAAATAATAATTAAGTGGGCCTACCTGTTGTGAAGTACTGGGCTTTGACCCTGTTTCCTTAAATTAACAAAGGAGACATGGAGGGTACAATAGTACCTACTTTCCAGAGTTGTTACCAGGAGTAAATAGAGAAATGATGAATGTTAAAGCACCTAGTGCAGTGACTTGCCCATATTAAGTGCTGAACCCATAACAACTATTATTATTTCTCTTTCCTTGCTGCTCCCTCCCTTCCTCTGCTTTGTTTCTTGTCTCTCTTCTCTTTCCTCCTCTTTAGAAGAATTGTGGTAGGCAAGAGCTACTGAAAGGGGGCTGTGGTTGCTTGTTACTTCCTGACCTCCCATTAAAATTAACTAGAGAAGGACTTTCAGGCAAGGGCAAAGAAATCCTGGAAATGTGGCTCCTATCCTATGGATGCAGCTCTACGGGGATCTTCGCCAATGCCTAGCTGAGAGGCGGTCCCAGGGGGTTGAGAACACTATTCTTAGAGATCTGGTATCTGGGAGACTGAGAACGCCTTTCTTAAGTCTCCCAGCTGGGCCACACAGTATTTGCAATTCTTCTTACCCATCCTCTCCTTTACCTTCACCTCCTTCCCTCCTCTGTTAGTAGATAGGTATGCAACCAGTTCCAATCTCCTTTCCTCTTAGCATCCTCCCTGAGAAGGCACTGTGACCTCACTGTCCTTGCTGGTGTCACACGTTACCATGGAGAGCTAGGAGGGTAAATATCGCTTCCAGTTGCCAGTTTTCTTTTCTTTTCTTTAATGGAGAATATCATGCTAAGCGAAGTAAGCCAGCTTTCTTATTTCTCTCCTTTCCCTCTCCCTTTCTTCCTAGGCATCCCCAGCCCCAATCTCTACACCCCTCATCGTCCCCTGAGAGTTAGCAGAACACGAGTAGATAAATGACTGAATAGTGTGTTAACAAGCTTCTTTCTGGGACGGATAAGGAACTGAAATTGATTCGAGTTGTACCTGCTGCTGCTGGAGACACAGAGAGGCAGCCGCCAGGGGCGAGGCCAGTTCTCTCCGCCCAGGGCCCCGCCCCAACCCCTTCCTTCTCCCTCCGCCTTCTCAGCCCCACCCTTCTCCACCTCCTCCTACTTTGCTCTCTCCTCTAGCGGCCGCTTGTCCCTTTTAAGGAACTCCACCCTAGGTGGAGTCCTCACGATAGTCACACCTCTCTTCTGGGCCTAGCCGGGCGGAGAAAGACGGAATCACTCCACCCACTCAGGTTGCCCAGAGAGCACTTCAGGTTCTGACCCGTGTGGGGCTCGAGGTCCCCAGTGGTGCAGCTAGGTGCCTCCAAGAAACCCCGCCCCAGAAGACCCGCAAGAGTTGCTGCCGTTTTTTCGCTGAAGCCCCTTCCCTGGGCTGGTGTTCTATATGTTTCGACCAATCGTCGGCATTTTCTCCTCCCTTCTTTCTTTTTAGGAAGGCGCTGGGGTGTGCGGCGGCAACCGCGGTGGTGAAGGGATCCTCTCATGGTATCTCCTCGTGGGGAACGTTCCTGTCTTGAATGATTCCTTCTCCGCCTCAACTTTGTGTTCAAGTAGTGTTTTGAGGTTTAGGGTGGGTTTTTTTTTTTTTTTTAGCCCCCACCCCCGGCCCTCTGCTTTTCAAGGGTGTGCGGAGTTCAGAGGATGGGTGGAGAGTGGGCTTGGCCGGAACTAAATTGGTGGAGGTAAAAGGGGAACGGAGGATCTTTAGCATTGGCCCCTTCGGCCCAGCAAACCCACTTTATTTTTAGCCGAGGAAAAGCTGCAGGGGGAGGATTCTTTTTAGAAAGTCTGCTCTGCCGGCCCTGATTTTTGGGTTGGATGCTTGAGAGCTTTGTTTCCCTTGTTCTAAGGGTGGCCCAGCTGGGGCTGAATCGACTCCCTCCCTTTTCGCCTTCCTCCCCATTTTCCAGCCAAGAGAAAAAGGGGAGGTGGGGGGCCGAGAAAGAGAAGGCAAGAGCTAGTCGCCTGGCGCGCTGTCAGACAGGGGCGGGTGTGAGGGGAGCAGCTGTCTTGCGATCAGCTCAGGGGTATGAACCTCCTGGAGGACGGCATGAGCTCCGGACACTTCAGGAGTCCTCAGCTAGAGACATGGGCGGTAAGTGACTCCGGGATTAGAACCCACCCACTCTCATCTCCTCCGTCTAGATTCTACCCCTCCCCCCTACACACACCCACTTCTTTTTGGGTTTTAGAAGTGGAGGGGGCGGGGGCGGGAAGCGGAAGGGTAAGAACACTGTGTGGAATCAAATGAAACTCAAGGGAAATGACTTTGCTAAAGCGTTGAGCAAAGAGGGGCTAAGAAGGGGAAGAGATACTTTTGGGGGGCTTCGTGAAAGTAGTGAAAGAGGACAAGAATGGATGGATTTGTCTAGTTTAGTCCACCCTGGCTCAATGCTCGCAAATCCCCCTTAAGCGGTAAAGGTTTGTCTTTGACTTAACCCCACATAGCCAAAGTCGCAGCCAGCAAGAACAGTATTCAGAAAGCCGAACCAGGTAACTCCCTCCACCCCCCGCCAAGCTCTAGCCAGTACCTAGAAATGCTTCTAAAAAGGAGGAGGAGGGGGCAGGGGGCTAAGGTGGGAACCTGGGCTATTAGGGACACGAATCGCGAGACCCTGGAAGGAGCCGCAGGGGAGGAGCTGCTTAGGGCGTGCCAGTTCTTTAAGGAGGGGCTGAGCTTGGTTGGAGGAGGAAGCCCAAGCCTAAGGCCCAGCCCGGGCCCTTTAAGACGTGGCCAAGGCGGTTGGTTCGTCTGTGTAGGTGGAAGATTGGGCCGAATTGCTGCGATTGCTTGAGCTAATGGACTTGCTCGGCCACTTGGTGGAGCTTTTTATGTGTGTAGGTTTTTGTTTTGTTTTGTTTTACCGTAAGAATTTTGGGGAAAATAAACACAAATAGGTAGCCAAGGAAACGATGTCATATTTCTTTAATATTGTCTTCATTGTGAAGAAAAACATATACTAAGCACCTATCTGTCAGCAAGAGTAATAATAGCTGGAAAAAGAGAATAATCTCCAAATCTGAATTTTAAACTAACAAGAACTGTGATGGTTTGACAGTAACAGAAATATCTGCTTTGAAACCCTACTACCACCCCTAACTAGTTGTGTGACCCTGGGCATTGCTTTTCTCTACAGAATGCAGATTAATAATTATATCTCAAAAGACATTCAGGTGAATTAAATACCATAGTGTATGTGACACAGACTGCTACTTGTTGTATCTTAATTTCACTTTTCTTACTCAGTTTGGTACTCTTTCTCTGAGCACTCATGATAGAATTGGTACTTTGCTGTCCTTAAAATACCACCTAGGTGAAGTGAAAGGAGGCCTAGGAAGACTGAATTAGCTTGCCCAAAGGCTGAGGCTAGAGCATAGGTTTTATTTGCTTCTGATTTAACATTGTTCCCACTGGACTTTATCAGCTCTAAGAGAAAAGGCCACTAAACTGCCTTTCCCCTCATTCTTTGGGTAACTTAACCAGGACAATATAGCCAATGGGACCTTTGGACAACAAAAACCAGTGACACATAAATGACCTCATCGTACTCTTTTAAAGTTTGGGGGAAACCCTTACTTTGGTAAAGGTTGGGGACAAAGAGAATACACTGGGAACAGTGTCTTCAGGTTAGCTTAGGGAACAGGCAGGCAGAAAACATAAAAAGGGCAGAAATATAACTTTAAAAGTAAAAGCAACAAATGCATTTATCTAGTCAATTCTCAAGATAGAACTCGTGTCTCTACTTTCATAGCACTAGGGAACTATAGGTCCCTTTTGCTTAGGCATTCAGGTTACAATAGAAAGAACATTAGGAGTAACAGAAACATTGGGGGAAAAACATCAACTAGGTCATCACCTTCACTCTCATTGTTCTAGTATATTCATTTTGATAGGGGAAATACTGGGGATTGAACCCAGGTGTTCTATTACTAAGCTATATTCCCAAACCTTTTTTATTTTTTATTTTGAGATGGGGTCTGGCTCAGTTGCTGAGGCTGGCCTTCAACTTGCAAACCTTCTACTTCAGTATGCACTACCATGCTGGGCTAGTATATGAATTTTAGAGATGGAGTTCTTAGTGGTTCAGATATCTGAATTCTAGTACCCAATATATCAAGCCCAGTCAAGTTGTTCATCCTTCCAGGTTGTCTTTGATGATGGGGAATATCAACCATTCATTCTTCCTCTTTCTGGCAGAGGCTCTATTATTATTTGATTCACTTATATGTTCACCTTTGCCCTGAGTCAGTTACACTGTATGACCTCATTTAATTGGTTAAATGAAGACAAGATTGCCTTTGGATACATAATTTATTTAGTAAATGTATATTGACATACTATGTGTTAGGCACTGAGAAATTTTTTTAAAAACTTAATTTCCTATTTCTTTTGTCTTGAATGTCTTCTTTATCCTCCCATCCAAACCTGAATCTTCCCTTAAATTCTACCTTTGCCCTGGCCTCCCACAGCATGTCTATTCTTTAGATGTCCTTTCTGTTCTGTTTCATTGATACCACAAATAAAATGCTTATAATGTACTTATTTTCATGATTTTTCCTGAACAGTATTTATAGTGTTCCTTCCATCATTAATCCCAACTTAAATGCCATTTCTATGATTCTTGCATCTAGAAATGCTCTTTTGAGGTTCCATATTACTTTTCCTGCATTTTCTGGAAACCGCATCACTCTTTGTCCTGCATTACATATCTAAGCTCTTACCCCTTTTTCCGACTGCCAAGGTACTCAGTGACGCGTAGTGTCATTTTATCTTTATAATACTTAGCTAATCACCTTTCCCTTGTAAATGCTTTGTACATATTTTGTAGATTATTGTCTGAGGTCTAGTTCTAAAATGCCATTATTTTTGTAAATGAAGGAAAACTTGATTGAGATGATTGACCAAAATGATCATCTAGTACACTTGCCATCTAATTGCTAAGTAGAGTGTATACACTAATGTTTTTGATTTAGGCATTATACCTACAATTCACATTTCCAATTTATTGATTATCCCCAACTTAGCTTCATTATCTAGTCTCTTATTATCATCTCTAACATTATATTATAATTTGTGATTATAAATAATGTAAGTAAAGCATTGGACTCAGTGCCTGACATGTAATACAAATTTCATAAGTGGAAGGTCTCATCATTTTTGTTTTGTTTTATTTAAATGTTTCTGTGTGTTTGTGGCAGAGGAATATAGATTGATGAGACAGGAAGTTGGATATAAATGTTTGGAACATAGCTGCTGTATGTAATATACTAAAAGATATTGTCTGTGTATTTAAATGAATTGGATATATATATATATATATATATATATATATATATGGACAAATCAAACTCTGGGATTTTTATTTTATTTATTCTATTTTGGTACTGGGGATTGAATTCAGGGACACTCAACCACTGAGCCACATTCCCAGCCCTATTTTGTATTTTATTTAGAGACAGGGTCTCACCGAGTTACTTAGCGCTTTGCTGTTGCTGAGGCTAGCTTTGAACTCACAATCCTCCTGTCTCCGCCTCCTGAGCTACTGGGATTACAGGTGTGTGCTACTATGCCCAGCTGCCCCAGACTCTTATCCATCCATCATTCAAGACTTCTCCTTTCCGCTTCCCTGGTTAAGAAAGTTACATTACATCATTATCATAATCTTGGGGAATTTAATTAAACTTTGTACTTGTTCTCATCTGTGTATTGAGAATAATAATAGAAACTAATTCATGGAGTGGCAGTGAGAAATAAATATGTTAATTTTGTTAAACAGAAGAATGCATGAAAACGTAGTAAGCAGTGAGAAAATGTAGTTGTTATGGTTCTTATAACTGATGCTCAAAATGCTGGCATCAGACTTTTCCTTCTTTCTCTGTTTCCTCATCTACCTAGGTGCCAAAGGCTTTTTTTTTTCTCTTTGTATCTGGCATTAGTACATACTTTCCTTTTTTCTTCTAACTGCCACCCCCTGAATTTAGGCAAGCAGTGCAAAAAAAAAAAAAAAATTAGCCTATGGATCAAATACAGCTCACATGTATGTTTCCCCTAAAATTTGAAAACTCTCATTTATAAATATATTTTATCTGGGCTTGGTGATGCATGACTGTAATCCCAGCAACTCAGGAGGCTGAGGCAGAAGGATTGCAAGTTCAAAGCCTTCCTCGGCAATTTAGCAGGGCCCCAAGCAACATAGAAAGGCGCTGTTTCAAAATAAAAAGGGCTAGGGATGGGCCTGGGGTTGTGGCTCAGGGGAAGAGGGCTGGCCTAGCAAGCCTGATGCACTGGGTTCAATTTTCAGCACCACATAAAAATAAAATAAAAGGTATTATGTCCACCTACAACTAAAAAATAAGTGTTAAAAAAAAGGTCTGGGGATGTTGCTCAGTGGTTAAGCACCCTGGGTTCAATTCCCACTTCCAAAAAATAAAAAATGTATTCTAGGTGTGGTAATGCATTCCACAGAGCTTAAAATCCAACATACACAAAACTGTACAGTGGACTCTCTCCCCTATTCCTGTATTCTAGCCACCCATTTTTGTCTCACTAGAGTTAACTACAGTTACAAATTCATGGGCTGGGGATGTGGCCCAAGCGGTAGCGCGCTCGCCTGGCATGCGTGCAGCCCGGGTTCTATCCTCAGCATCACATACAAACAAAGATGTTGTGTCCGCCGAAAACTAAAAAATAAATATTAAAAAACAAATTCATAAGGAGTATTTTCAGGGATATTTAACGTAGGTCAGATAATAAATATGTATACTCCCACTTCCCTTTTATACACAAATGGTAACACATTCTACACATTGTTCCACAACTTGTTTTGTCTACTTAAAAATATACTTGAGATCTTTCCATATAATACATAGAATATGTCTCATTCTTTTGTGTGTCTGCATAGTTTTTCACTATATGGATGAACCATGATTTATTTAAACAGTTTTCTATGGATTGACAGGCTCTTTCCAAACTTTTGCAATGTTGTAATAGCAATAACAACTTTGTAAGTTCTATATGAGAGGAATAGGGCTGTCATAACAAGATATCACTGACTGAGTCTGCTAAACAGAAATTTAATTTTTTGACATTCTGGAATCTAGAAATATTAGATCAAGATGCCAGGATGTTCATATTCTTTTGAGAGTTCTTTTCCTTGTCTACATAGCTGCCTTCTTGCTACATACTCACATGACCTTTATGCAAGGAGAGAGAGAGAGAGAAAGAAAACTCTATGGTGTTTCTTCTTATAATTCTATCAGATTAGAACCCTACCCTTATGACCTCCTTTATCCTTAATAACTTCCATAAAGGCCCTGTCTCCAAATACATTCACATTGGGGGTGAAAGTGTTAACATAGCAGAATGTCAATTTTCCTAGTCTCAGACTTTAAAAATTGGTTGACTTCCAACATTTCAGAATCAGATTTTACTTTAAAATTCTAGAATTCAAGATTTTCCAGAATAATCAGAAGATACTAAGCCAGTATTCGCTCCTGGCAAAAATTGCCTAGAGTTTATGAACTGCTCTCTCTATCCCTTTTAGACAGGACATATATTATCTGTTCATTGTGTTCCTCATCTGGCCTAGGTGACCTTAAACTGTCTGGCCATTCTAGGTATTGAATTTGTGGCAATTTTGCAAGTTCTTACCATAAAATAAATAGAATATTCTATTAGTTTCTAGTTTTGCATTGATTCTTCCTCCTCTTCATTCTCTGAGGATTATTGCCAGGATATTGTCCTTAAAACACATTTAAAAAAATTATTCCTCTTTGCCCAGTCATTTTACTAAGCACCTACAAAATTCTAGGTATCATGCTAAAAGCTGGGGTTATAGTGGTGAATAATTTTAAGTGGGAATCTTCGTCTTCATAGAGTTTATAATCTACTTTTTCTCTCATTTGAATTCCCTTTAGGACTCTTCTTAGTTCTTCAAGCTCCACTTCATAACAAACAATTCTTTGGGGATTTTTTTTTTCTGACTGTTGCTTCAAAGGCTCTTAACTTCAAGTTACAATTCACTGAAACAGCATCCATTACTTTCTAATGCTTTTTTTTTTTCTCTTTGTACGGGCATTGAACCCAGGGGCACTTAACCATTGAGCCACATCCCCAGCCTTTTTTTGTATTTTATTTAGAGACAGGGTCTTGTTGAGCTGCTTAGGGGCTCAATAAGTTGCTGAGGCTGGCTTTGAACTTGAAATTCTCCTGTCTCAGCCTCCCAAACAGCTGGGATTACAGGCATGTGCCACCATGCCTGGCTTCTTTTAATGCATTTTTTGAGGGTTCGAGGAATAGAACCCAGAGCCTTGGGCATGATAGGCAAGCACTCTGACACTGAGCTAAATCCCTAGACAATTTTTTTTGAGACAAGAGTCTCACTAATTTGTGCAGGATGTTCTGGCACTGGTGATTCTGCTGCCGTAGCCTCCTGAGTGGCTGGGATTACATGTGTGCCACAGTTTCCAGCCTTTGTCTTGTAAAGTTTGACTGCTATCTTTATGCCTAGTTTTATTTTATCACATGAACCTAGAATCTCAAGCTCAAATCTCAGCAAGACCCAGTAAAAAGAGAGGAATGCCATGTCTAAAGGGAGCAGCCACTGATCATCTCCAAATATTTTTTCAATGTATACTCCGTGTTGTAAGATCTTTCAAGTGTTCAGAAAATCAAGAAATAGATTTTCTTTTTAAATGAAATTTCCTGTATTTGAAAATTTTTCAGCTAATCATATTTTAATTTATAACATCTTGATGGGAACCAATTCTGTGACTTCAGTTACTAACCAATTTATTATGACTTTGGTATTACTTAGTCTCTCTGACCTTTTATTTCCTCATGTGGAAAACGAGATCAACAATAGTAGCTATCTCACAGACAATTGTGAAGATTACATATCCCCTATTAGAAATACCATAGGAATGAAATGTTATAGTTTCTAGGATTTACCTAAAAATATCCACTGAGATGGGGCAAGTAATTTGGAGTACAAATAAAATAAGATTTGCCTTTAACTGAATATATTTGAAGCTGGGAATAGACACATAGGAGTCTGTCTCTACATTTGTATGCATTTGAAATCATCCATAATAATTTTAATGCCATTGGAATGAAATTCAAGTTTACGTAGTGGTTTGTAGGGAATTTAATTGTTTTTCTTGACATCAACCTCACTGGTCAGCAGAAACTTGGATGATTATTATGGATTTTCCATCTATGGACTTTATCATGCAATACCCTGGTGGAATTTTATTTATTTATTTATTTATTTATGAATATTATAACTGGAAGGGGCCTGAAAAAGAAAGTAGTTTCAATAACATTTTGAGTAACAGGTAACAGTGGAGCTTGGTCTAGAATCCAAGTCTACCAGCTCCTAGTTAAATTATTTTCCCTTTATTTCACACTGCCTTCTTTAACTAGAGCATTTTTATTATAAATTCTACCACTGGCTGAGTGTGGTGGTGCACACCTGTAATCCCAGTGACTCAGGAGGCTGAGGCAGAAGGTTTACAAGTTGGAGGCCAGCCTCAGCAATTTAGTGAGGCCATAAGCAACTTAACAATACCTGTCTCCACATAAAAAATAAAAAGGGTGGGGGTGTGACTTAGTGGTTAAGCACAGCTGGGTTCAATCCCCACTACCTATAAATAAATAAATAAATAAATAAATAAATAAATAAAATTCCACCAGGGTATTGCATGTAAGATTATTATTTGAACATAAATGTACTTGTTTAATGGTGTTTGAGGACAGAGGGACTATTTCTAGAAATCTGAGGTTACATTTGTGCAATTTTTAAAAATCTGTTCTTTCAGGTCATCCTCACAAGGATCCTGTGATGTAAGTGAGAAGAAGTTAATTCCACTTTCCACATTAAGTGATAGGACTTGCCCAAGGTCACCTAACAATTTGGTGATTAAACTAGAACCAAAACTCATATGGGAGTTTATCATCATTCTCTTTAGCTTTTATTTTTTTCAGAATGAGGACATTTCAAGGTGATTTATCAGTCATACATATTTGTTTTATTTCTTGTAGTAAAGAAAATTGGGCTTAACATCAGCATCTGAGGAGAGGACAAATATGTGAAAGCATTAGATGCCATGCAGGTGATACTATAGAATATGAAGTCATAGGAAATAGAGATAAATATATCAAAAATAATAAGATAGGAATTGTTACTCTAACTGATTTGGATCTTTAAAATATGACTTTGTTTTTATACTTTATTTTGTGATTTTTCTGACAGAAATCATCCTAAAAATTACATTGAGATCTTACAATTATGTCTTACAAACAAATTATTATATGTGTTACCATGATTTATCTTCTTGACAACCAAATGAGAGGATGTATTTCCATTTTGTGTATGAGAAACTGGGGCATAGAAAGGTCAAATGACTTGCACAAAATCATCCAGCTTTGTTCTGGTGTATCTTATCACCTTATCTTTTCATTACCTCACACTACTTCACTACTTCAAACTTGACTAACTGTTGTGATGGTATAATATTCAATTTCATTCTTTCTGTCACTGAAATTCACACATGGTATGTGCTGTCAGACCGGACTCATTTTTGTGGTAATGTGTTCTTTCCTCTTAAACTTCTCTTCTTTTTACCATCCCAGTTGCCCCCGACACACACATATTTTCTTTTATCTCATTCTAAGTAGCAGGAAATGCAAGATATAAGGGTTTTCTGTCTTGAAGTCACTTCTGAGTACCTGCTGTGTGTTTGGACTAAGTACTTCAGAAACCCTCCAGCTTTTGTGTATATTGAAATCTTTCCATAGGAAAGTCATAAGGATTTGTCCACTGAGATACTACTGTTGGGATTTCTTTGAGGTTGAGTTTTCTGATAATGTCCAAAGTGATAGATGTGAGGCTCTTTGAAGGAAATAGGATAAATTAGAGGATCTTGCAATCTCCTTTTATTGGGTAGTTTGTTTTTAGCAACCATTTACCCTCTGTTATGGGACCTGCTTCAAGCAGAAGTTGGGGATCCATTTGCCTCCAAATCAAGACGCATTATAACTTTATTATGGCTGTATTATAGCTCCAGGCTGTTGAAATTCAAATCCCCTTTCTGCCATTCCTAGGTGGGTGATTTGGGGATAAACCACTTCATCTCTCTCTGCTCATTTTTAAAATGGGGAGGATTGGGGTGTGGCTCAGTGGTAGAGTGCTGGCCTAGCATGCCTGTGGCCCTGGGTTTGATCCCTAGCACTGCAAAAAATAAACAATAAAATAGGGTAGTACTCACTACAAGGATTGTGAGGAGTAAATGTGATAATATTATTTTCACAGAACAGTACCTGACACATAGTAAGTACTTGGGGAATACAGACTATTATAGAGCTTTTTATCACCATTCCATTGTTAATGTCATGATACAGAGTAACTTTAATCCTGAAGGTTTTTGTAAAGACCCATCCTAACACTACTTTCTATTCCCCTAGAAGATATATAATAAACCATCTAAAATATATGTGTACTCTAGTCCTTTAATTATTTTTTCTAATAATAAAAATATAGGTAGCACTTTTCAAAAAATGATCCATAATTTCAAAACACTAAAAGATTGTTTCTCATATTTTAATAGTTTCAGCATTTTTTATGTTCAGAGGATGTAGGTGAATAACTGTATAAGGTCCTCCTAAGTGATTATTTTGTTGTCTTCAAACTTGATCTTTTAGCAGACAGTTTTTCATGAAGAATGTACTCACCAGATTTTAGGTATTCAAAAGTAGTGAGAAGGCACTAAGAGGATAAAAGTTTAAGTTCTGATTCCAGGACTTCTAAACTGTGTGTCATTGAGCCTCCAAATCAGTGATCTGTGAAATGGGAATTATATGAATGCTATCTCTTTCCCTGTTGTAGAGTTGTGCAGATACAGAAGAGGGATTATTATTTGCATTGCCCAAAGTCTCTATTCTCTTAAGGCACTAAGTCCCTTCTTAAATGTGTATACTATTCCCTGTTTCTTTTTAGTTGTAGGCTCTAATAACTCTGCTTTGCTTCCCTCCTTAAAGTTCTTATTTCATCTCTAGGCATTTTTCCTCTTCCAAGGTTGGCCAAAGGGTAGGATGTGGTCTTCTTAGTGAGCCATCTCCTCCTATCCCTTGGAGGCACCGTTTACTTTCATAAAACAAGCAGATCATTATAGGAAATGCCAGTTGGGTAAAAAAAAAATACACTTTGGAACATGACAGAAGTACATAATCTTATCAACTTCCTGTGCTCATGGTCTTCTATCTTACATATGGGAGACATTGACCACTGGAGATGTGGCTCAATTCTCCTTTATTTCCTTTCTCCAATATCCCTGCCCCTGGAAGAAAGAACAGGAAATATAGCTTCTAAACCCAAAGGCTCGAAGAGCCAAACCAAGCAGAATTATAGTTACCTTAAGTATGTAATTTTCATTTTTGATGCCCTCCTGCCTGGGTGATTCACATCTGAATGGCCCAGACCAGTACTATAACTACCTTTGCATATTTTCTCACTACTTCCCTCACTGACAGCTTCTGTGCATCTGTCTGGTCTCTCCTAGATACTTAGAGAAGCAATTCTGACTCTATAAAGTAAGAGGTTTATAAAGCCCTCTTTTTCAAAAACAGCTTTTTAAAAAACCTTCAGTGGGCCCTAATTCCTTATTTTTTAATTTTACCTGACTAAACATTGAAGATACAAAATTTTTAAAAGGGAAGTTTTTACATCTTCCCAAAACTTTCTGTAGTCACTCCTACCAACATGTAGAATATAGATGAGAATTATCTAATGACTATTTGGCTATTCATTTGATGACATTTGGCTATTTATTTTTTTTACCCAACTGGCATTTCCTATAATTTCTCAACCAGAAATGGCTGAGACATTCCTATTTGTCATCTATTCCCTTTGCCATTTGACTAAAATATTTGTAATGTAGATAGGGCAAGAGATATTTTTAGGTTTCTTGACAATTATTATTAAAGCTTTAGGAGATAAGCAGCTGTGGTTCTGGATGTGGCTCTAACTTTGCTTATTCCCATGATCATATATTCATTTACTCACCAGACATTAGATCATAGTATATAGGAGATACTCTGCTAAAAGAAAGAGGAATAAAAGTAGGTAACTATGGATGAGCTTACCTGGTATTCAGAAAAAGAGATAATACTTCTTTGTGCCAGGTTCTGTTGTAAGCACTTGAACATTTACTAACTTTATAAATCACAACAACTCTGTGAACTATTATTATTCCCATTTTACAAATCCTCACAACAACTCTATGAACTAATATTATTCCCATTTTACAGATGAGAAAACAGACACAGGGAGCTGGGAAACTTTGCCTAATGTCTTACTATTAAGAAGTCTCAGTACCAGAATTTGACCTCAGGCACTCACTCCAGAACCCACACATTTTATCACACTTCAGTAACAATATGGAGTGTACGAGAAGGAGAAGTGGCTGGCAAATGATGAAGATCCAGGTTTAAGAGGTATTTCTGGAGTAGAATTTGTTGTGGCTGATGACCAGTTGAAGAGAGAGCGAGTGAGCGAGCGAGAGAGAGACAGAGAGAGAGAGAGAGAAGTGTCAAAGTTGAGTGACCCTCAGATTTTTAGCTTGATAGATTAGCTTGATGATGATGCTAGAAATAAAATATGTAAAAATAAATGAGCATTTTGTGAGCTTATTGAGTATAAAGGACCTGTTGGATACTTAGGAGATATTCAGAGTCACAGCTCAAGATTCTGACCATCAGTAATAATGAGGGCTGGAGATTGTAAATTCAGGAGCAGAGTGCTTGCCTAGCATGCACAAGGCCCTGAGTTCAATCCCCAGCACCAAAATAAACAATAATGATAGTAATGGTTGTGATGATGGTCATGAGAGTGGTTAATAAGGACTTTTTTATATGCCAAGAATTATTTTGAGTGCAGTTATACGTACGTAAAGGCAATATGATTTTTCCCCATTCTTGGCAGGTAAAGAAAACGAGCTTCATTGAGGCTAAATAGTTTTTCAATGTCATTCTTCTTCCTCAGTCCTGTTTTCTCTTAATCCATAGGAATTAAAGAAAACCAGATAGAACATGGCTCTTGTAAATTGTCCTGGCTAGAAAAATGAGGCTTAGTCAAGGTGTTGTGACTTCAGGGGGACAACTGAATTCTCTCCACATTCTCCTATAAATTTTCCTGGTAACAACAAAGCAAGTTCCAGCTTTTTTGTTTCCCTCCAACAATGTAGACTATATAAGAATTATCTGACCTAACACTGTTTTTCTATCATCACACTCCATTTTCCCATTCCAGGAATCAGAAAATGCTTTGCTGTCCTCTCTGACACCTCTTATTTTGTAGTTAATCATACAACAGGCATCTCTCTTATATGCTCTCTCTAATTTTCTTTCATTCTGTCCTACTGTTTTCCAATTCCTGTGCTTGAGAAAACATATTTCCTTGCCTTTTTTCCTATCATTATCATCAAAAACATTCATAAACTTATTGAACATCTAACATGCATCAGGCAATGTTCTAGGTCCTTGGAATATATTAGTGGAAAAAGCAAGGAGGTCAAATTATTTTGGAAATTATAATTTTTCTGAGTTCTGGACTCAACTGTTCTTATTCTTTCTCATTTTTTGCTATACTTCTTTCTCCATTATATCACCCCTGAGAAGTTCCATAGAAGCCTTAGGGCTATGCAGAAGATAGTTCAAAATCCTCTCATTCTAGACAGATGAGTTGAATCTTTAAAAAAAAAAAAAAAAAGGCCTTGTCAAAATTGTGAAATGGTTCTTGTGCATCAGACTACCAGGACAGGATTCTGCTACATTTTTCTGGCTCTCCACATGTCTGGTTGGCCCACAGCCCAAAATCATAGTAATGTTCCTAGTACAGCCTTGGACACACAGTATCTATGTTTGTTGAATGAATGGAGGTTATGTGTACAGTTCTCATATACCTGCATCAAAGATGTCATGAATTTTTAAATAAAATTGGACATATGGTGCTTTAAAATGTTAAGTTTCCAGGGCTGGGGATGTTCGCCTGGCATGCACGGGGTGCTGGGTTCGATCCTCAGTACCACATAAAAATAAAGATGTTGTGTCCACTGAAAACTAAAAAATAAATATAAAAATAAAATAAAATGTTAGGTTTCCTTGTATGTTTCTGCTCTAATTAGGGATGATTTTCTCAATTCTTGACATTCAACAAATGAAATAATTGTTTTCAGGTTCCTCCTTTACATTTTTGTGTTACAATATTATAATTTTGTATCCTTGTTGATTGTGTATTTGTTGTATTTAACTGAATTATGTCTTAAATGGCTGTTGTGATGTGACCTTTAAAATTAATACTTCTGTGTATTTGACATCCCAAACAATTAAGATTTATGAACTTTTGAAATGTAATCAGGTCATAGGTGAGAGAAATCATTGTAATTGACTTGGGAACACTTAATGTGATCTTATATCTCACTGATCAAGTCATAAGTGAGTTGTGGATTTGGCTTCCTTACCGTGTTTTTCTCTCTAGGGAGATTGGACTATACACAAATCAAAGAAAATCTAGTTGAAGAAGAGAACTTGACAGGTGCTTTAGGAAAAATTGTGATGTTTCAAGGCAGCTGAATGAGGCTACCAACTCTCTCATTTCATAAAAGGAATAGATATCTAAAGAGGAAAGGGAAGACTAGTTTTTATTAGCCCCCCTCCCCGTTTGTACATTTAAGAGAGGTAAACAGATAAATACTTCTCTGGAGAATATTTAATCCCAATGTATAGATATTTTAATTGGGTCAATATCTTAGAACTCAGGAGAATAGGAACTGGATCAGGAGGAGAGGATTCTGGAAATTATGTAGTTATGCTGATATTCCTATGAAGTTGAACTGGTTGGAGAGGTTAGAAGAAACAGATTACCTGTATGCAGAATTTGGGGGCAAGTGGGAGTCTAATATGTTGGGGATACATCAGGGCTATCTTGATGAGTATAATAAATCTAAATGTTTTAGTGACTTCTAAGTATCTATTAAATCCTGAAAAAGTGTATTCTCAGAACACATACAGGGATAACCAAGGATAAGTGGCATACTGTATATTCAGAGTGGGTTAGGTCTTGTTCTAAAAGTTATCTTTCCCTTGTATTTTTTCCAGATATGGATCAACTCATAAACAACTTGGAAGTCCAACTTAATTCAGAAGGTGGCTCAATGCAGGTATTCAAACAGGTCAGTTATCAGGTACTAATATTGAGCCATAAGAGTGTTGAGGACCAGTAATTATTGCAGAGCTGAAGCTCATTTTTTTTCTAACATGTTTGGAGTCTGAGACAGGAAGGAGGAAGATAGATTTCCAGGAAGTATTTGAATGCCTGGGGTTTAGTTTCAACTATAGAGTAGATCTGACCTAAAAGAAACAACCACTGGGATCAAGGCTGTAAGAGCAATATTAGACCTTTGGTAGACCATAGCAATGATTTATCTAGCACTATCTCATATTTCAGGTATTGTGAAGATTAAATACATTCTCTTTTTTAATCTCCACAATAATCCTATTGAATATTGTATTAGCCAGGGAAATAGAGGCAATAAAATGTATATATAGATAGATACCTAGTAAATATAAAGAGATTTTATGAAATTGGCTCACGTGCTTTACAGAGGCATGATGAGTCCAAAATCTGATGGGATAGGCCAGCAGACTGGAGACACAGGAGGAATTGCAGTTTGAGTCCAAAAGCAGACTGCTGGCAGCAGATGTCTATCCACATTATGAAGGTTAATGTACTTTACTCAAAGCTAGTGATTTAAATGTTAGTCTCATCAAAACTGAACAATCAGTCCATCAGTCAATCAATCACAGAACCATCTACACCAATGTTTGACCAAATATCTGGCACTGTAGTCCAGCTAAGTTGGAACATAAAATTAACCATCACTATTCTCAGGGTTCCCATTTTACAGAAAAGAAAACAGGCCTTGAACAAGGATTCAAAACATTATTTTTTATAGATAAGCATTCTGTGCTATATATTAAAGTTCCATCTTGCTCACAGTTAAATTTTAATCCACTGTATAAATGAAACCCAAATACAGTCAAAATTATCTTTGAAAATTGCCTATAAATTTGAGTATCCAATTTTGTGTATACAGTATTTACTCATTCCCAGATAAACTACATGGATTACTTTTGGTTTTAGGAGTCATATTTATCTTTTATTTATCATTAAATATTTGGCCCATGGTGTGTATATATATATATATATATATATATCAAATTGAATTTGTTACATATATATTGCTGAGACTCCTTTGTAGTATTTTAGCGATATTAAACTCAATTTAATGTCTTGTTTACTTAGCTGTTGTCATTTAGAAACTATTAGCACATAAAAACTTGCTAATTATTGCAAAACATCTGCTAGTTGCTGGAGTTTAGTGATAGTTAATACCAAGAGGAAGGTGAGTTTTTGTATTGTTAGATAAAAATATCTACTGTATGAATATTGTCCAGCATGCATTGCTACTTTATTTTACAATCTCAGTGTGCTTAACTATGATACCAGATACGTTTTTCCATGCATTATTTAAGTATAGTAAAATTCCAGAATTTAAAGGGACTTTGAAATTGGTTCAGTGTGTAGAAAATTCTAGATAGTAGGTGATTAAAGCACTTTGTATTCTGCCATTTTCAGGATATATTTACATTTAGTAAAATAAGATGCTTGTAGTACATAACCATAGAACACTAGCCATGTCTTAGGGCACAAAAGCTAGGGGCTGGTGCTCTATAACCACACAATGCTAGCATTGTGGAAAATGCCTCCTGGTTTGGTTCATTATATGGTTTGTTTATGTCACAAATTATGATCTGTGATCGAATGTCTTGCTGAGAGCATATGTACTGCTCTCCCTTCTCTGAATTCTTATATCAACATATCATTACAAATGAGCACTTGGTTGTCACCTGCCCTTTATTTCTAGTTTCTAATTATTTCCTAGAAGTTCGATTTCTTGATTGAAATGTATGAACAGCTTTAGGGTTACTTATTGTTGTTAACATTTGAAACATATTTTTGCATAGTTTCATGTTCCCCCCTCTTTATTTTCTCTTTCCCCACTCCCTTCAATCCCTCTCTCTCTTCCTCTCTCTCTCCTGTTTTCTTACTTTTGAAAGTAAGCTGCATCAGTAAATTTTGCCCCTAAATAATGTAGCATGCATCAACTGCAAATAATGACATTCTGCTACATAGCTACATGAAAGAAAATGAACAGGATTTCCATAATAAGATCTAATTAAGTCATACATTTCTAAAAGTTTCTCAGTGCTACCTTTTCTTACACTGATTTTTTTCTGCTTGGACTCTGCCTCAGTCAGCCTAATTTACCAACCCCTACTACTTTTTTTAAGGTCCAAATTCCAATTTTATCTTTTCTGTAAAACTTTAACTGACAACCCTAACTCACAAATCTCTAGTGCACTTGCACCCCTGAAATGCTAACTTTTTGTACTTTCATGTAGCTCTGCTAGTTACTTGTTCTCCATTGTGAACAAATTCATATAAATATCTTACTAGTGATATTTTTCAACTATTAATTTACCACCTTCAAAATTTTTATCTTGTCTCTTGTCATCAATATTATTTATGTTTAAAAATCAACTAAGTATCCAAATAAATAAGTGCATGCATAAATAAAGTCCTATATTAGTTTTGTCCTTAGCAATCTGGAGAATTATGGGATTTACATGAGATATTAGTTTCCTAGAAATCCTGCAGCAGATTACCACAAACTTGGTGGTTTAAAACAAGAGATCCTCACTATCTTGGAGGCCAGAAGTCCAAAATCAAGGTGTTATCAGTGTTGTAGTCCATCAGAAGTTGCTAGGGGAGACTCTATTCATTATTTCTTCCAGCTTCTCATGGATAGGGCATTTCTTGGATTGTGGCCCCATCCCTCCAATGTCTGCTTGTGTTTTTACATCACCTTCTTCTTTTGTATCTATCATTCTTCTGTGTTCCTCTTTTATACATTAGTCATAGAATTTAGATGATACCCAGATAATTCAGGATGATGGCCTCAAGATCCTTAATTATATCTACAAAGAAAACTTTTCCAAATAAGGTATTATTCAAGGTTTCTAGAGATGAGAATGTGGAAAAATCTTCTTTGGGGTCCACCATTCAGCCTACTACAATGTGTTAAATTTTTATTAGAATGAGATTACTTCATCCATATATCATCCAGAAATTTTCTCAGATGCTTTGAGAAAGAAAAATTGTTTTATCTTATTGTTTTTCATTTTCCATAGTTTCATGCTGAATGTTTCCATATTTTATATGAAATACTAAGTAAATACCTAATGAAATAATATAGGCATACATGTAAATATATATATATATATATATATATATATATATATATATATATATATATCTTATACATATATATGTACATACATACATATGTACATTTCTGATCTCATTTTCCATAGATGTGGCTGCTACTATCTTATTCCCTTAAGATTGCCTAGTTCATCAGTTTGTACAAATTGATGAATTCTTTTGTCCTACAGTGCTTTATTTCCTGATGCTGTTGAGATGGTGGTGATATAAGATTCAAAATTCCTCTTGATTTAGTTTAAGTCTGGCTTTCTAATAATATCCATCTCCATCCACCTCTATTTTCTCTAATACTAACATGTATGATGTCCTTAATGTAGAAGGTTTAGAGTTTCAGAGGGTTAAACTGATTTTTGACCTAAACAATGAATGTGCACAATATATGTGTGTATGCCCACACATGTGCACCCAGGCATGAAAATGATTAGTCTACACCCAGAGAAAAGCTAGGAGAGACCTGTGTACAAAAACAGCATTCATCTTTCTCTTAGGGAGGAGCCTGGGCTTTATCTTGTTACCATGACAACGCTCCTTACTCTCCTTTCCACCTACTGTGCTGTCTGAAGTATTTTGTTCTTTCATTTTCTTTCTAGTCGTGCCTTCCCACTTTAATGTTCCACATCATGGCTGTTTCAAATAAATGAAAGGTGGAAACTTTGTTTTTAATAGTTGATTTTTCTGATCATTCATCACCTAAGGCTTTTCATTGCTATTTTATCAAATACTCAAGAGCTTAAATCTTTGTGAAATTGACCACCTTTTCTCTGGATTTCTTTCTAGAATCGGGGATTCCTAAGTGCCTTTCTCTATCACCTTTGGTAATATATCAATAAAGATTTTTTTTAAATGGCCAACTCAGATTGGCTTTTAAAAAATGGATTAGGATTCTGGGAATTTGAGGATGAATACTGTGTAAACTAAAGCTTCTCTCAATTTTCTCCCAAGTTTCTGTCTTTTTTTTTTTTTTTCTCGTGCATGACCTTCATAGACTCAAAAATTCTAGAAAGCTGTAGCTTCAGATTTTAAAATAGAAAATGGGAAAAGTAGCCATTATCTTTCTTGAAGAGTGATAATGATTGGCTAGAGAACACTTAAAAACTGGAGCCATCCCAAAGTATTTGTAATTGTCAAGTTTTTGTTGCTGTGACAAATACCTGAAAAAAAAACAGCTTAAAGGAGAAAAGGTTTATTTGGGCTCATGGCTTCAGAATATTTATGCCATTGCTTGGCTACAGCAATGGCTCCATTGCTTTTAGGCCTTAAGCAAGGAGAAACATCATGGCAGGTTGGCATAGCAGAAGAAAGCTATACACCCCATGACATCCAGGAAGCAGAGAGAGAAGCAGAGTCCCAGGACAAGATATAGATCCCAAGGGCACACCCCGAAGGACCTACATCTTCTAACTAGCTTCCACTTCCAACAGCTTCTATGACATATAAATAGTGAATTAATCCATGGATTAATCCACTGATGAGTTCAGAATCCTCTTGAGCCAATCACTTTCTACAACTTCCACCTCTGAACATTGCTCATTGGGGATCAAGTCTTCAACACATGAGCCTTTGGGGAACAATCCATATCCAAACTGTAACAACAATGAAGATGAAAAATGTGACTTAGAGTGAAAAATTTTCAGATTTCTGATGGCAGAGCTTTAAGTCAATGCTCAGATTAACTTTCAAAGTTAATATTCAATGAATAGTAGAATAGGGAGCCAACCTGTATCATCTTAGTGAGAATTTTTTTTTTTTAAGATTGAGATACTGGGAATTATTCAGAGGCACTCACCCACTGAGCCCTACTCCTATTTTGTATTTTAGTTAGAGACAGGGTCTCATTGAGTTGCTTAGTGCCTTACTTTTGCTGAGGCTGGCTTTGAACTCCCGATCATCCTGCCTCAGCCTCCCAAGCTGCTAGGATTGCAAGTGTGTACCACCGTGCCCAGCTTAGTGAGTATTCTTAAAGTCACCAAAGTTCTAGGGTTGAAAACACACCCATTCTTTACATTATGTCTTCTTCAGAGTCTTTAAGTATAATGCACTATGTGGAAAGAGAAAGGAAAGCATATAGTGTGGTTTTTTTTTAACAAGAGGGATCCTTATAGTGATAATATAGAATAAATCAGTGTAATTAGGATCCTATGAAAATAATTTTAATCATGTTGAAAAGAGAATCCTCAGTGCACACAAAAACTTTTCATTATGTGACTGTATAAATATTGAAAACTTGTCTTTAAGCCACAAAGCCAGGAATAGTAAGAATAACCTTGAGAGCTGCTTTCGAGAGTAATCTGTTTTGTTGAGGAAGCTTGCTTGCAGAAGACAGTATTGAAACAGAAAATACTTGCTGTGGGCTGGATTTACTTGGATATAACAAGCACTCTTGAAAGTGATATGTACAAAAGGAAAATTTGATGATATGCTCTGAGGAATTTTACTATTAAAACACAGAAACCCAAACAACTAGCCTTCTAACATTTCTATCAAAGTCATGGGATGATGGTAGGAGAGGGGAATGATTGAAGTCCTGTGGCAGACTGGGTTTTGGTCTGAAAGACTGCAAGGCAGACTTAATCTATAAAGGGCAACTCAGGACGGCTTATTAGAGCAGGAAAATAATATCTCATCAAGGCAATAAGAATAACCTATTTGTTCTTCAATTTCTATACTTTCGTGAGTTAGTTTCCATTTTGGATCTCCCTAAATTATGTGTTTTCAGTGAAATGAATAACTGTAGATCAAATACCAACTAGGCACCAGGCCTTGAATTAATACTATTATTGTAGGTAGTACTCAGCATCTTGGAAATGGCCTTTGTTTGGCAAAAGAGAGAAAAATTACCAAAATAATTTTCACTTTATATATTTAGAGTTTCGGCCTCATAAAATAAAATCCAGAAAGTCCCTAATAATTTAGCTACATCTTTTCTTGATGTTATTAGCAGATTGTGTCTATTTATATACCTGTACCCACAATACACATTCTTATAGAAAATAATATTATACCTAACTACTTAAGCTTTTTTTTTGGGGGGGGGGTACTGGGGATTGAACCCAAGGGTACTTAACCACTGAGCCACATCCCCAGCCTTTTTTTATATATTTTATTTAGAGATAGGGTCTGTCTGAGTTGCTTAGGGTCTTGCTAAATTGCTGAAGCTGGCTTTGAACTAGTGGTCCTCCTGCCTCAGCATCCCAAGCCGCTGGGATTACAGGCATACACCACCGTGCCCATTTCTTAATATCATTGACAGCTGTGATAGACTATGGAAACAGAAGCCCTTCCTGTTCTCTTTTAGAGATTCCTTGGATTTGGCCTCTTTTATCTGGGAATAAAACAAAACAAGTGGGAAATGTAGGAAAAATAAAAACTTAAATTGGTTTGGGGGATTCAGTGGACTGGGATTTTTATGTCCAGCAAAACCATTCTTGATATTTTCTTCTCTCTTCTCGCTACACCTCACAAATACCACTGCCTAAAGATTCTACTGCCTTCCCCTTCCCCAGATGAATTGAATCCACCCATTAAGGATGGATTATATTAGAAGTATATGCAATAGTACGAAAAATCACAAAAATTATGTCCTGGATGAGTAGACTAAAGCAAGGGTTTAGATTACAAACTAGGCCTGAGTTGAATTAGGGATTTTAAAATCAAGAACCAAATAGTGTCTCAGCATAGCAAAAGGTAAAAATAGGCAACATTCTGGTTAAATTCTGAAGATAAAGCACGGATGCTTTGGGTGCCCTTTACCTCATTCCCAGCATGCTCTGAGGGTTTTTTAAATAAAGTCAGAGCAAGAGAACAGTACCTCCCCAGACCCTTCACCTTTCTCTGAATTAAGGCCCTTATGATCTCAGCTAAATTTAAAAATTATTTATGAACATAATATTATTATCAAACATTACATTTTTAAAAATATTCCTTAGTTATAGATGGACACAATACCTGTATTTTGTTTATTTAGCTTTTTGTTTATGTGGTGTTGAGGATTGAACCCAGTGCCTTAGGAGTGTTAGGCAAGCGCTCTACCACTGAGCCACAACCCCAGCCCCACACATTACATTTAACAATAATTCTTTAATATCCAACATTCAGTCAATATTCAGATTTCTCCAAATGTCTCATAAATATCTCACTAAGATGTTTATACTTGCTTTCTTTTTGGTCCTTTTGCGTCCAATCTTTTCTTTAACACTACCTTCATTGAGGAGCTAGTTAAATCTCATAGAGGGTAGGGATATAGCTCAGTTGGTGGGGTGCTTACCTTGCATGCCCAAGGCCCTGGGTTCAATCCCCAGCACCACACACACACACACACACACACACACACAAAAAAAAAAAAAAAAAATCTCATAGGAATAGTTCTGCCATATCACTCCACTCTTCCAAACAATTGTCTTCAACCTTTCCTTGGACTCGACCTTCCCTAATCTTCCAAATATAAAACACCAAAGGATGTTTCTATTTTATATAAAGGATGCATTCTTGAATATCTCTCATAATTTAAAACTATTATGACTCAGAATATCATGGAGACTTGTTGTCAAGATCCAGAGTGCTGCTTGGCAATGGCATACATATTTCACAGTATCTTTTGATGTTTCAAATTATGGAATTCTTAGAAAGTTTTTAGTTAGGTTGGAACTCTACATTGTTTTATATTACATACAATGGTAATTTATTAGTATTTAAAAATATTTCTTTACTGACATAGAACATAAAATTTTACATAATAATGTAATAATAATGTAATGTTTCAATACACATCTGTTGAGTCATGTTTAAATCAGGTTAAACATATCTATCTCCTCAAATATTTGGTATTTCTTAGTTGTGAAATTTTTCACTCCTTTCTTTCAGCTTTTTGAAATGCTTTATTGTTATCTAGTCACAATAATGGGCAATAAATAGCCCAGAGTCTCTTGTTCCTATCTAACTGTATCTTTTTTTTTTATACTCATTGTTCAACCTTTCCCATCTCTCCCCTACCACTGTCCCCAATCTCTGGTAGTCACCTAGAATGGTAGAATCTCTAAACTTCTGTGGAATAAACTCTTAGATTCCACATACGAATGAAATCATGCAGTACATATCTTTCTGTGCCTGGCTTGTAATTTCCAGTTCCATCCATGTTGTTTCAAATGACAGGATTTCATTCCTTTTATGGATGAATACTACTCCATTGCTATATGTACAGCATTTTCTTTACTCATTCATTAGTTGATGGACACTTGGGTTGTTTCCATTTCTAAGTTGGATGATTTAATTTTTCATATAATACAACTAACTATACTGCATTGATATTCATTAAACATTTGTTTGTTATATCTCTGCAGACAAGAAACATCTTTCTTACCTCTTTCTGCCTAGAGAAATCCTATTATTTTTAAAACTCATCTAAAATGTCACTTCCTCTATGAAGTTTTCCCTGTCTAGATAAAATGAACCATTCCTTTTTCTTTTTCCAAAATACCTTGTTTATGTGTCACATCACATTTATGGTATAACTCATAAGATACTTGCATTATTCTATACTAACACACTATTCTATGTGAGTATGAACTCCTTAGCTGTACCTTTTTTATGTATGCTGTCACTGGACTTGGCATAATGCTTATAGTACATGCACCAAAAGTATCGACTTTAATTAATATTGCAGGATTATTGTGAAAATTAAATGAAATGATTTCTATCAATTACCTGATATAGTACCAGTACTTACTAAAGCTTAGCAAACTTTTTCTCTTTGGTGTATTTGTACCTAATTTTCCCCAACACTTTGTGCTGGGGGAGGGGCACATGTATTTTGTTGTACTGGGAATTGAACCTAGGGGCACTCTGACACTAAGCTATATCCCTAGCCCTTTTTATTATTTATTTTGAGACAGAACCTTACTAGAGTTGCTGAGGCTGGCCTGAAATTTGCAATCCTCCTGCCTCAGCCTCCTGAGACACTAGGATTATAGGTATGTGATTGCACTCAGCTATATTTTTTCAGTGAGAACAGAGAATTTTTTCTTTTGTTTCTCACATGTCTCTTTAGAATACTTACAGTATTTAGCATCTTTCATTTGATTATTTATTTTAGGTCACTGGTCCTGTTCAGATCAGAGATCCCACTGACACAGCTGACGGAAGTAATATGACATCTCCACCACTCCTGGATGCGAGCCCGATGGAGAACCCAGCCCTATTTAATGATATCAAGATTGAGCCCCCAGAAGAACTTCTAGCAAATGATTTCAACTTGCCCCAAGTGGAACCAGTTGATCTCTCCTTTCACAAACCCAAGGCTCCTCTCCAGCCTGCTAGTATGTTGCAAGCTCCAATACGTCCTCCCAAGCCACAGTCTGCTCCCCAGGGCCTTGTGGTGTCCACTTCAACATCTGAAACGACCACTTCAGCAAACATCCCTACTATTCTGACTCCAGGTTCTATACTGGCCTCCTCTCAGGGGACTGGTGGCCAACAGATATTACATGTGATTCACACCATCCCCTCAGTCAGTCTGCCAAATAAAATGGGTGGACTGAAGACCATACCAGTGGTGGTGCAGTCCCTGCCCATGGTGTATACCAGTTTGCCTACAGATGGAGGCCCTGCTGCCATTACGGTCCCGCTCATTGGAGGAGATGGCAAAAATGCTGGATCAGGTGAGCATTAATGTTTCCCTTGTCCTCAGCCTTGTTTTCCTCCATCTTTTCAAATCATTCTATCTCCTGCCTCTTTTCACTCCCTCCAATTATTCTTCCTCACTGCTTTAAGGATAGTCTTTCATATACACTGTTTTTATCATATCTCTTTAATGCTTAAGAATGTATAAGAAGGCGGTGGCGCCTGTAATCCATAGGCTTGGGAGGCTGAGGCAGGAGGACTGTGACTTCAAAGCCAGCCTCAGCAATGGCAAGGCACTAAGCAACTCAGTGAGACCCTATCTCTAAATAAAAGAGCTGGGGATCTGGTTTAGTTATTGAGTGCCCCTGAGTTCAATCCCCCATACCCTCCCCCAATACAGAATGTACAATGAGCCAGGTGTGGTTGTAACCCCACTGTAATCCCAGGGTCTCAGGAGGCTGAAGCAGGAGAATCGCAAATTCAAACCAGCTTCAGAAACTTAATAAGTCCCTAAACTACTTAGAGGGACTCTGAAAAAAAGGGGGGGGGACACATTTTTTAAAAATTTTTTAGTTGTAGATGGACATAATGTCTTTATTTTTTAAATTTTTATGTGGTGCTGAAGATTGAACCCAGGACCTAGCATGTGCTAGGCGAACGATCTACCACTGAGCCACATACACAATTTCTACTTCTGTGATACTTAGTTAACTTATAAGTATCATACCTTTTTTCTTTCCTACAAAATAGTATCTTTAAAATATTGCCATCTTTCCTGTATTTCACCTCATTGGGCATCTATTACCCCCCTTTTATTTTTTGATTACCTGTATCATAAATATATGGGCCTTATTCCCTGCTGAATTATAAATTCCTCAAGAATAATACTGTCTTCTTTTGTGTGTGCATGCGCCTTTCCAGAGACCTTAACACAGTGTTACATAGTAGTTATCTTACAACATATAATTTAATGAGCAAACAAATGAATATTTGTCCAGAAGAGAAATCATATGCTGTAATCTTTCTTTTTATTTAATTTTTAAGTTCAGAATTCATAAGAGTATAAATAAAGTCTCCTTTTCACCATTATCTCCCAGCAATGCTGTTCCCCTCCTAGAGAGGTATATCTATTTTAGTTTGTAATCAGGAATGATCAAAGAAAATTATATGGCCTCAGAGGTGGTACAAGATAATTAGCTTCACCACATCTGTAGTATTACAGTCAGTTTTGTGCATTGTGCCTTAGGAAAGACATTTACAAATTGGGAGGATAATCAGAAGATTGAAATCAGGATGATAAGAGGATTCAAACCCATGTCAATTGTAAAGTTGACAATATTTAGCATGAATTAAAAGGGCCAAAGGGAAGAGATGTGGATGGAAATTATTAGGAACAAAATTTTAGCTCATTATAATAAGGAATTTTCAAGGAGTTCTCTTCCTTTGAAATTCAATGTCCTGTGATCATTCCATCACTAAATGTAGAGGTTAAAAACCAACATACAAAGGGCTGGGGATGTGGCTCAAGCGGTAGCGCGCTCGCCTGGCATGCGTGCGGCCCGGGTTCGATCCTCAGCACCACATACCAACAAAGATGTTGTGTCCGCCGAGAACTAAAAAATAAATATTAAAAAAATTCTCTCTCTCTCTCTCCTCTCACTCTCTTTAAAAAAAAAAAAAAAAACATACAAAGCCTCAAGTTTCTGAGACTCTGCAGTGCTTTTCTAAATAAAAATATTATTATAGAATAGTGGTTAATTGTGGTATTGATAAATATTCATAATTATCTTGTTTTTGAGATATGATATCAGTTTCTGTATAAGAGGAGCCCAGAAAAAGGTAATAAACTTTCCCTGTGTGAAAATTTTCTGAGATAAGGCAGTCAGATCATCAAGGAGTGATTTGAAGGAGCGTTGAATTCTTCCCCACCCGACTCAAAAGTATTCATCAATTCACCAGAGCCACCTTAAATAAACAAACTAAGATTTTTTTAAAGGTGTAAAATAGAGTTCCAAGATAAGGACATTAATTCAATGGCCTCCAAAATGGGGTGTTTAAACCTTAGGGAGGCACACAAAACAACTGGAGTGTAATAACAAATTACCAAAATATATATTCTTACCCTTTTTCATGTCACTTTTTGTTTTTCATAATGTACACAAACTTTTAAGACACTAGTACATTTATATCACATTCACATACAGACACAGAGAGACAGACATGTACATATACTGAGATGTATGTTTAAAATGATTTAGTGATTAATAAAGTATAAAGACACCTGGACTAGCCAAATACTTCCTCTCAACCTATACCCACCCTCAGGTGGGTGTAAATTTTGAAGCTTTCAGTGGATCTGGGCATCTATTGAGCACCTGACTGAACTTTGCTAGGAAATGAAAACAGCAGTGGTTGATAATAAGGAATGTTTGAGGGCTTCTCCCAACAGTAGCACAAAAGAAGAGTGCTAACATGTGTCAAGCATCTACTAGGTGCTAGGTACATGTTTTATTGCACTTATTATTTTCATTTAGGAGCATGAAGGCCAAAGGAGATGTTCAAACCTCTAGGATAATCCTAGAAATTATTTTAGAACAACCAGGGAACCATTCAGAGAATTCAGTTCAACAAACATGTTGAATCTGACTTTTCAACAGACCCTGTCCTGGAATCTGGAGATGGAGACATGAATCATACTCAGATCCTATCCTAGAGAAATTCACATTCTAGTGGTACCAAAATGATTCTTACCACTCTTCTTTTAAAGGCATTTCTGTTCTTTGCTATGCTAAAATTTTATATATTATCATCTTCTTTCCACACATATACACTTCTCCCAGCTCTCCTCTTTCTTTATTTTTCTATTGGGGGGAGGTGGGCATTTCAGGGGATTGAACCCAGGGGCACTTAACCACTGAGCCACATCCCCAGCCCTTTTTTACATTTTATTTAGAGACAGGGTCTCAATAAGTTGCCAAGGCTGGCTTTGAACTCTCAATCCTCCTGCCTCAGCCTCCAGAGCCATTGGGATGACAGGTGTGCACCACCACAGCCAGCTTTATTTTTCTTTTTTGCTGATACTTCTCAATATTGATCAAACTGAGAATCCTGAAAATGATTGTGGAGGCACATACATTCTTTCTGGCTCATACTGCTTCTTTTCTTTGCTTTTAGTGAAAGTTGATCCCACCTCCATGTCTCCACTGGAGATTCCTAGTGACAGTGAAGAGAGTGCAATTGAGAGTGGATCTTCAGCCTTACAGAGTCTACAGGGACTCCAGCAAGAGTGAGTACTTTTGTCTTTACTTCAAGTCTGTATCTTATGTGTGCGTGTGTGTGTGTGTGTGTATGTGCTTGAGTGCATAGAGATGGACTTAATTTTCAGAAACAGGGTAAAAAAAAATTGGCAATATAGGCAAACTGCCTTCCCAGAGAAGATATATGAGTTCATGTGCACACATGTGCATGAACACGTGCATAAAGGTTATGGTAGAGTTATACTCTAATTGTAGATCATTAATTTTACCCTTGAAAACAATCTCCAAATTCCTCATAAATTCAGTTGCGTACTCTTTTCCTCTGTAAGTTTAAAACAACCTGACTTTCTAATGTTGAAACTAATTGGAAGTAATTGGTTTGTGTTTAGCAACCATGTGTATGAAAAATGACACTCATCACGGTGAAATGGTTGCCCTATTTGGGAACACAACCACCCAAGGAAACGTTACCATTTCCCATGCTTTTTCAGGAACCTACACTTCCTGAATAGAATGGCCTAGTTGAAAGAATTGCTTGCATTATTCCAATTACTTCTTCACTTGTAGAGCTAACATTAAATTTGCATAAATTAAAAACTGGTATGAGGTAGAACCACTTTAATAAACTCTATTTCTTTAGATTCTACTTTAAAGCCATTCTTTGGCCTATCTCTCTCTTTCTTTGCTCAGACCAGCAACAATGGCCCAAATGCAGGGGGAAGAGTCACTTGACTTGAAGAGAAGACGGATTCACCAATGTGACTTTGCAGGATGCAGCAAAGTGTACACCAAAAGCTCTCACCTGAAAGCTCACCGCAGAATCCATACAGGTCTGCCTGCCCCCAATTCAACTCCAAAACTCACTCTCTCTCTCTCTCTCTCTCTCTCTCTCTCTCTCTCTCTCACACACACACACACACACACACACACACATACACACACACAGAGAGAGAGAGAGAGAGAGAGAGACATACACACACATGAATCTTTGAGAGCTAGGAAGAGAAGGAAGTCTTGAGGCAAAGATGGATTCATTTGGGGGCTGGAGTGGTGGCTGGTTGGTAGAGTGCTTGCCTAGCATGTATGAGGCACTGGGTTCAATTCTCTGCACCACATAAAAATAAATAAAATGGAGGTCCATTGACAACTAAAAAAAATATTTTAAAAAGAGATGGATTCATTAATATTCATGGACATGCCCAACTCATGGTTTTAACCTCCATGTCTCATTCATGTTCTATGACAACATTTATAAAATGAGACTAGCAAAACATGAAACCTGGTTTCTTATGAGTGGTCGTCATTCCTGGTGAGCACCCATGGGTCTTTCTAATTAATAAGCCATAACACTGAAGCAAAGATTAAGGCAGCTAAAACATTATTACCTCCTTTGTGACTAGGGTCCCCAAAATTTTATTTTATTTTTTTTAAGAGAGAGTGAGAGAGGAGAGAGAGAGAGAATTTTTAATATTTATTTTTTATTTCTCGGCGGACACAACATCTTCGTTGGTATGTGGTGCTGAGGATCGAACCCGGGCCGCACACATGCCAGGCAAGCGCGCTACTGCTTGAGCCACATCCCCAGCCCCCTCAAAATTTTAATGAGCATGGAAAAGCACAAAAGCAATTTAAACTTAGTGATATTAAAGAAGGCTTTTGGAGCTCAGCTCTGAACACTAACCTATAATTTATCTTTGTTTACATCTGAAGAAAGATGCACCTAAATAATTAAAGCAGACTGGGTAAGGATTGTGTCAAAGGGGACTCCTGCTTCATTTGAAGGACAGTTGCCACCCTACTCCAACTGAGTATTAGGAAATCTCCTAAGTTTAAATCAAGGTTTTTTATTTGAAGTATCTTAGTTGTGGGTGAGTTTTTTTGTTTTGTTTTGTTTTGTTTTGTTTTTTTGGTACTGGGAAGTGAATCCACAGGTGCTTTACCACTGAGCCACATCCTCAGCCCTTTTTTGTATTTTATTTAGAGACAGGTCTCATTGAATTATTTAGGGCTTTACTAAGTTGCTGAGGCTGGCTTTGAACTCGCAATCCTCCTGCCTCAGCCTTCCAAGCCTCTGAGATTACAGGTGTGCACCACCACACCTGGCTAAAATGTCTTAGATTTTGAATGTTGACATCTAGTTCAAAAATTTTTTAATAATTTTATAACATCAACAATTGAAAGAAACCTGCCCAGAATCCAGACACAGAATGTCTGATCATTTTGTGTACTTTGCCTTAATGACTGCTCTCAGCAACCTCCAGCTCAGAATTGAGACTTAGACACCTTGAACAAAGAAGATGCCCTCTATCTATTGTGTTTTATTTGCTGTGTTAGAATTCATATAGAAGAGCCCAGAGCCTTAGTGACTATATCTTCAGATTGCATGGTACTATTTTTATTTATTGATGTTTTTGTTTGCTTCTTCAGCAGGTGGATGCTAACTCCACTGACTATATATATGATATTAAGTATTTAAATCTAAATTTTCAACATGAAAAGGCAGAATAGTTTATTAGACTTCAATGTACCCTTCATCGAACTTTAAGAATTTTATTAATTTACATGGACAATCTTGTTCCTTTTATACTCCCACTGACTCTCCCACTTCCCATTATATTATTTTATTTTACTTTTTGGGGGATACCAGGGATTGAACTCAGGGGCACTCAGCCATTGACCCACATCCCCAGCCCTATCTTGTATTTTATTTAGAGACAGGGTCTCACTGAGTTGCTCAGCGCAACACTTTTGCTGAGACTGGTTTTGAATTTGTGATCCTCCTGCCTCAGCCTCCTGAGCCACTGGGATTATAGGTGTGCATTACCACACCCAGCCCATTATATTGTTTGAAAACAAATTCCAAATATCCTGCAATTTCAGTCATAAATACTTCAGAATATGTTTTTAACAGACACTTAAAATAAGCACAATAACATTAGCACATAAAATTTCTCAATATCAAGTTTCCCCTAAATATCTAATAACTATTTTTAAAAGGTTGTTCAAATCAATATCTAAATGCGGTCATTAATTGAATTTGGTTAATATTTCTCTTAGTTATCTTTTAATTCTTTAATTGTTCTTCCTCTTCTGTTTTATTTGTTGAAGAGCCCAGGTCATTAGTCTAATCCAATGTTTCCATGTTCTAAGTTTCTCTGGTTACATCAGTCATTTTAAATTATTCCTTGTTCCCCATAATTCCTACAAGCTGATAACTATACCTGGAAGATTAATCAGATTTACATTAAGTTTTTGGCAACAATATATCAAAGGGTGCTGTGTACTTTCTATTGCATAGCATTTTGGCACATGCTTCTTAGTTGTTTGTGTGTGATGCTAAGATAGATCCATGGGTTTGGGTCTCTGAACTGTATTTTCTAGATAGTTATAAAGCAGATCTGAAGGCAGTTGAATAAGTTCATTTAATGAGAGGCAATGTGGTATGGTTTTAGCATGTATATATTGTAGATTTATCTAGAGAGTAGGGTTCAGATGATCTTTCCCAATTTCAATTCATTCTTCTATACTCAACAATACATCAGATCACATCTGTTCAAATATTCCTCTTTAATCCTTAAAATTGTTCCCCTTGAAGTTATCGAGGCAAAAACAATAAACAGGGGGTATAGAATGCATGAGTTCTAATCCTACCTCTCCGACTATCCAGGGTTTCTTCAGCTGTAAAATGAAGGGGTTGAACTGGATGACCCTATCTGACTATTTTATCTGCAACCCTATGGCCTAAATTTCAGTGTATCCTAGTATTTACCCTTCTAGAAGATCCAAGGAATTAACATGCAATCTTTCCATGGATATATAATCTCAAGGGTAATCTTGAAGGCACTTCTCAGAAGCAATTTAATTTGCCCTAACAACTTGAGTCACAATAGGGTTAGCCATTTTGGGGAATGAGGTGGCAATTTGTTAATTCATCTCCTTCCCTGGACTAATGTAGTAGTAGCCTAACTAATCTTCCTGCCTTAATGCTTTTCTCACTACAATTCATTCTTCATACAGTAGTCAGAGGATTTTCATATGTTTTTGTTCTGTTTAGATTAAATGTAAATCAAACCATATAACTGCTTCTGCTTAAAATACTTTCCATCATACTCTGAATGAAATCCAAATTCCTTACAATATCCTAAAAGGCCCTGTGAAATGTGGCCTCTGACAAGTTTCATCTATGACACTTCTTATCTGTCATATCTCAGTTTAAATGTCTTCTGATCATGAAAGTCTTCCTTAAGCCTAAGCAGTATCCTCTCCCAATTATCAACATAAGAATACCCTATTTAATTTGTTGGTAGGAAGGATTTTTAAGTTGGGAAATAACATAATCAATCTGAGAAGGGGTCAACTATACAAAAAAAAACTGAGGAAAGAGTGTTCTTAACTAGATGGAGTACAAAATCTGCAAGATGGGAATAAGCTTGCATTTTTAACATAACTGACAGAAGTCCAGCACAGCTAGAGCATACTGAGTATGATGGTAGGTAGGGGAAGCATTGAGGTGCAAGAGTGGAAGGGAGGGAGACCATTTAAGAGGCTAAGGTAGCAACCTAGGCCAAAAATGAGGACAGTCTGATTACGATGTTGGCAGTGGAGGTACAGAAAATGAGATATATACATGATGATTGAGGGGACTCTGATGACTCAGTTTTCTATTTGGGCCGATTGGGTAGATGGAAGTGCCAGTTACAAAGATGGGTAGTTTGTCAACAATCACACAGCTAGTAAGCAGGAAAACTTCCTTGAAATGAAAACTTACTAGGTATCCTTTTCTCTATTGCTACTATTCTACATGTTCCTTGAGACTAAGGCAGTTGCAGAAATGCCTAATTCATTGCCTTCCAAAGATTGCAGTTAGGACTTATTAGTTCGAGTTCTCAATCTCCAATGGGGAAAATGTAACCTTTAAAATTTCCACATTTGAGTCACACTCCAGATCTGTTAAATCAGAAACTTTGGGTGTGACCCAGATGTCAGTAATTTTTAAAGCTCCCCATTTTCAGTCAAGACTAAGCATCACTAACTTAAGGATTAATTTTATATGTGGAGAAACTATAGTATGGAATGGAAAAAGCAATGGTGGAGAATCAAATTTCCCTGGATTTGCCATTAAAAAGTTAACCATGTGGATTGGGGATATAGCTCATTTGGTAGAGTGCTTGTCTTGCATGCACTCAAACCCCAGCACCACACACACACACACACACACACACACACACACACACACAAAGTTAACCATGTGAATCCAGGCACAATAGTACATACCTGTAATCCTAGCAAATTGGAAGGCTGAGGCAGAAGGATCACAAATGCAAGGCCATCCTCAGCAATTTAGTGAGACCCTGTCTCAAAATTAAAAATAAAAAGGGCTGTGGATGCAGCTCAGTAGAGCACCTGTATTCTACAAAGGGGAGAGAGAAGAAGGCAGGATTGATTTCAGCTCATTGCTATAAATCCTAAGAATAATATCCCTGTTTTTGGTAGAAATTCTTTTAGAAGAGATCCAAGAATCTCAGAGACCCTTCTTGCATGCAGTGAAACCCTCATCTCTAAGCTTGCACTCATGTAAAGGAGGAAATACAGATACAACAGGTCCCATTAAACATACCTTCAAGTCCCATTTTTTAAATAATAGCATAACTCAGAGTCAAAATTTATCATTGTTTTTTTTTTTAAGTACTGGGAATTGAACCCAGGGGCACTTAATCACTTAGCCACATCTTCAGCCCTTTTAAATATTTTATTTAGAGACAGGGCCTTGCTAAATTGCTGAGCCTACTTTGAACTTCCAATCCTCCTGCCTCAGCTCCCCAAGCCACTGGGATTATAGGTTTGTGCCACTGCGCCTGGTTTATCATTGAATCTTAATATTCTCTTATATACTTAGACATTTTTCTTTTTTTTTAAAGAGAGAGTGGAGAGAGAGAGAGAGAGAGAGAATTTTTTTTAATATTTATTTTTTTTTAGTTCTCGGCGGACACAACATCTTTGTTGGTATGTGGTGCTGAGGATCGAACCCGGGCCGCACGCATGCCAGGCGAGCGCGCTACCGCTTGAGCCACATCCCCAGCCCAGACATTTTTCTTAAAGCTCTATTATTTCTTTCTTGTTTTGAATAATTTTTTCATTGGGGGATGCAAGTATAATGGCTAAGAGCATGTGTTGTAAACTACACTGTCATATTTGACATCTTAGTCTCCTACCAATTGCCAAAAGTTATTTCACCTTTCTTTACCTGTTTCCTTATCTGGAAACAGTAATAGTGTAAATCTCTTAGAATCTGACTATAGTAAACACTTGATAACTTTTAGTCATTATTAATATTCTTTCCTCCAGTCCCACTGCACCCCCATAGGTTTTTTCTTACATTCATTCTTGATTTCTTTATCTTTTCAACAATTTGATCACTTACTTTGTGTCAGTAGCCTCTTATTCATTACATATCATGGCTAGATAATTTTAACATACAACTTTGAATAAGTAACCCTTAAGTTTAAAAAAATCTTCAGTGTTACCCCAATATATACCCCATTGCCTTCATGAAGTGCTTTACCAAAAAGGAGAAGATAGTCGGAGCTCTCTCTCCTAGTGGAGAGAGGAATGTCATGGACATGGTTTAAAATTGGTGCATGGTAATAATAAAAGCAGACCAGCTGGGCATAGTGATGCACGCCTGTAATCCTAGCAGCTCAGGAGGCTGAGACAGGAGGATCTCTAAATAAAATACCTTACAGGGTTGGGGATGTGGCTCAGTGGTTAAATGCCCCTGAGTTCAATCCCCAGTACCCCCACCCACAAAAAGCTGACCAACTCAGCCTATTTTATTATTGTTTTAAAATTTAAAATTCTGTATAGTCAGTGCATCTTGATTATAGCCTGTATGCAGTGCAGATTGCATACTTTCTATGTTATATTACTGCTTTTTATACTTAAGCCCAAATTCCTTTTTACTCCCCAAGATTTTTGGCCTGGCTTTTATAATAGGGTTCATCTTATAGTGCTTCTGAAAAGATGCCTCATGCTCCAGGATCACTGACCTTATATTACCATTCACTGCACTGCCTTACCAGAGCTTGCCCCCAGCTGATTGGGTTGCTTTTTGTCTTCTTCATCACTCATATGAAACTTACCCTTCCATTTTAATGCCTTAACACTAGACCAGAGGTTATAATATCTATACTTGGAACTTACACCACACTATCTTTGTCACATTGTGTGTGAGCTTTTAATTATGAATTAATTTTCCCTATATGTTTTGTTCTTCACTTCACATAATAAATTGATGGAGGTTTTGGGTTGTGTCATATGAAATTAGCTCAAATAGGAGCTTGTTCAATGATAATAAAAGGTAATGCTTTTGAAATAGGAAAATTCCTATACCTTGTGTGTTCTAGCAATGATCCCAATTGCCACAGGGTGTCACTGCTTTACAATTCAAATTTTCTTCATTTAGATGTAGTGAAGATAGGAATTCTCAAGAGAAATTCTTGAGAGATCACAAAAATATGTATAGGTAACAATGAAGCAGTTTGAAGGTATGGAGATGTACAAAATTATATAGAATAAAAAGTGAAAATCACGTTTACATATTCTATACCCTTTGAAATTTCATTCTCTTTCCTGCTCTAAATACTTTCTGTATAGCTTTCCACATATTTTCCCTTTGTCTGGTGTGTGTATGTGTGTGTGTGTGTGTGTGTGCGCGCGCGTGTGGTTATTCAGTAGCTTTTTCTTTTCATTTGATATTTCATTGGTCATCTTTTGGTCTCAATACATATAGCTCTATTTCATTTTTCTTAGTTGCTAACAAAATTCTGCATATTGAAATGATTAGTAACTGACAATTTCAATCATCAAAATGATTGCCTGGGTACAGTCCAAAGCTGTGAGGTAGGATGGATGCATTCTGTTGTCCATTATATGAAAGCTATAAAGTTAATTAGTAAACACTTGGGGGAGTTAGTAGATTGTAAACAGTAAATTGAAAAACAGTATGTGCATATCGGATTGCCACCAAAATTTAAATAAGCAAAAATGCAAATGTCCTGGAAAATTTATGAGGAGAAATAGAAAGGAAGGAGAAGCACTGAAAAACAGAATTTTAAAATAATGTGTTCATGTTATCACTTGTTTCTGATTATAAAATAATGCATGCTCATTGTAGCAGATAGGACAGCAAAATACATAGAGAAGAAAGCAAATATTACCATAATCACAAACCCAGACTTAACCACAATGAGTATGTATTTGTACTCACATAGCTCCTTCACTTTTTTATTAAATTTTTATAAGATATACCATGATTTTAAAACATTCAGATAGTACAAAAAGATATTTTAAAAAAGAAAAAAATACTCTTCCCACCAGCTCTCATCCTCACTGTTAACAATTTCTTTAATAATTTACATTTAAGTGTATAGGTGTTGGTATTGCCTTTATTCTGAGTATACAAATGTGTATGCAGCGTGTGACCTATACATATAATGGAGGCATAACTATGTTAATGTTTTTATACTTCTTTTTTTTTCATTTGGCTTTCTATCCTGAGCACATTATATATCCCAAATGCAACCAAAAGACTCTAAACATAGAGGTATTTCAGGAATTTTCACCTGAGCCCTCTCCCCATACCATTTGATGCATTAGAAATTCATTTCTAACCATACACAAAAGAAGGCCTGTAGCTTTAGCTGAGGGCCCTTTCTACTGAGTCATAGATTCTTCTTGAGTATGGCTCTGTTTTAGACTGTTCAGTGGGAGGTAATAGAGAGAAGATGTGGTTACTATCATATAGTACAGTGGAAAGTATCAATAAAGATCTAGTTTGGGTCCCAGTTTTATTATTTAGTAGCTATCATTAAAAGAGAAAATGTTGGGCTGGAGATGTGGCTCAGCGGTAGCGCGCTCGCCTGGCATGCGTGCGACCCGGGTTCGATCCCCAGCACCACATACCAACAAAGATGTTGTGTCCGCCGAGAACTGAAAAATAAATATTAAAAAAAATTCTCTCTCTCTCTCTCACTCCCCTCTCTCACTCTCTCTTTAAAAAAAAAAAAGAGAAAATGTTTTAAACAACACTGTAAGATATTTTTGCTCCCATTTACAGATGAGAAAACAGAGACTCAGCCAGGGAATGGTGATTTTTTTAAGCTCACACAGCTAGTGTGGTAGAGCCAGGATTCAAAAAAGGGTCTCATTGAGTCAGAGGCTATATGCTTTCCACCCTACCATCTTGACCTTGTTTTATGATTTCTGTAAATAAAAAATATATTGTATTGTTGAAAATTGATGGCAGTAAATTTTAAGGGTTCTCATCACAAAAAAATTTATGTGAGGTAATGCAATCAGCCAATCCACAATCAATACATATTTCAAAACATCATGTTGTACGTGATAAGTATAGGTGTTTGTTGAATTAATTAATTAAAAAGGTGAACCAGAGCATGCTTTCAAAGTGATTGCCTTGCCTTTTGACTAAAGTTTTGATTTTAAAAAATTATGGATTGTGTTATCTTTCTAGGAGCCAAGCATCTCTCTGATTCCCATTGTTTTGGCAAATTCCCTTTGTAGGAGAGAAGCCTTATAAATGCACCTGGGATGGCTGCTCCTGGAAATTTGCTCGCTCGGATGAGCTCACCCGCCATTTCCGGAAGCACACAGGCATCAAGCCCTTCAGGTGTACAGACTGCAACCGAAGCTTTTCTCGCTCTGACCACCTGTCCCTGCACCGCCGGCGCCACGATACCATGTGAACTCCATAGGCCACACTAGAGGAGCTGCACTGGTCTCTTTCCTGTGTGTGTGCTGAGGTCAAGACCATATCTTCCTCTTTGACTTCAACTTGCCTCTGGGATGGGGTTGGAGGATCCTACTGAGCCAGGTTGTGGAGACTGGAGAAAAAAATAGCTAGTCTCCCATGGGGCTCTTCATATTCCACCTTCACCTCTCCACTATCCAGACTTCATTTTTTTCAACCTCCGCATGGGTTGAATTCCAGTGCGGCACCCATGGCTGCCCCTGCCCCAAAACCCCTTCCCTGAAATAGACATTTTTCCTACAATAACAAAACAGGAATCAAACTCAAGGCTGTGAACAAACATACGCTGCTTTTTCCCTCTATTTTTTCTCTTGTTTTCTATAACTTTTATCCATATCCATATATATGTACATATATGTGTGTGTATATATGTATATATACACACGTATGTATTTTTAATCAGTACTTAAAGGCAGTTGATGGGGTCTTAAAATGACTTTTCTCAAGTTCCTAGATGAAGGAGGCATAACAATATAGTGGACTGGTAAGATTTACAAGAATTTTGGTCCTAAGTATAGGGCATCTTCTCAGTGAATAAGGTGAATTTCACACCAAACTTAAAAGTTTTATAAATCCATTTCAATTTCTTCTTACAGTTTGGTTTTCAGACAGTCCTGGTGCTTCTTAAGTCCATCAAAAGGAATGAAAGGATCTTCTTGTCCTCTCCTCTTTCTCCTCCTGCTCCTTTAAGATTCAAGATTTTGTGGCACAGTTACATTCTTTGTTAGGTTAGATTTGGACAAATATTCAAAGCACAGTTCAGTTCAGTAGGGAGAACAGTGTTCCAGGAAAATATGTTGGGCAGTGACAGGAACAAGCAAACTTGGGGCAAACCTGAGAACAAATAAAAGGTGACTTTAATTTGGATAGAATATTAAAAGTGCTGTTAATCACAAACCTCATTCAAATGCCAGCCTGTTGAGACAGTGTCTTGAGGGGCTTCACTGTACTGTTTATTCTTTTGTTTACATAAAGCAACTATTCAGTATAATACATGATGAGAAATCACACATTGAGGCCATGTTATACAGAGGTGAGAGGTTGAAAGAAAGGAATTATGTTCACTTCATAGCATTACTGGCATTCATTCCTGTGTTTTGAATGGAATATAAGGGGCTTTTGTGAAAACTGACATACAAAAAGCAATTTGATGTTTTATAACTGCATGACCACCTAAGCCATTTCTTTTAGCCATTACAGCAGGTTGCAAAATTCACATTTGGTCGCCTAATCAGTCTGTTTCATGATATTATCTGGGGCATGAAATCCCCTGTTCCTGGCCCTGGACCTCAGATCTACCTCCACATAGCATATTTCCTCTCCCAGAATGAGGGGAAGGGGGCTTTGTATCAATTGGATTGGTCTCAGCCTCTCTCCTAAAGATTATCTTCATATTGAACCCCTTTTCCTTGGCAGATATCCAACCAGTCCCTGCTTGAATACTTTAGGTTACTACCTCCTGAGGCTGTTCATTCTAAGTCAGATTTCTAGCATCAAGAAGGGATCCTTTTAGCTGTCTAGTCCTACCCATCCCTAGTATTTTACAGATAAGACAAATACGGGTCAGATTTTTTTCTCCAGATGTTTCCTTGAGGCCTTATAGACCTGCACACTCATTCTTCCAGGGATCACATTATTAAACCAAATTAAAGACAATTTTTCGTGGTTGGTTGCAATATTTGTCCAATTTTATATGTTATACTTAAAAAAAACTTTACACCACCCAAAAATAATTTATAGTTGATGACGTAGTAAAATGTGCTTGTGGTCATTGCCATATAACATTAGGCTCACAGTTTTTCTATTGTAGCACTTTTATAGTATCTAGATTTTATTTACCTCATTTCAACTTGCAATGTCTTTCTAGACCATAAACTCCATAAATTTAAGACTGTATTTTTCAAAATGACATGTAGGTTTTTACTATTATCATTCTTATTTTGATATGGGCTTTTTCCTGACTTTTGGTGTGCAAGTTCCAAACTGTATATTAATTATTAAAGCACTAGGAAATATCTAGAGCCAGTATGTTCATGGAGACATCTCTGTAGCTGTAAAACAGGTTGGTAAAGGTAGATTGTCATCATACATAGATTTAAGCTTATGATTGAGTAGTTGGTACAGTATTTCACAATAGAGCCCAAGGGCATATTCATTTTCTCCACAGTTTGGATCCTAGGACTTCTTTTCCAGAGTTCAGACCTGATATATACCCTTTAGACCTCAGGATCATTTGCATTGGGACATTTGGTTTATTTCTAAGCAAAAGCTATCAAACATACTGTTACACTAATTAGGATGACCAAATTATGATCCCAAATATTGGTGTCCCTGACATCCCTAAGACTTTATTCTAAAATTTTTCTTAAAGTAATGAGAGATTTTGTTAATTGTCTTTACTCAAGAAGCATTTTTAACCCTATTCTCATTGCCCTGTCTTCTCAATAAAATAAAATAAACTCTTTCCAATTACATAAGCTTTAAGAAACGTGTCAAGATTCATGAAAGGAATTTTCATAGAATACATGTATTCAAATACACTACACAACAGAGTTACTGCACCAAAAGCACATAAAACTTTGCTAGGTAGACAGCAAGGTGGAAAGGAACTAAAATGTATCTCTCCTGGGTAGCATTTGGGGTTTAACTGAATTTGATGTACTTATACCAGCTAAGCACTGTTAGGGTGACAGTTGCCTAGGATATAGAAATGACTTTATCTAATAATTGAATAATATCATGGAATTTGTTACAGTGGAATTCCTTCATCTGTATAAGATTGGCAGTTAAACATAACTTGATAATTAAGACTATAAAATTTGGGGGAAATGTGAGGAATGTGAACTGGTTGGATAGATTAGGTGAAGTATGTTATGGGTAAAAAATAATAAAAGTTTATCATAGAAACTTTTTTAAATAAACTTTTCATTTTGGAAATTTTCAGATTTACCAAAAAAATTGTGAAGATAGTAGAATTCCCTATACTACACATCTAATTTCCTCATTACTAACATCTTACATTAGTAGTGTACGTTTGCTACAACTATGAAAAAATATCAATACATTAATATTAACTGAAGTTTATACTTTATTCAGATTTCTTTAGTTTTGACCTCGTATCCTCTTTCTGTTTCAGCATCCCATTCAGAATACCATATTACATTTAATAACCATATCTCCTCAAGTTCCTCTTGGTGTGACAGTTTCTCAGATTTACCTTTCAAGGTCATTTTTAATGGCCTTAGCAGTTTTAAAGAGTATGTTCTTCAATTGGGATTTGTCTGATGTTTTTCTCATGAAGAGATGGGCATAATGGGTTTGGGCGAAAAAGATCACAAAGGTGAAGTGCTATTTTCATCACATGGTATTTACATGACTTAGGACTTTTGATGTCAACCTCGATGAACTGGCTGAGATTGATTGTATTTATCAGGTTTCTCCCATATACTCTTTTTCTTCCCTTCCATACTTTACTTTTTGGAAGGAAGTCACTATGTGCAGCCCGTATTTAGAGAGTGTTGAGTCACGTACCACATCCTTTAGAGCAAGTATCTACATAAATTATTTAGAACTTTTCTGCATGGGTGATTTATCTTCATTTATTTATTTATACAATCATTTATTTATATCAGCATGGACTCGGATATTTATCTTATACTTTTATGTAGTAATCCAATGCTAGTTTATTTATTTTGTAACTCAAATTGTTCTGACTTTGGCCATTTGGAAGTCTTTTGGGCTGACTCTCAAGTCCTTTTGACATATGCCCATTACTTTTTTAGAATGTCCTTACTTTCTGGCACTGCAAGATGTTCCATTCTCATTTTGCATATTTTCAGGCCCACTACTATAATCAGCTGTTTCATCAAGGAATCCTGGTTACTTTTACTATAGAATTGTATTAGAAACCTAGATCTGGGCATTAAGTATGCTTGTTGCTACTAGAGTGCTATTGCTTTGAGGCCTTCTCAGCTGACAGAGCAAGGAAATATAGGTGTGTATACTAACCTATGTATATACACATCTATAAATATTTCTGGATGTAATTATCCATATCTGTTTAGCTATACATGAGTTCATATTGATGTTGCAACCCTAATCCATTACTACATGAATTAGTCTAGCTTTTTGCCCCTTATCTGTAGCCTTTCATTCCAACAGTGAAAAACGTGATTCCCAACTTCTGCCCTCTATTTACTTAATTGTTCAATTCCAGTATATACACATATAACATTATCTGAATCCTTAACCTGGACACCAATGAGAAAGAACTTTATCACTAAAACCCAGTGCTTATGTACATAATTATAACATTTTTGGCATTCCAACAATTCTTTAAAACAAAGTAGTCTACAACATTCTGGAGTTAGAGATTTCTGTGATCTGAATTCTAAGAATCTGGGGTCTCTCCTGTCCCCAGAAAGTTTTCTAATGTACTTTAGTAAAAGAAATTCCATTGGAAATTGACCTAACCTTGAATAAACCAAGGGAATGTATTTATCTTTCATAGTGTGCTAATCCCTGATGAGGTACTATAGACAGATGGACACAAAAGAAACTGGGTGGGCCCAATTTAAAGAAACTGCACTATCTTTTCTCACAGCTAAATATGGCTCTCTGATAATGAGGTGCTACCCTAAGTTGCCTCTCTTCCATATTTTTCCCAGTCTCTTACATGGTTGACCTTAGGCAAGTCACATCACCTCTGTGCCTCAGTTAACCCATCTGCAAAATGGGAATCCAAGTATCTACCTCACAGGAATGTTGTGAGGCTTCTTCTTAATAGATGTTGGCAAAAATCATGAGAGATCTCTAACTGAACAACTAAGTATTATAAACATTACTATAATGATAATTATTGTACCCTATATTTACCCTATGAAAAGGAGAGGATTAGGCCTCCTAGGTGATAAAGAGCTAAATTTGATTCAGTGAGAAAGATAATTGAAGAGTGGCCACTAGAAGCAATATTATTTCTTGCTCTCACTTTCCCTATATTTTCTTGGTTACTAACTATAGGATTACCAAGTGTTTCTAGACTTGAAACATAATAAATATAATAGGTATATTCCATTATTTCAAAGCTATATTTTCCTCTTTCTTACTCTGCCTGGACTATATTACATGACACCGTGTCAGAAGCACAAAGGCAGTTTCTTAAAACCTTTCCTTCAGTCTTTGATCAGTTCATATTCATTAATTACATTTTCTCCACTTACTGTACTGTAAACAGTAAAGGTAGGAGGGATGAGGGGAGGGATGGTTAGGGTGGGAATGGGCAGGGAAAAGATGAAATTCATATCAGTGGCAGGATATTTCTTTGTTTTTCAAACACTGGTTTCACTTTCTGTGGTGGGCTGGGGTCAGGGGAAGAGATATTATTTTGTTAACTGTTAAACTCTCCTTCACTTCCATAGATGTTTCCTAGGGTCACTACAAGTAGCTTTGTTGGACATTACTTTATAACTATGTTGTATGCAGTGCTGTTTTCATTGTATTCCTGAAAAAAAGGTGAAGAGAGTCCCTAGTGGTGTTTATCCCTGTTTTTTCACAGGAAGTCACAGCTGGAGAGCAGTGCCAGAAACTGACTCATTTTTGTGTTGGGGAAAGGAGCCTGCAGTGAAGGGATTGATCAAACTTTTGTCATTGTTAACTTGTTTAAAGAAATTATAAAACAGTATATTAAGCTTTAACTTTTGTGTTTTTGTCTCTTTATTATAGTGCTTTAGAGCAACACCCTGTTTTTCCTCTATTTTATATTAGTTCCTGCTCCAGAAGCATGGCTTTGAGCAATCTCTCATGTACAAGTTTGTCATAGACCTCAAGATCCTCAAGAATTGCTTCAGTTAGCATGGCCACTTAAAGGTTACTTTGTTCTAGTTCCATGGGACTCTCCAGTTGTGACATCCAGGCAGGGTGTGTGCTTGGGTACTAAGCAATCTTGTTTAGTTCTATTATTGTACTTTTTTATTAATAAAAATATTTTAAACTTCAGAATTCATGGCTATTATCTTGAATTTGTCTCCAAATAGTGTTTCTTCAACATGGGATGATTAAATTATTTTATTTCCCTCTAGATGAGTAAAGTTCTGATGAAACTACTGTTTAATATCATGGGGCAAAAAAGGAAATCAGACTGACTCAAACACAATCAATTATCTGTTTAAGCCCATGAGGCCCAACACATTCTTGGTAATATATTTAACCATGTCCATGAATGGGGCTCCATGAAGACTGTATGCTATTTTCTGGTATAATTCCTGTATGGGATTCCACAAGAGTTTATAGAATACAGGGATATGTGCTCAGTTGAATAGGTTTCTCTACCCAGCCCTGTTCTCACCATTTTGTGTTTTTTCCTAGGAAGAAGGATAAGAGAATATTGGGAAAATGTAAACTCTAAAGATATCTTAATACAGCTATCAGCTTTGTGTAGGGATATGGGAAGTTGGCTCATTGGAAGGTTTTGCCTTTCAGAGAAGCACTGGGAGAAAAAGAAAAAAGGGAATTCTGTGAAGGAAATCAAGGCCAAATTGGAAGGAACAATTGAAGTGATGGTTCCCAGAGAATGGGATTTTCACTGCAAATGAGAAAAGTAATGAACTTCAGATTTTGTGGATTTATCGGAAATATTTCTTTTGTGAAAATAAAAGGAATATTATGATGAAATCAACATTAAAAGAACTTTTAAAAATGGAGTTGAAGGGACCATTAAGAAAGCAAGACTTATACACAATTTAAACTGCTGCCTAGGAACATGAACCTTGGTCTCTTCCCTACTTTGACCACAGGCATCTAGAATGACAAGAAGAAGTGAACAATTATATTGTACCCAGTGGCAAAAGATATATATCAAAAAGTTACCAGACTATTATGGAGATCTCCATTCTGTGTGTAAATTATTTTATTTATCTTCTATCAGTCATGTAGCTCCTGTTCCTTCTCAATATCCAATAACACGTAGAAGCTCCCATTTTTATTGCTTTCCTTGGAACTCTCATTCACTATGTGATATTTGTCTCCCAAATTTCAATTTCTGTGAGACCAAATAAAGTCTTTTTACTTTCACAGTTTCTGAGTTTGGATTGATTGTCATTATATTGTGTCAAGAGTGGGATCAAAAGTGACTCATCTCTACCTCCAATGCTGCCAGACATGAGTAAAGAAGCCCTTTTATGCTTCACCATCTTTCTGGCAGCTTCTGGTCGTAGGAGTAAATGGTTTCAGTTTCAGTCAGAGGGGTAAGTTATTTCAGTTTCTGAACCTTCTGTTTCTTTGGTTGAGGTTCCAAAATTTTATCTGAGTATTCTTCATTGTTGGATGCCTGGGAGGGAAATCCTTTATTTAGGCGTTTAGGAGGAACATTCTCCATTTGGATGGAGTTTCAAGTTTTTAAGAAGAGCAAATAAAGCATGTATCTACAGTTAAATGAATAATGATAGCATAGACCTACATGTATTCATTAAGATTGAGAACAAGACACTTATTGTTCAGACTTCCAGAAGCATCCAGGTACCAATCCCTCATCAGAGGTAACCACTATATTATTTTCAGTGATAATCATTTCCTTCCATTATTTTAAAAATGTATCTTTCCAACTGATGAATGCAAACCTAAATAATAGTTTACTTTTGCCTGTTTTTGAACTTTAAATAAATGGAATACTATTTTATGGGGGTTTTGTGCTTTGTTTCTTTTACTCAAAGTTATTCCTGTGAAAATCAATCATGTAGATATGTGTTAATGTAGTACTTTTATTTTTATTGCTGTAAGATATTCTACCACATAAATAAATATATGTATTCCTCTGAGCTTTGAAGTTCCCTTACAGTGCTTCAGATTTAGAAGCAATAATGCTTAGAGAAACAAAACTATAATGAATGTTTTTAAATATCTCTTGGTGTACATGTGTAAATGTTCTCTAAGGAAAATATCTAGTGGCACAATTGTTCATACACAGAGCATTTGCTTTTAAACATTTTAATCTTAGCTGTATAATGCAAAATATTTTTAATGCAGTTGTATCAGTTTACATTTCCACAAGTAATGTATAAGGATTTTAATTATCTACATAAGTTGTAATATATGGTACAACCTGGAATTTTTTTAAGGTACTGAGGATCAAACCCAGGACATATGCTAGATAATATCTACCATTGAGATACATGATCAGAACAATATGTTTTTTAAATATTTTAATTTATTTTATTGCTACATTATATACAGAAAACTGGGTTTTATTGTGGCTATTTGTACATATATATAGAGAGAGAAAAAAATTTGATCAATTTCACTCTCCAATAACTACATTTACCCTCCACTCCTCCCTTCCCCAATAGACTTTCTTTGCCCTAACAGTCTTCATTCTACTTTCATCACATCACTTTTCTTCTTTTTTTTCCCCTTTGGCTTCCTTCCACATATGAGAGAAAACATATGACACTTGTCAGTTTTCTGAGTTTGGCTTATTTCACTTAACATAATCGTCTCCAGTTCCATCTATTTCCCTGCAAATGACATAATTTCATTCTTCTTTATGGCTGAATAAAACTCCACTATCTATATACCATGTTTTCCTTACCAATTTATCTTTTGATGGGCATCTGGGTTCATTCCATAACTTGGGTGCTGTAAAATGTGCTACAATAAGCGTGAGTATTCATGTATCTCTAAAGTATGCTGAAATAAATTGTTTCAGATTAATACCAAGGAATGGTATCACTGAACCATACAGTACTTTAATTTTTAATGTTTTTAGGAATGTACATGCTGATTTCCATTGGGGCTCTAGTAATTTACAGTCCCACCAAGAATGTATAAGGATTTCTTTTTCCCTTTCTCACAAGCATTTATTATTAATATTCTTCTTATGATTGCTATTCTAGTAGAGTGAAAAGAAATCTTGATGTAGTTTGTTGTTGTTGTTTAGGTACCAGAGATGAATCTGGAGGTGCTTAACCACTGAGCAACATCCCCAGTGTTTTTTTTTTTTTTTTTAATTTTGAGATAGGGTCTCACTAAGTTGATTAGAGCCTTGCTAAGTTACTGAGACTAGCCTTGAACTTGCAACCCTCCTGCCTCAGCCTTCTGAGTCACTGGGATTACATACACGCACCACCACACTAGCCTTCAATGTAGTTTTTGTTTGCTTATTTTGTATTGGTGAGTAATAATTATACAGAACAAGGGTTTCATTTTGGTTTATTAATAGATGCATATAACGAAATCTCATCAATTTCAATCACCACTACCTCCTCTTGCACTTTCCTCATTTTTCCCCCTGACCCCCTTTCTTTATCCCTCTGGTCACCTTCTATATTCATGAGATGTTTTTTTTCTTTTTGCTTTTGTCTGTCTAGCTGTCTTGACTTTTGCTTAAAATGATGCTCCCCATTTTTATTTATTTTCCTGCAAATGACATGCCTTCATTTTTCTTTATGGCTGAATAAAATTCAAATATGTGTATTATATAGATGAAACCTAGGCTAGCTTCATAACTTGGCTATTGTGAATTGTGCTGCCAGTAAACATGTTTGAATGTACCTTTATAACTTGCTGACTTTAGTTTTGTTTTTTTTTTTTTTGGTAAATCCCAGGAGGTTTTTTGTTTGTTTGTTTGTTTGTTTGTTTGTTTTTAATACCCAGGAGTTGTATAGATGCATCATATGGTGTTTACATGCTTTGTCTTTTGAGGAACTTCTTCACTGATTTCCATAATATCCACACTAATGTATATTGCCACCAATAGATATAAGAGTTCCTTTTACTCCACATACTTGCCAGAATTTGTTATTTTTATTCTTGATAATTGCCACTCGAAATGGAGTGAGATGAAATCTCAGTGTAGTCTGGATTTTTAATTTTCTGATGGCTAGAAATGTTGAACACTTTTTCATATAGTTGCTGGACGTTTGTACTTCTGATTTTGAGAACTGTTTATTTAGTGCATTGGCCCAATTATTAAGTAATTCATTCTTATATTAAATTTTATGATTTTATATTCAAAACATTAATCAACTCTAGGAAAGTTAGCTAGAAAAATTCCCCCATTCATTAGGTCCTCTCGGTATTAATAGTTTCCTTTGCTGTGTAAAAGCTTTTTAGTTTGATGGTATCCCATTTAATCCTTCTTGGTATTATTTCCTGAGCTATCAGAGTCCTATTGAGGAAGTTGCTTCCTATGCCTGTATGTTGTAATGTTTCCCCTATGTTTTATTCCAGAAGTTGTAAAGTTTCAAGTCTTCCTTCTAGATCTTTGATCCATTTTGAGTTGACTTACATGCAAAGTGAGAAATAGGAATCTAGTTTCAATCTGTAACATATAGATATCCAGTTTTCCATTTGTTAAAAAGACTATCTTTTCTCAAACCTATATTTTTGGCATTTTGTCAAGAATCAAATGACTATGTCTTGTGGGTATTCTTCCATTCTTTTTCACTGGCTTATATGTCCATTTTTATGTCAGGACCAAGCTGTTCTTGTTACTAAGGCTCTGTAGTATTATTTGAAGTTAGATATTATGATACCTCCAGCTTTACTTCTTTTGTTCAGAATAGCTCTGGCTATTTTGAGTCTTTTGTACTTCCATATAAATTTTAGTATTTTTATTCTAGTTCTTGGAAGACCATAACTGGTATTTTGATGGTGATTTCATTGAATCTATAGATTGCTTTTGGTGGTATTGTCAATTGAATATGGGAATTCATTCTATCTTCTGATGTCTTTGATTCCTTTTTTCAGTGTTCTGTACTTTTCTGTGCAGAGGTCTTTTGTTATATTTATTTCTAAATGTTTTTACTATTGTGAATAGAATTGTTTGATTTCTTTCTCAATAGATCTATATTGGCATATAGAAAAACTATTGATATTTGTATGTTGACTTTATACCCTATTACTTCACTGAATTTGTTTATTGGAAGTTCTACTGGTATTGCTTGTAGGATTTTGTAAATATAAGCTCACATCATTTGCAAACAAGGAAAAATTAACCATTCTTTTCCTATTTGTATTCCTTTTATTTCCTTCTCTTGCTTAATTCTTCTGGGTAAAGTTTCAAGGATTCTCTTGAATAAGAGTGCAGAAAGAGTGCACCTTTACCTTCTTCCTGATTTTAGAGGAAAGGCTTTTCGATTTCCCCAGGTCAGTATGATTGGTTTTAGGTTTTTTGTATATGACCTTCTTACCCTAGTTTATTCAGGGTTTTTTTTTTTAATGATAAATACATGTTGAATTTTGTCAGATTATTTTTCTGCATCTATTGAGATGATCATGTGGCTTTTGTCCTTGATTCTATTTATATTATTTGTTCTATTCATTGATTAGCATATGTTAAAATATTCTTGCATCTCTAGAATGAAACCAAATTGATCATGATGTACAAGCTTCTTAATGTATTATTGAATTTTATTTGCTAATATTTAATTAAAGATCGTTGCATCTATGCTCACAAAGTATGTGGGTGTTTCATTTTTCACTTAAAGAGTCCTTATCAGGTTTTGCGATCAGGAAAACACTGACTTTGTAGAATGAATTTGAAAGTGTTCTCTTCCTATTTTATTTTATGTAATAATTTGAGGAACATTGGCATTTGTTCATCTTTAAAGGTCTGATAGAAAGCAGCTGTGAATCCATCCATCTGGTACTGAGTTCTTATTGTTGGAAGTCTTTTTATTACTAGTTCAATATAATTTCTTTTTTATTGTGTTTTTATTAGTGCATTGTAATTATGCTGTTATGGTTCAGACATAACAGACATATGATTCCCCCAAAAGGTCATATGTGAGATAATCCAAGAAAGTTTAGAGGTGAAATGATTGAGTTATTAGAGCCTTAATCTATTCAGTGCATTAATCCCCTGATAGGTATTAACTGGTTGGTAACTGTAGGTCCCTGGAGATATCTCTCTCTCTCTCTCTCTCTCTCTCTCTCTCTCTCTCTCTCTCTCTCTCTCCATCCTAGTACCATGTCCTGAGATGATTTTCTCTACCACATTCTTCCACTAATCTTGCCTATCTCAGGCCTTAAGGATTGGAGTCAGCCATCTATGGACTGAGACCTCCTCTAAAATTGTTCTTATCAGGTCTTTTGGTCATAGCACCAAAAAGCTAACCAAAACATATACATAATAGAGTTCATTGCTAACTTATATTCATATATGCACATACCATAGTTTGCTCCACTTTGATCTCCCCATTCCTTTCTGTTCTCCCTCCCACAATCCACCTCTGCTTTGCTGATCTCCCTTCTAATAATTTAGTTTTTAAATTGATGCTTATAGTTCTACATATCAGTTGGATTCATTGTTTAATACATGAATATGCATTGTGTTATACATGTGTTCATATATGTACATAGCATAATTTGATTGATTTCACTCCCCAGTATCTCCCCTTTCTCTCTCCTTCTCCCTCCCCCTCTATCCTTTTCCTCTACTCTACTGTTCCCTCTTGTACTTTTGGGAGATCCCTTTTTTTCAAATTCCTTTTTTCTCATTAGCTTCCTCATGTGAGAGAAAACATTTGACCCTTGTCTTTCTGAGTTTGGTTTACTTCACTTAACATGATGCTCTACAGTTTCATCCACTTTCCTGCAAGTGACATACTTTTATTCTTCTCTATGGCCAAATAAATCTCCTTTGTGTATATATATCACATTTTCTTCATCCATTCACCTATTGACTGGCAGCTAGGCTAGTTCCATGACTTGGCTACTATGGATTGTGGTGCTATCCACTTGGAATGTAGGTGTTTTAGTCAATATTTGTCACTGTGAGCAAAAGACCTTACAAGAAAAATTAGAAGAAATTTTTATTTAAAAGTTATTAACATCTCCTGTGAAGGCTTAAGATCCAGTGTGAACCCCTGTAAAAATCAAAAGCAATTCGCATATATCCAATATTCTAGCTTGCATCTTTAAATTTTCAAAATTCCACTTCCCTCAAAACTTTTCCATAGGCTTCTGAAACACATGGTCAAGTTAGTCACAGCAACAACCCTACTTCTTGGTACCAACTTCTATTTTAGATTTTTTTTTTTTTGTCACTGTGACCAAAAGACCTGACAAAAACAATTAGAAGAGGCACATGATTTCAGAGGTCTCAGTCCATAGATGGCTGATTCCATTGCTCTGGGCCTAAGCTGAGTGGAACACCATAGCAGAAGGGTTTGGCATAGGAAAAGAACTTAGGATATGGCAATCAAGAAAGGGGGGAGGGTGGGGAGAGCACTATGCTCACCAGGGACAAAATATAAACCCCTAAGGCATTGTCCCAGTGATCTACCTCTTCAAGCCACACCATACCAAGTTAATTCACATCAGTGATTGGGTTAAAACTCTTATAATCTAATAATTTAACCTCTGAAAGTTCTGGCATTGTCTCACACAAGAACTTTTTTTGGGGGGGGAAGCTCATATCTAAGCTATGGTATGCTCATTTTAGTTCTTTTGGACAAATACCAAGAAATCAGATATATGGGTCACATCATTGGTCCATTTTTAGACTTTCGAGATATCTCCATACTGATTTTTATAATGGTTGTACTAATTTTCAGTTGCATTAACAATGTATTTCTCTCCATATCCTCTCCAGAATTTACTATTTTTGTATTTTTGAATAATTGCCATTATAAATCAAGAGAGATGAAATCTCAAGGTAGTTTTGATTTGCATTTCCCCAATTGCTAAAGATGTTGAAAATTTTTAATATTTTTGTTGGCCACTTGGATTTTATATTTTTTCTCTTTATTTATTGATTGATTTTGTTAGTGCATTATAGTTATACATAATATTGTGCCTCATTTTGACATCATTATACAAGCATGGAATATGATTTGCTCCAATTCAGTCCCAAGCACTTTTGATTTCCCTCCCTCCATCCCCCTGTTCCCTTCCCTCTACTGATCAATCTTCTCCTTATTTATAGTTCTTTTAAATTCATGCATTATGGATATACATAAAGGTGAAATTCATTGTGCTATATTCATATGCACATAGGAAACTGGTTGAATTCATTCTACTCTTTCCCCATTTTTTTTATTCCTCCATTCTCCCCCTCAACCTCCTTCTCCTACTCCACCAGTCTCTTCTGTTTTTATGGGATTCTGCCACCCTTCTTTCACCCCCTTATTTTGATCTAGCTTCCACGTATAAAACACTCAACCCTTGACTTTCTGGGTATGATTTATCTCAACTAGCATGTTGTTCTCCAGCTCCATCCATTGACCAACAAATGCAATAATATCATTTTTATGGTTCATTAAAACACAGTTGTGTATACATATACCACATTTTATTTATCCATTCATCTGTTGACAGGCACCTGGTCTGGTTCCATAGATTGGCTGTTGTGAATTGTGTTACCATAAGCATTAATGTGGCTGTAATGTGCTGATTTCATATCTTTTGGATATACACCATGTAATGGGATAGCTGGGTCATATGATGGTTCCATTCCTAGTTTTTTGAGGAATCTTCAAAATGCTTTCCAGAGTGGTTATACTAATTTTTAGTTCCACCAACAATATATGAGTGTACCTTTTCTCCCACATCTTCGCCAATATTTATTATTATTTGTATTGTTGATGATTGCCATTCTTACTGAAGTGAGATGAAATTTCAATGGAGTTTTGATTTGAATTTCCCTAATTGCTACAGAATTGAACTTTTTCATATATTTGTTGTACATATGTACTTATTCTTTTGAGAAGGGTCTCTTTAGTTTTTAACTGGGTTATTTATTTGTTTATTTGTTTGCTTGTTAAGTGTTTTGAGTTCCTTATATATTCTGAATATTAATTCTCTGTTGGAGGAACAAGTAACAAAGAACTCTCATTGTGTAGATTCTCTCTTCACACTCTTAATTGTTTCCTTTGCTGTGCTGAAGAATTTTAATTTGATGTTATCTCACTTACTGATTCTTGATTTTATTTCTTGAACTTTAGGTGTCTTGTTAAGGCAATCAGAGTCAGTGTCAATATGTTGGAAGGTTAAACCTCCATTTTCTTCTAGCAGTTGCAGAGTTTCTGGTCTGATTTCTAGGTCTTTGGTCTAATTTGAATTAATTTTTGTGCATAGTGAGAGATAGGGATGAAGTTTCATTCTACAAATGAATATCCAATTTTCCTAGCACCATTTGTTAAAAAGGCTATTTTTCTCCGACATGTTTTTGAAAGCTTTGTCAAGTATCAGAAGACTGTACCTATATGGATTTGTCTCTGTCTTCTATTCCATTCTGTAAGTCTTCATGTATGTTTTAATGGTAATATCATTTGAGAGCTGGTATTGTGATACCTCCAGCATTGCTCAGAATTGCCTTGGATAGCTGTGTCTTTTATTCTTCCAAATAAATTTTAGAACTGCTTTTTTTTTCTAGTTCTGTGAAGAATGTCATTGGTATTTTGATTGTGATTGCCTTGAATTTGTATAATGATTTTGGTACATGACCATTTTGATAGTGTTAATTATGCACCTTCAAGAACATGGGAAGTCTTCCATCTTCTAAGGTCTTTTTCAACTTCTTTCTTCATTGATCTGCAGTGTTTGTTGTAGGGGTTTTTCACCTCCTTGCTTAGATGGATTCCTAAGTATGTTTTAAAATTTTTATTTGTTCTCTTTAAGTATTTTTTTAGGTTGTTGCCAATAGGATATTTTTCTAAATTATTTTTTCAATAGATATAGTATGTTGATCTTATATTCTGCTATTTTGCTTAATATGTTTATTAGCTCTAGAAGTATAGAGGAGGGTTTTCAGGTCTTCTAAATATAGGATAATATCATCAGCAAACAGAGATAATTTCCCATTTCCAGTCACACAAGTCACTACTCATTCTTCCCAGATACAACCCCAACAACCTGTGACCTGTGTACTCCCAGGGCAACAAAGTGCCACTGCACTCACACCATAGTACTTCTATATTAGACCACCATACCACACAAACTTGAAAACACATATGAGAACCAACGTTGGATTTGACAGTGTTGTATACACAGAAATTTTCTTCAGGAGGACATACAAAACTACACCCCCTAATAAAGAGTAATCTGACTTCTAAGTCACAGGCAATTAAGGAACATCTCTTCTGAACCAGCAGAAAGCTAGTAGTTACCTAGGCACATCAAAGATAAAAAGTATATATTATTCCAAGCCCTCCTGACATTTAGAGTTTGGGCTGAGTGATCAGAGGAAGCCTAATTGGCTTCCTTCTAAAGTGAGTTGCTATATTTTCTCTTTGGCTTTTAAAATTATATCCTTGTTCTGCACATTAGACATTTAATTATAATGTATCTTGGACAGAATTTTTTATCTTATTTGGGATTCAAAATGACTCTTGTATTTTGATCTCTAACTCATTCCTAAGGTTTGGACAATTTATGATATTATTTTATTGAAAAGATTATGCATATTTTTAGATTCTATCTTAGTGCCTTCTTTTATGCCAATGATTCTTAAATTTGTTCTCAATGTTATCCCAGATTTTTTTTAATATTCTGGTTTCTTAACATATTTTCTTGTCATTATGTTTTTACTGTTATGATATGCTATGCTTTATTCTTTATTTTCAATGTTACATACTATGTCTTCAAGACTTGACAATATTCTACATGGTCTAATATATTTGCAAAGCTTTCAACTGAATTTTTAATTTGATTTATTGAGTCTTTCATTTCTAGGATTTCTGTTTGGTTCATTTTCAGAATCTCTATTTTTTCGTTGAAATGTTCTTTTACTTCCTGTATTTTCTCTTAGTTTATTCCATAAATCTATTTTTAGTGCACTGAAAATTTTAACTATGAACATTCTAAATTATTTACCTTATATTTCCTCCATTATGGTGTCAATGTGATCAGTTGTTGAAGTATTGTGGATTTCTTGGAATGACTTGTTTCCTTGCATTATAATATTGTTTATATTTTTACCCATCAACTTGGATGACTATCCCTTCTACTTTTATGCAAGGGAGCTTTCATCTTTTATGTGCCTAAGGATTGGCAAATATCTGAGTATTGGTACTCCCATTCAACATGTACCCACTACTATGCTGAGTATGCAGCATCATTTTGAGAGAATATACTAAACTGCAATCACTTCAGAGCAAATCCATGTACTAATAAACCTTTGAAATAAGCTTATTGAAAACATATCTCACACTTCTTTTGATTAAAGTATAAAATTAGATGATATTCTTGAATAGGTTGAGAAATTAGTGGTTTAAAGTAGTAAAATTATTATTGAAAAGGGGGAAAAGAGAAAATAGGCAAATAAAGAGAAAAGAGAAATAAAATAATACAAACTAAGATAAAAAGAAGAAAATAGGGGAATTTGAGACAGTAGTGGGTAATACAATAAGGAAAAGAGGAATTAAGAGCAGCAAGTGTGGGGCTGGAATTTTGGCTCAGTGGTAAAGTGCTTGCCTAGCACACGTGAGATACTGGGTTAACTCCTCAGCTCCACATATAAATAAATAAAATAAAGGTATTGTGTCCATCTACAACTAAAAAAAGTTTTTTAAAAAAATCATACTTTAAAAAAAGAGTAGCAAGTGTAAACTTGAGCTAAGAGAATAAAGATAGAAAGAATGATTTTAGTTAAAACAGAATATGATCATTTGTATGAGGACTGCAATGAAAATAATAAGGGAACATATATTAAACATATATTCATTACAAAATGCATTATCTAAATCAAACTGACATAAAATCTACTTATGATATACCATGCTAAGATATCTGAGATGGAGTGATTTCTTTTTTATGTATTTTTTTATTTCTATATGACAGCAGAATGCATTACAATTCATATTACATATATAAAGCACAATTATTCATATTTCTGGTTGTATACATAGTATATTCACACCAATTCGTGCCTTCATACATGTACTTTGGATAGTAACGATCATCACACTCCATCATCATTAATTACCCCATGTCCCCTCCCTTCCCCTCCAACCCCTCTGCCCTATCTAGAGTTCGTCTATTCCTACAATGCTCCCTCTCCCTATCCCACTATGAATCAGCCTCCTTATATCAAAGAAAACATTCGGCATTTGATTTTTTGGGATTGGCTAACTTCACTTAGCATTATATTCTCTAATATTTACAGGCAAGTGCCATGATCTTATTCTCTTTTATTGCTGAATAATATTTCATTGAGTATGTATGCCACATTTTTTTATCCATTCATATATTGAAGGGCATCTAGGTTGGTTCCACAGTTTAGCTATTGTGAATTGTCCCGCTATAAATATTGATGTGACTATGTCACTGTAGTATGCTGTTTTTTAAGTCCTTTGGGTATACACCGAGGAGAGGGACAGGAGTGATTTCTTAATGAGTCTTCCTTATTTGGATTTCATCAGGATTTGGGACCTTTAGAAAAATGCCCAACATGCCTTGGCTTTACCTCAGTGAGAAGTAAGTGATCACACTAACTCACCTCTGATAGAAGGGCCCCATCCAGGAGGTCAGATAAATGTGTTGTATACAGCAGGGTATATGGATTACACCTTCTGGGATTGATCTTCTATACTTGACAGCTCTGTATGTTCTGAAATGGTATGAGATTGATCTAGATTGAGGGCCCTTGTAGGTGTGGTATGCACAAAGGTTATGTTATTTCTTTTTGCTATTGCTTTAGGAGAGGATGTCTATTAATGAAGCCTAAAGCCCCTTCCTATCCATTCCTACTTGGGGCCTGGTTATTGGTTGGAGGCGTTCCTTCCCCTATTCTTTGTGTTAAAGTATTGCTGAAATTTGAATGTGAGTTAGATGTGTGTCGAACAATGTGCACTGTCTCTTATCAAGGTTGGAGTGTAGCTCAGCAGCAGAATACCTACTCTGTGAACTTGTAGTGTCACACTAGATTCACAGAACCTCACAGTAAAGAGTAAATCAATCACATCAAAAATGGCAACAAAAAAATAGCATTAAATTAAACATCAAATGCTTTTTATTACACCTATAGCACTAATAACCACAAAAACTGAAATCATGGGGTCAGAAAATTTAATATCAGCAACAAAGAAGTCATGAACTAGATATAGTCTTGTAATATACACCAGTTGTCAACTATGACACCCATAGTACTAACAATAACAACATGAATGATGAGGCAGAAATTTTATAAGTATTTTTAAAAGATCATAAACGTGCAGATCATTAAGAGAAAATAAAATGTGGTGGGAATGCAAAAGGTGAAGAAGAGGAGGCAGAAAAGAATTAGAAATTAAAGGCTATAATGAAGGAGAAGACAGGGAAAAAAAGAAACAAAATACAGCAAAGCAGGGAGAGAGAGGAGAATTTGGCTATTAGATGGAGAAGAAAAGAATGAATAACAAATGAAACAAAATCAAAGAAAATATAAGCCCAACACCAACCCTCAAAAACAAAACAAAATAACAAAAGGATAATAAAAAGGAAAACTTATAAAAACAGAAACACAGACACACACACAAACCAATTAGCAAATACAAAAAGAAGAAAAAATCTTAATGAAATGTAAAAATTGTTTCCACTTAGGTAATCAAAACTGTGGACAAGGATGGATATTCACTGCCTATGCCAGCTGGTCCTTTCCATTTATTCTTGAGCTGTGCACCCCTTAGAGAGAGAAAGGTCTAGATGTTATTAAGCCATTACTCCTTTGGTGTTGCTCACCAAGGTGCAGACTGGAGTGGCCTGCTGCCAAAGGTGATTGAAATGGCTCTCAGCTTCCCTGCTCACAAGTTCAAGGTAAAAAGGAATGGGAAGTACCTCTATTGTAGTTATATACAGAGAGACTAAATTGGTGTACTCCCAGGGTAGGCTGATGCAGAGTTTTAAATGGAAAGTTGTAGTAACTGGGATCTGATTGAAAGTTTGGAATTTTGTCAGGTGGTATCTAGTGTGCAGTGATTCGGTCAACACACCCAAAGGACTGGGCAATTGCTGATCTTTGCTGGGCATCTGGATCTCAGAGTCCTCCCAAGAATTTCATTAGTAGTGTGGGGTAACCAACAACCCTGGGTGGAGGCAGTAGGGTAGTTCTTGTTCGTGCCACCATCCAGAAACCTAGTTGTCTGAGGTTCTGAATATAACCATGCCCTACTGTTCAGTTTCATGACCCTCTTCAGCTGGTTGCACAAGCCACTATACTGAAGGGGAAAGTGAGTTGTATTCCCCTCAATATCTCTGCCTTGAACCCCACATCCCTCCAGGATACAATCTTATCTGTTTCTGTTTTAATTGCCTTCTGCAAGCTGTACCCTGAGCCACAGAGTAGACAATGGCTGTGAAAGTGTGGAGATATTTGCTACATGCTCCTGACTTCTCCCAGCAAGTTCCTGAGTAACCTCCACAAAGAGACTCCCAGCTTGAGCACTCTGCTCACAAGTTGAGAAACAGAGCATTTATTGAAGACCAGCTAACTGTGCAGCCTCTGAATTAGCAAAATTTAGACTATTTTTTTAATCTACCAATATTACCCTGTCAAATTTGTCCTTTGTTTCTTTCTTTTTCTTTTTTTTGCACCTCCCCTCTGTAGTGACTAAGTGTTGCTGTTGCCACAAGCTTGGTTCTTATGTATTCCTATTTGTTCTCTGTTCAAACCATCAGAATTTCTGGGTCTCTTTATGTCATAGTCTAATGCTGAATTTCACTGAAATCCTTGAATCACTCACTACACTGAGAAACAGTATTCTTACTGCTTTAATTCCAAGCCATGGAGCAAATGGAAAGTGCAGACTTTCTCTACTCTGCCATCTTTGCTCTCCCACTCCTATATTTTTTGTCAAAGTATATCTCACCAAATATAAATATGCTACTTCTGCTTATTTAAGATTTCCATTTGCCTAGAATGTTATCTTACATTCTTTCATTTGCAGTCTGTGTATGCTTTTACTGGTAAGGTGAGTTTCTTATGGGCAGAAAATCTGTTACTCTTGAATGCTTTGTGGTTCTTTATTGTCTTGCACTTTTAATAGTTTTCATAGGTTAACGATAATATGGCATACTGAAGATCTTTTCTGGTCATGTCCTACAAGCCTCCTGTATAAAAAGGGCCATATATTTCCCAATATTGGGGAATTCTTCTGTTATTTCACTAAACATTTCCATATCATTCCTTTTTTTCACCTTGTCTTCAGTTATTACAAAAATATGGAGATTTGTTCAATTAATGGTGTATCAGAGAACTTGAATGTTCTCTTCATTCTTTCATTTTTTCCTTAATTTTTGCCTAATTGGGATATTTCAAAAGACCTGTCTTCAAGTTCAGACATTCTTTCTTCTCCTTGGTCTTATCCTTCAATGGAGCTTTCAGGTGTACTATTTATTTGACCTATTAAGCCCTTAATCACCAAGATACCTATTTGCTTCTTTTTCAACATCTCTTATCACTTTGATGAATTTCTTATTCATACCATGCATTGTCTTCCAAGTTTCATTTAATTGTTCACCTACATTCTCTTAGGTCTCATTGGGATTTTTCATAATCATTCTTTTCCCCACATTTTTATTGATGTATTATAGTTGTACATAATTATGGGATTTGTTGTTATATATTCATACATACACACAATATAACAATATAATTTAGGCATCATCATCCCAGGTATTTCCTTTTTCCATTACATCCAACCTCACTGGGTCCCTTTATTCTATTCCACTAATATCTCTTTGATTTTCATGAGATCTCTCTATATTTATTTTCCTTTGCCTCTCTAGTTTCCACATATGAGAGAAAACATATTGCCCTTAACCTTCTGAATTTGGTTGCCTTCTTTTGTTTAATATAATGTTTTCAAGTTTCATTCATTTTCCTGGAAATGACATAATTTTATTTTTCTTTTTGGCTATTATATATATACATACATATATGTGTGTATGCACATATGTGTGTATATGTGTATGCACAAAAAAACACACATGGATACCATATTTTCCTTATTCATTCATTCTGTTGATAGACACCTAGGCTGGTTTGATAGTTTGGTGATTGTGAATTGTGCTGCTATAAATATTGGTATGCATGTATCACCATAGTATAATGATTTTAATACTTCAGGATAAATGTCAGGGATTGGTACAGCTGAATCATATTGCAGTTCCATTCCTCATCTTTTGAAGAACCTCCATACTGATTTTCGTAGTAGGTGTACTAATTTACAACCTCACCAACAATGTAAAAGTGTTCCTTTTTCTCCATATCCTTTCGGCATCTATTATTGTTTCTATAGTTGACAACAGCCATTCTGATTGTTTTGAAATGAAATCTCAGTGTACATTTTATTTGCATTTCCCTAATTGTTAATGATACTGAACAATTTTTACACATTTTTGCCATTTATATTTACTCTTTTATAAAGGATCTAATTCATTTGCCCATTAATTGGGTTATTTAGTTTTTGGTGTTAAATTTTTTGAGTTCTTTATATAGCTAGCAAAGATTTTTCTCACAGTCTGTAGGTTTTCTGTTCACAGTCTTTGCTGCTTCCTTTACTGTATAGAAGCTTTTTAATTTGACACTATCCCATATATTAACTCTTGGAATTTTTCCTGAATTTTAGAGGTCCTATTGAGTAAGTTGTTGAATGTGCCTATATTTTGGAGTGTTTACCCTACATTTTCTTCTAGGAGTTGCAGAGTTTCTAGTCTAATTCTTAAGTTTTTGCTCCATTTTGAGTTGATTTTTTTTCAGGGTGAGGAATAAGGGTCTAGTCTCATTCTTCTACACATGGATAACCAATTTTCCTAGCACCAATTTTTTAAAAAGGATGTCTTGGGCTGGGGTTGTGGCTCAGTGGTAGAGCACTTGCCTATCATGTGTGAGGCACTGGGTTTGATTCTCAGCACCACATAAAAAATAAATAAAATAAAGGCATTGTGTCCATCTATAACTAATAAAAAATATTTTTAAAAAGATGTCTTTTCTCCAATGTATGTTTTTGATAACTTTGTCAAGGGTCATATGACAGTAGATATGTGAGTTTGTCTCTCTTTTCTGTATCATTGGTCTATGCATCTATTTTCATGCTAGTACCATATAGTTTTTGTTACTATAGCTCTGTAGTGTAATATTGTGATGCATCCCAGCATTGCTTTTTTGGCCTAGAATTGCTTTGGCTATTCTGAGTCTTTTATTCTTCCAAATGAATTTTAGCACTGTTTTTTTCTTGTATGTGAAGACTGTCACTGGTATTTTGATGAATATTGCATTGAATCTATATATTGCTTTTGGTAGTGTGGCCATTTTAACAAAATTAATTCTCTCTGTAAACATGGGATGTATTTTCATTTCCTGAGGTCGTCTGCAGTTTCTTTCTTCAATGTTGTATAATTTTTCATTGTAGAGGGTTTTTTTATACCTCCATTGTTAGATTTATTCTTAGTATTATTGAGACTATCTTGAATGGATAATTTTCCTGATATCTTTCTCAGGAATGAAGATGAAAATAAGAACAAAATAAAGGGAAAGAGAAAAGTAGTGTCTCTTTTATGTATATGTTTGCACCCACATTTGGGGCAGATTCAGTGTTGGGATATAGGAGAGCTATTGATTTTTTAATGTTGATTTTATAACCTGCTACATTGCTGAATTTGTTTATTAGATCTAGCAGATTTTGAGGGGTGGATCTTCTAAATATAGGATCATATCATCTGCAAACAGTAATAATTTGGCTTCTTCCTTTCCCTTTTTTATCCCTTTTATTTCCTTCTCTCCTCTAATTTATGTAGCTAGAATAAATTACTATATTAAATAGAAGTGGTGACACTGGATAGCCTTGCCTTGTTCCAAATTTAAAGAAAATGCTTTCAGTATTTCCCCATTACTATAATGTTGACTTAGGGTTTTTCATATACAGCCTTTATTATGTTAAGAGACGTTTCTTCTTTCTCTAGTTTCTTCAGTGGTTTTATCATGAGTGGATCCTGAATTTTTGTTGAATGCCTTCTCTGCATCTGTTGAGATGACTAAGTGTTTTTTGTTCTTAATTCTATTTAAAGTGGGGAGTTACATTTATTGATTTGTGTATGTTAAAGCATCCTTGCATATCTGGGGTAAAACCAACTTTTTCATGTCTTATTACATTGTTGAGTATGATATGCAAATGAGTTTTTGCATCTAAGTTCATCAGGATTGTTGGTCTGTAGATTTCTTTCTTTGAGGTGTGCTTATCTGGTATGAGTACCATAATGGCTTCATGGAATGAATTTGGAAGTGTTCCACCATTTTCTATTTCATGATATAATTTTAGGAGCATTGGCACTAGTTCTTCTTTAAAGATATGGTAGAATTCAATTAAGAATCCATCTGATCCTGGGCTTTCCTTTGTTGTGAGGTTTTTTATTACTTCTTTTTCCTCATTGCTAGTTATTGATCTGTTTAGGTTTTTTTATGCCCTTTTTCCAGGTCATATGTGTCTAGAAATGTGTCCATTTCTTCTAGGTTTTCCAATTTATTGGATTTTAAGTTCTCTGGATTTCTGTGATAGCTGAGGTGATTTCTCCTTTTTCATCTCTAATTTTATTAAATGGGTCTTTCTCCCTCCCCCCTTCTCTCTCTCTTTCTCTCTCTCTTAATTCGGATAAGGGTTTCTCAATCTTGCTTGTCTTTTCAAAGAATCCACTCTTCATTTCATTGATCCTTTGTAATTTTTATTCTTAATTTCATTGCTTTCAGCTCTGAAATTATTTTCTTTCCTCTACTGATTTTGGATTGTTTTGTTCTTCTTCTTCAAGAGCCTTGAGATTTATCATTAAGTTGTTTATTCAGGATCTTTTGGATTTTCTTATGTAGGCACTCATAGCTATAAACCTTCCTCTTCAAACTGCCTTCATATTGTCCCAGAGGTTCTGTTATTTTGTATCACTATTCTCATTTGATTCAAAGTCTTTTTAAATTTTTATCCTGATTTCTTCTATCATCCACTCATCATTCAAAAGTGTATTGTTCAATTTCTGTGGGTTTTTATATTTTCTGAAAGGTTTTTTGGTGTTTCTAATTTCCTTTATTATCTGATAAGATGCAAGGAATTATGTCAATTTTTTGTGTGTTTATTAAAAGTTGCTTTATGGCCTAGAATATGGTCTATTTTGGAAAAAGTTCCATGAGCCACTGAGAAGGAAGTATGTCAGTTCTCGTTGAATAGAATATTCTATAGGTTTCTGTTAAATCCATTTGATTTATAATATTTTTATGTCCAAAGTGTCTACCTAGTTTGTGTCTGGATGACCTACCTATTGGTGAAACAGTTGTGTTGAAATCACTCAGTATTATTGTACTGAGGTCTATCTGAGAATTCAATTTGAGTGGTATCTCTTTTTTGTAAATGGTTGCACCCACATTTGGGGCATAAACATTTATTATTGTTATATTTTCCTGTTGGACAGTTCCCTTTACCATTATGAAATGACCTTCTTTGTTTCTTCTGATTAATTTTGGTTTGAAGTCTGCTTTTTCAGATTTGAGATTAGGTATTTCTGCTTGTTTTTGTGCTCTGTTGGCATGGTATATCAATTTCCATTCATTCACATTCAGCTGTTGGCTGTTTTTGCCTATAAGGTGAGTCTTTTGCAAACACATAGTTGGGTCTTGTTTTTAATCCATTCGGCCAGCCTATATCTTTTAATCGGAGAGTTGAGACTATTTACATTCAATGTTATCATAGAGAAATGTTTATTTCCTGCCACTTTGATTTACTTGTAATCCTTAATTTGGTCCTGTTTCTCATTTGCTAAGCAGTTCTTCACGTGAGATTTATTCACTTGTGAGCTCTGGGGTTTGTTTTTCATTTCTTCCATGTAGGGTTATTTCTTTAAGCAAGTTCTGTAGTGCTAGCTTAATAGTGAGGAATTCTTTTAGTTTCTGCTTATCTTGGGTAGTTTTTATTTTTTCATCAATTTTAATTGCCGGATATAGCAATCTTGGCTGACATTTTTTTTTCAGGTCTTAGAACACATCATTCCAATCCCTCCTGGCTGTTAGAGTTTGTATTGTGAAATCAGAAGTAATTTTGATTGGCTTACCTCTAAATGTGACCTAACATTTTTCTCTCAAGATTTTAAAATTCTATCCTTGTTCTGTATGTTAGGCATTTTAATTATAATGTGTTGTTGACAGGTTCTTTTAAAATCTTGTCTATTTGGACTTCTGAATGCATCCTGTATCTGGATGTCTGTCTCATTTTGTAGATTTGGAAAATGTTCTGTTATTACTTATCTGAAGGGGTTATCCCTTTCCATTAGCCTGCATCTCATAACCCTCCTCAATTCCACTCTTAGCATTGTCCCAGAGTTCTTGTATATTCTGATCATGGCTACTTATTTTCTTTTCTTTAATGCTTTCTGAATGTTCAGGACTGGCCACTTTACCTTCTAGCTCTGAGATTCTGTCTTCAGTATGGTCTACTCTATTAGAGTGATTTTCAACCACATAATTTTATTTGATTAATTGTGTAATTCATTTCCAAAATTTCTGTTTGGTTCTTTTTTAATTATCTCTGTCTCCTTAGAATGGGTACTGAGGGCCATTCTTACTTGGGGCCTGGTCATTAGTTTGGGCTTTTGTCTTTGTATTAAGGTATAGCTGAAGTTTGATAGTCATTAATTTGTGTGTGTGGAGCAAGGTGCTCTGTCTTTTGGTTGAATTTAGTTCAGCAGCAGAGTTTTTATTATGTGAACATGTAATTTCCCTGTAGATTCCAAGCACCTTGCAGAAAGTGGAGAAACAAACAACAGTGTTAAATACAGTGTTAAAATAAATACATGGTTCCTATTATGACATCTACAACATTAATTTTTTTTACCACAAACAGAAATGATGGGCTCAGCAATTGCCAAGAGCAAAAACAATAAGTAACCATGAACTAGATCTGTCATTAAAGCAAACAGCAGGGGTGAACTATGTCATCCATAGCAATAATAATTCAATATGAAAGGTGGGGCAAGAGTTATATAAACCAATTAGTGCTAAAAGATATAAAACAGAGTTAATTAAGAGAAAATAAAATGTAACAGAAAGGTAGAAGTGAGTTTACAGTATTCAAAATGTAAGAAGAGATGGAGCAGGTGATGCTTATAAGGAATGAAGAGGAAAATAGGAAAAACAAAGTAAAGGGAAAGAGAAAACAAGAGAAATTGGTTATTAGTGTGAGGAGAAGAAAAACAAACAAACCAAAAAAAAGCAAAAATAAACAAATCCAAAACTCCATCCCTCATATGACAGTTCAAGGAAAAATAACTACATTTAAACATGCTAAAAATGAGAAAAAAATATATATATCAATCATCCACAATACTTAATGAAAAATGAAAAAATCATTTCTGTTCAAGTGGTCAAATAGTCAAAGAGAAATAAATGGTCACTGCCCATGCGCAACTGTCTTTTCCATTTCTTCTTGGTCTATGTACTGAGGGAGAGACAGAGACAGAGACAGAGACACAGAGAGAGAATGGGGGTTATTAACCCCTTCCTCTTTTTGTGCTGCTAACTAAACTGCCAGTTAGAGTTGCCTAAAACTGAAGCTGGTTGAAATAACTCTCAGGTTCCTTTCTTACCAGTACAAGGCAGGATGGAATGGAAAGTACTGCCAAGTAGAATTTTGTCTTAACAGAGGGGATCCCAGGATGTGGTTGCTGCAGAGTTCTTTGAAGGGAGTTCCAAGAGTTGAGGATTAGGTCTAATCAGTCTCAGGGGCTTTGTTGGGTGGTATCTGTTCTGGATCAATTCATTGATAGGGCCACACAGATGCTATTCTCTGATGGGAGTCTGTATCTTAGGAGACTCCCAAGAATTATATATAAATTTATATGTACACACACACACACACACACACCAGTTTATATCCAAAGGACTTAAAAATAGCATACTATAGGGACACAGCCACACCAATGTTTATAGCAGCACAATTCACAAGAGCTAAAGAAGTGTGGAACCAACCTAGATGCCCTTCAGTAGATGAATGGAAAAAGAAACTGTGATATATATATATATATATAGATAGATAGATAGATAGATAGATAGATAGATATACACACACACACACAATGGAATATTACTCAGCATTAAAAGAGAATAAAATCATGGCATTTGCAGGTAAATGTATGGAGTTCAAGAATATAATGCTAAGTGAAGTAAGCCAATCCCAAAAACCCAAAAGCCAAATGTTTTCTCTGATATAAGGAATGCTAACTCATAGTGGGGATGGGGAGGGAATCATGGGAGGAATAGACGAACTCTAGATAGGGCAAAGGGGAGGAAGGGGAATGGAGGGGGCATGGGGGTAGGAAAGGCAGTGGAATAAGATGGACATCATTACTGTAAGTACATGTATGAAGACACAAATGGTTTGACACTACATTGTGTACAACCAGAGATATGAAAATTGTACTATATATGTTTAATATAAATTACAATGCTTTCTGCTATCTTATATAACAAATTAGAGTAAATTTAAAAATATAAATATTTTGACCATTCATATTTCTTCCTCAGTGAAGGGCTTGTTCATTTTCTTTGCCCATTTATTGAGTGGGTTATTTTTTATTTAATTAATTAATTTATTTTTTTAGTGTTAAGTTTTTTTAGTTCTTTGAATATCCTGGAGATTAATGCTTTATCTGAGGTGCAGATTTCTTGTAATTTTTTAAATTAGGAATTTCATCTATATCAATTTCTTTAGGATCTATTGCTAGAGAGTTATGTTCTTTTGGAACTGTCAAACCACATCATTTTTTTTCATATTTCTTGTGTTCCTACTTTGAAATTCATGCCTATGGTGGTATCAATCTTGACTACCTTCATGGGCTGGCCTTCTTAGTAAGCAACTTTCTCCTGAAGATGTGGCTTGGAGTGTTAATTTGTTATTCAGTGTTTGCTTTATTTTCAACTGGACATAATAGCGTAGTCTCCCTGTAACTTTCTTAGTTACAGGGCCAAGAACGTTGATTTCAGGCATGGTCTATACTGTGACAGATACAGAAAACCCCTCTAACTTTATGTGACATGCAAGGCTGAGGGATGCTGTAGTAGTTTGAGCAGATATGGTGCAAAGAGCAGGGGGTGTGGGACTACTTCTACAGTGGTAAATGGTGGCCCCTATCAGGTTTTGGGTGTTTTCAAAGGCAATGTTGATGCTGGTTGTGCTACCAAAAAGGGTCTCTGGCACTGGCAGTACCAACAGTGGTGAGGTTTCTGAAGCACTTTTTTCCCAGATGCTGCATGGAAAAAAACAGTGGCTGGAAATGCAGTACACCTCTTTGATGCTCACATGCAATCCTGAGAGCAGTACCTAGTCATAAAAGGTATGGTGGTGGAGTGGCAATGGAAATCTCACAACATCTATCTCAAACATTGCATGGTACCCTGGGTTCTTATGTCACAGTCACTTCCTGGGCCAAGTTTGGTCCATGAGGCAGCAGGTATGTGTAGTGTTTCTTTCTGCTAGTGGCAGTGCAGGACCAGTAAGGTACTACTGCTGGCACCCAGCAGAGTTCCTCTTAGATCTCTTTGGTCATGCATACACAGAAGCAGGGCAACGGTTGATCCCTTCAGCTATAGTGCTTGCCAAATAGTGGGTGACAGGTGAACCCCCAGAATAGCTCAAGGGCCCCTCAGCATGTCATTCTGGATATAGTAGCATTGAGAATTTTGATGTTTCCTCTTTGCTCTATCAGTAACAGGTTCCTGAATATGATATGAGAGGGAGAGGCATGTGTACACCTGGCTACAGTCCTTTCACTGGTGCAACTCCACACATTGCTGGCTTCACCTTTGGTCTCAAAGATCAAGTGCCCTGATCCAATTCTTGACTATGGTGCACTCCATTCCCTCTGTCACAACATCTATCTCCAACATTGCCTGGTACCCTGGGTTCTTATGTCACAGTCACTTCCTGGGCCAAGTTTGGTCCATGAGGCAGCTACCCCAAAACCAGTGCAGTGCAATGTCTGTGGTGTCCATAGGATTGGTGTACACAGTGGTTTCTAAGCCCTAAAGCAATTTAAATTCAGACAATATCTTGTTTCTCAAGATGGTTTGTGGATACAATAGCCTGGCTGTTCAATTTGAAGACAATGTGAGGTTTGATTTCAAAACAAGGCTACTTTGCAGATTTCACATTATTTATTTAAGTGGGTTGAAATCCTGTGAGGATTTTGAAATTTTTCTTTAGCTAGGATTTGAACTATCTGCATTGACTAGTTTGTTGATAGATAGGGACTCTCTATTTCACACTTACCTCTACAAAGGGGAAATTCTCTTTCCTTTGGCTGTAGAGCCAGAATGACTGATGCTGGGATATTTTATTTCTCTTACTGTATTATTGTCTCAATTCTCCAAATTGAACAAGGTTTGGTGTCCAATGTTCTCCCATGGGCAGACATCAAAATGCACATATAAACCAGTTACTATAGCTCTTCTTTTTGGATGGGTATTAGATGCCTCTACAATCATTTTAGATCTCATATAGTTGAATCATTACCCATGAGCCAGTGTGTAAACATTGAATACAAGGCCAGAAGTAGGGTAAAGTCAGATTTTCCCAGGAAGCAGTTAGCACTGGGGTAGTTTGAAGATGGCATAAGTGTCTATTCATAGGTAGTTGATCTCTCTCTTCAAATGTTTCTCTTTTTTAATATTTCTTTTTTAGCTGTAGTTGGACACAATACCTTTATTTTATTTATTTATTTTGCACATGCTAGGTGAGCGCTCTATCACTGAGCCACATCCCCAGCCCCAAAATGTTTCTTTTCCACCAATTATATCTGACTTCTAAATTGTTTTTCTTTTAATTTCTCTGTTTGTCAGGGGAAAAAACCCAAGTATTTAGAGAATGAAAGAAGCCTTTTATAATTATCTAACAAAGTACACATGGGCCAAATTAGCCCTTGGTTAAGCCTCTGCTGCTCCTAGGCTGAGAACACCTATTCCATTGCATTCTTTCAGAGTGAAGTGCAAGCCTGCCAGCTAATACATTCCTTGTTGAAATTGATGATACAGTGGGGGGATGGGAAAGGAAAAGGGATGAGAGTATCTCTAAATTTAAGAACCTGGAAAAAACATTTATTTTCCAAATTTAGTTAACAAGACTTGTTGAGACTCTTCTATATCTATGGTACTTTTTAAGATGTTGTTATGTTGGGAGAATAAAAAAGACAGGAAGGGAATTTAAGCAGCTTAGGAAGAAGACATTTTTTAAGTCTCAGAATATAGCCCCTCCTTTTTTCTCTCTTCTGGAAAAACATCATTAAGAGTGGCAATACCTAATTGCAATTTAACACCTGCCCCTTCTTTCCTGTGGTTTCAGCTGTTCTAAACACCATCACATTCTAGTTGTCAAATTAGTAGATCTAACACATTCCTAACAGGCTGATTTGGGGAATTAGTTCTTATAAGAATCTTTGTTGGCATATTTTCACCTATGAGTTATTTGACCTCACTGTCAAGACTGAAAGCAAATAAAAATCATGGAAACTGAAGAAATAATTGTTACATTCAAATATCATAAATTTGTACTCCCTGATTTAAAATCTGAATAATCCTGCACAGAACTGGAGTGAATTTAATTGCTATATTACATGTGATAAAATTTACTAAGCAAATGCATACTGCAAATGATCCTGCAAGAGGAGATATTTAACTAACTATGAAGAAGACATATTTTTCAAGTCTTTGGAAGCACTTATGTAGAAACAAAATTGATGTACTGGGTATAAATGATTTTCTGTCAGATCTCAATGTATCTCTATAAGCCAATTCTTTTCTATATCTAGTTTATTTTTTCCCTTGAAAGAATTTCACTTATATCTCTTTAAAATATGAGATTTGTCCCTAGTTCAAACTGCTTTTTATTCCCTTGTTAAAATTAGGGAAGTTCAACTATTTCAAGTAATCAAAAAGTCTGTTTTGGTTTATAAGAAGAGGCAGTTTTGGGGCTGAGGTTGTGGCTCGCCTAGAATGCATGAGGCACTGGGTTCAATCCTCAGCACCACATAAATGTAAAATAAAGATACTGTGTACACCAAAAACAAAAAATAAATAAATATTTTTAAAAAGAGGAGGCAGTTTTTTAAATGCTCCGCACTTTCCCTGGCACCCATGAAACAATTTTCATAAGCACACTTCAGTATCTCCAGTATGACCCCATCCTTTTCATATAGATGGAGAGCATGACATTGATGTCATATTGACAAAGGTGAAATAATTGCTGAAATTCATTCAAAACTTCATCATCTCTGTGAATCATAATTAGTTGCAGTATTCAGTGGCCAGATGCTAATGCCTTGAAGAGAGGCTTAGAAAGGTACATTAAAAAGCATGCTCATCAGCGTCCCAGCTCCTAGTAGGAGGCTTCTTGTCAAGCTAGTTAATGACTACAATTTAATCTTGAATCACCTTCCTGATTTGAACAATATGAATGATTCAAGAAAAAGTGTCTTAAGGATCAAGAAAACAGACTTAATTTTTACCAATTTCAGTGAACAATTCTAAAAGTATTTTAGATCACACTATTTGTATTTTTTAAAACTGTAAATTAGTTGAATTTGGTTTTTAAAATTTTTTATATCTAATTAAGTTAAATTTAAAAATCAGGGTCATGAAAGCCATAAAGTGATATTGGTCCCTTTGGTCTAATGTCAAATTAGTAGATCTAACACAATATACATAATGTACAGTAAATCCATTATTCTGAGAAATCAAAACCATCCTGCAGTTCATTCAACATTTTCCTGGAACTGATTTTCTCTCTTGCTGTTCTACTTCTTGAGTTGATCACATTTTTGTCTTTTCCTTTTGTGATACCCCTAATGTAGTAAGATTCTAGATATGGGTAATAGGAGGAGGGTATGATGACAATTAAAATGACTATCTTTTTATAAATTAAAAATAGATGAAATTTGTAAGAGGTTAAAAAAAGTAACATGAGAAGACAGTAAAAAGGCAAAAATATTTAAATAAATCCTTCATGTTTGTTATGCTAATAGGCAAATGGTTTTTAAAAACTTATCAAAAGGACAGGCAATAAATATGTTAAAGATACACCTACACCCTCACATTCATTAAAGTATTATTCACAATATCCAAGATTTTTAATCAACCTAAGTGTCTATCAGTGAATAAATGGATAAAGAAAATGAAGTACATATACACAATGGAATGTTTTCAGTCATGGAAAATAAGGAAATTGTTTCATTTTTTTACAACATAGATAAATTTGGAAGATGTTAAGTGACATAAACCAGACAGAAAAATACAAAAACCACATGATCTTACTTATGTTGAACCTAAAATAATTGAACTCATAGAAGTAGAGCATATAATGGAGTACCAGGGAATGAAATAAGGGAAAAGAAGTGAGGAGATTTAGTCAAAGGACATAAAATGTTAGATAGGAATAGGGTCAAGAGATTTATTTATAACATGGTGAATATAGTTAACATATTATACTTTTGAAAACTGCAGAAAGTAAATGTAAGTGTTCTTACCACAAAAATAAATCTGAGGTAGAAGATGTGTTAATTAGCTAGATCTAGTCACTTCACAATGTATATATACCTCAAAATAGCCTGTTGTACACAGTAAACATATATAATTATATCTGTCAATTTTTTTAAAAATTAAACTTCTTCAATTATCCGAACTTTTAAAAATAACATTGATGGGCTGGGATTGTGGCTCAGCGGTAGAGTGCTCGCCTAGCACGGGTTGGACCCGGGTCCAATTCTCAGCACCACATAAAAATAAAGGCATTGTGTTGTGTCCATCTACACCTAAAAAATAAATATAAAAAAATCAAAATAAAATAAAATCAAAATGTGTGTGGTATATTATTTGAGATGACATTAAGCAATAACTTTGAGTTTATCAGAGAAAGTGCTATCAATTTATGAAGAAAATCCCTAAAATTATTCATAGAACTAGTTCCCAGGTATTGCTATTTTGAGATATTACAGTGGAATCTAATATTTCATAAGCTCCAAATATGTGTCAGGTTTAGTGTTAGGTATTTTACATGTATTATCTTGCTTGCATATCAAAAGTAATGTGTAGCCTCTTATTACCATTTTATAGATGAGGAAATAAGGGATCATAGATGCAAATTTGCAAATGTGTGGGAACTTGAATGTATACTTTGCACTATAACCTAGGAAGTTCATAAAATTTCTAAAGATTTTTAATTACCTATTAAAGTGGTCCTTCATGCCTCAAAAGTAGCAGTGTCCAAATAACCAACTTCAAATTATACTAGAGTAGTATTAACAAAAACAGCTTGACACTGGTATTAAAATACACATGTGGAACAGTGGAACAAAATAGAGATGCAGAGACAAATCCAAACAGATAGTTATATTATTCCTTTTTTAACATGTTAAATATTTTTATATTATTCTCGACAAAGGTGACAAAAACTTATGTTGGAGAAAAGACAACCCCTTTAACAAATGATGCTGTGAAACTGGCTAGTCAAATATAAAAGATTGAAATTCGATGACTCTCTCACCTTTCACAAAGTTCATCTCAATATGGATTAAGTGTTTCTTTTTTTTTTAATATTTATTTTTTAGTTCTCGGTGGACACAACATCTTTGTTGGTATGTGGTGCTGAGGATCGAACCCGGGCCGCACGCATGCCAGGCGAGCGCGCTACCGCTTGAGCCACATCCCCAGCCCTCAATATGGATTAAAGATCTAGGAATAAGACCAGAAACTTTGCAATAGCTAGAAGAGAACAGCAGAAACACTCCAGCATATTGTTGTAGGCAGCAACTTCCTCAATAAGACTCCTATAGCTCAGGAAATAATACCAAGAATCAATAAATGAGTGACATCAAACTGAAAAGCTTAAACACAACAGAGGAAATAATTAAAAGTGTGAAGAGAAAACCTACAGAAATGGAGGAAATCTTTACCAGTTAGTCCTCTGACAGAGAATTAATGTCTAGAATTTTAAAGAAAAACAACTCCCCTAAACCTCAACACCAAAACCACAAATAACCCATTCAATAAATGGTTAAATGAACTAAGCAGATATTTCCCCAAAGAAGAAACACAAATAGCCAATAATTACATGAAAAGCATTCAACATATTTAGCCATTAGGGAAATGCAAATCAAAGCTACACTGAAATGTAATCTCATTCCAGTTAGAATGGCAAGCATCAAGAATACAAATAACACTAATGGTGAGGGTGTGGGAAAAGGAAATTTTAAATTTTCAGCACTGGGATTGATGCCAGAGATACTCTATCACTACTGCTGAGCTATAACCTCATCACTTTTTATTTTTTATTTCCAGGAGAGGATTTCACTAAGTTGCTGATGCTGACCTTAAACTTGTGATCCTCCTTCCTCAACCTTCTGAGTAGCTGGAATTACAAGCATGTGCCACCACACACCCAACCAAAAAAACTCTTAAACATTGTTGGTGGGAATGTAAATTAGTACAACCACTATGTAAATCAGTGTGGAGGTTCCTCAAAAGACTAGAAATTAAACCATTATATGATTCAGCTGTAACACTCCTCAGTATTTAGCCAGCACACTATAATTAAGCTCAGCACACTATAAAGATACATGCATACCCATATTTTGCAGCAAATGCAAATGGAACCAAAATAGGTATCTATCAACAGATCAATAGATAAATAAAACGTGGTATACATTTACACAATGGACTTTTACTCTGCCATAAAGAAGAACAAAATTATGTCATTTACAGGAAAATGGATGGAATAAAACAGCATCATATTAAGCAACATAAACCAGACTCAGACAGTCAAAGGTCATATGTTTTCTCTCATACATGAATTCAAGGGACAAATGAGGAAGAAAAGAGATCTCATGAAAATAGAAAGGAGATCAATTGGATAGAGAAAGGGGATATGAGAGAGAGGAAGGAGAAGAGGACAAAGAGAGGTACTAGGGGTTGAGATTGATCGTGTTATGTATGAATATGCCACAATGAAACCCATTATTCTATAAAATTATTATACACCAATACATTTTTGAAAAAGAGAAAAAAATAGTGATGTCCAAAATTTTAAATCACATATCCCACTCACACAAAAAAATTGAGAATTCATTCAACATACACTTACTGAAAGCCCAGTATGACATGAGGATTTAAAGTTGTCAAAAAAAAGACACAATCTCTGGAGCTGGGGCTGTGCTTCTCTAGCAAGTGTGAGGCATGGGTTCAATCCTCAGCACCACATAAAAATAAATAAATTAAATAAAGATATTTTTAAAAGATATTTTTATCAAAATTTTGATATTATAGTGGGAAAAACAATAAGCTGATAAAATAAATACAATGTATAAATGTGATATTAATAAAATAATTTGGGGTTAGGGATTAAAGATTGTTCAGAACTGCCTTTGTAATATAGGGTAATCAAAGATTTTTCTGAATAGATTTGATCTGAGCAGAGGCCTAAAAGAGGTAGGTCAATGAGCCTTAAGATCTAAAAAATGTCCATTTCAAGCAGACAAAACAGTAAATATGACAGTTGTTGGGCAAGAATGTGTTTATTGTACCCAATAAAGGTAGTGTGGCTGCAGTAAGTAAAGGAAAGAATGATAAGCTGCATGTATCTCAAATATATGTTCATCTATATATAAATTATGTAAAGCACTGTAGTAAATTTATATGTATTATAAATCATTCACAAATAAATTATAAAACATTAAAATATTGTAATATAAATAGAAATTTTAATATTTTATTCATATAATGCAATAAATCATCTTGTGTCCTCCTCCTCTAGGGTGCACACACTACATTGGAGATCATTCTTTAAACATTGGGAAACAGAGGTATGACTTAACACCATGCAGTTGTAGCAAAGATCACTACCAGATATACGAATAGCTTCTTTTCAGCTATAGCCTAAGTGTGAGTCATTTATCTACCTTAGCATCAGCAGTGGCTATACCATTTCACATCTACCAGGTGAGATTCATTTTCTGTACATCTTTGCCAGCATTTGATATTACTACTACTTTTTTATGTTTTTATTTGTGCATTATAGTTACACATATTATTGGGGTTCATTTTGACATAATCATACAAGCATGGAATATAATTTGCTTCACTTTAGTCCCTAGTAGTTCCCCTTGCCCTCTCCCTCTTCACTTCCCCTGTCCCCCTTCCTCTCCTCTGGTCTTCCTTCTATTTGTTTATGAAATATATATATACACACACACACAAAATCCATGATGGTATACTCATTTGTGTACATAACATATTGTTCAATTTCATTCCACTGTTCCTCTGTTTACTGCCCCCCCCATCTTCTTCTTTTGCTCCACTAATCTCCCTTCTATTTTCATGGGATTTACCCCCTTCCCTTTATTTCCCCTTATTTTGGTCTAACTTCTGCATATGAAAGAAAAATTCAACTCTTGATTATCTAGATTTGGCTTCTTTCTTTAGCATGATGTTGTCTAGTTCCATCTGCTTATCAGCAAATGCAATAATTTCATTCTTTTTTATATCTGAGTAAAACTTTTATTCTAATAATTATATGTGCTATCTTATGATGGTTTAATTGGCATTTCCCTAATAGCTATTGATGTTGTATGCCTTTTGATGTTTCTTTGTCTCCATTATATCATCTTCAATGAAATGTCTCTTGTTCATGTTTATTTAGAAACACACTATGTTGGACTGGGGATGTGGCTCAAGTGGTAACGTGCTCGCCTGGCATGTTCGCGGCGCTGGGTTCGATCCTCAGCACCACAAAAAATAAAGAAATAAAAATAAATCCAGTGTGGGGAGTTGGGCTGAAAATGATTCCTTCTACATGGCAGACTAGCTTTGGAGAAATAAATCATTGCAGTGATCTCTATTTTTCAGAGTGCTATAACTAGGAGCTATTTGCTTTTTTATTGGATCTTTTTAGTTATTCATGACAACAAAATTCATTTTTATATGATTATCCAAGCATGAATATATCTTATTATAGTTGGAGTCCCATTCTTATGGATGTACATGGTGGTGGGATTCACTGTAGTTTTCACATATGTACATGGGAAAATTATGTCAGATACATTCCACTGCCTTTTCTTTGTCTGTCCCTCTTTCCTTTCCTCCATTCCCCATTGTCTAATCTTATGTGCTTCTTTTCTTCCCCTCACTCCCCCTTACTATGTGTTAGCTTTCACATATCATAAAAACATTTGACCTTTCTTTTTTGGGGGACAGGGACTGGCTTACTTCACTTTGCAGGATAGTCTAAAGATCCATCAATTTTCTGACAGATGTCATAAAGTCATTTTTTCTTATGGCTCAATAATATCCCACTGTGTAGATATACCACATTTTCCTTATTTAGTCATCTATTAGCTATTGTGAATTGATTTGATATAAACATTGATGTGCGTTGCCGTAGTGTGCTGATTTTAAATCCTTTAGGATTAGTACTAAGGAGTGGGATAACTGGGTCAAATGGTGATTCCATCCCTAGTTTTATGAGGAATCTCCACACTGCTTTCTAGAGTGGTTGCACCAATTTGCAGTCCTACCAGCAATGTATGAGTATACCTTTTGCCCCACATTTTGGACAATATTCATGGTTACTTGCATTCTTGATAATTGCCATTCTGACAGGAGTGTGATGGAATCTCAGTGTAGTTTTAATTTTCTCTAATTGCTAGAGAACTTGAACATTTCCACATGTATTTGTTGACCACTCATATTTCTTCTTCTCTGAAATGTCTGTTCAGTTCTTTTGCACATTTACTGATTGGGCTATTTGTTTTTTGGTGTTAAGTTTTTTTTTAGTTCTTTTTATATCCTGGAAATTAATGCTCTTTCTGTGGTGAAGGTGGGAAAGATTTTCTCCCATTCTCTAGAGTCTCTCTTCATGTTCTTGATTGTTTCTACTGATGTGAATAACTTTTTAGTTTGATGCCATCCCACTTACTGATTATTGATTTTACTTCTTGCACTTTAGGGGTATTATTAAGGAAGTCAGTTCCCGACTCTTGGGCCTAGCTTTTCTTCTTGTATGTGCAGGGTTTCTGGTCCAATACCTAGGTCCTTGATCAACTTTTAGCTGACTTTTGTCAGGATGGGAGATAGGAGTTAAATTTTATTCTACTACATGTGGATTTCCAGTTTTCCCAGCACCCTTTATTGAAGAGGCCATCTTTTCTTCAATATATGTTATTAGTGCCTTTTTCTAGTATGAGTTATATATTTGTGGATTTGTCTTTGTGTTTTCTATTCTGTTCCATTGGTCTTCTTGACTGTTTTGGTGTCAGTACCATGCTGTATTTGTTAATATAGCTTTATAGTATAATTTTAGGTCTGGTATTGTAATGCCTCCTGCTTCACTTTTCTTGGAAAGGATTTACTTTGGCTATTCTGGGCCTCTTGTTTTTCCAAATGAATTTCACGACTGCTTTTTCTATTTCCATGAAGAACATCATTGAAATAGTTTTTAATATATTTTTAGTTGTAGATGAATATAATGACTTAATTTTATTTATTTATTTTTATGTGGTGCTGAGGATCAAACCTCAAACATGCCTCAAACATGCTAGGTTAGTGCTCTACCACTAAGCCACAACCCCAGCCCCATAATTGAAATTTTGATGGGAATTGCATTGAATCTGTATACCACTTTTGATGGTATGGCCATTTTAACAATATTAATCCTGCCCATCCAAGAATATGGGAGGTCTTTCCTTCTTCCAAGGTCTTCCTCAATTTCTTTCTTTAGTGGTCTGTAATTTTCATTGTAGAGGTCTTTCACCTCTTTTATCAGATTGTTTCCCAAGAATTTTTATTTTTTAAGACTATTGTGCGGCCAATTTGGAAAGCAGTATGGAGATTTCTTGGAAAGCTGGGAATGGAACTGCCATTTGACCCAGCTATTCCCCTTCTCGGTCTATTCCCTAAAGACCTAAAAAGAGCATACTACAGGGACACTGCTACATCGATGTTCATAGCAGCACAATTCACAATAGCAAGACTGTGGAACCAACCTAGATGCCCTTCAATAGACGAATGGATAAAAAAAATGTGGCATTTATACACAATGGAGTATTACTCTGCATTAAAAAATGACAAAATCATAGAATTTGCAGGGAAATGGATGGCATTAGAGCAGATTATGCTAAGTGAAGCTAGCCAATCCCTAAAAAACAAATGCCAAATGTCTTCTTTGATATAAGGAGAGTAACTAAGAACAGAGCAGGGAGGAAGAGCATTAGAAGAAGATTAACATTAAACAGGGATGAGAGGTGGGAGGGAAAGGGAGAGAGAAGGGAAATTGCATGGAAATGGAAGGAGACCCTGAGGGTTATACAAAATTACATTCAAGAGGAAGTGAGGGGAAAGGGAAAAAAAATACAAGGGGGAGAAATGAATTACAGTAGAGGGGGTAGAGAGAGAAGAGGGGAGGGGAGGGGAGGGGATGGGGGAATAGCAGAGGATAGGAAAGGCAGCAGAATACAACAGACACTAGTATGGCAATATGTAAATCAATGGATGTATAACCGATGTGATTCTGCAATCTGTATACGGGGTAAAAATGGGAGTTCATAACCCACTTGAATCAAAGTGTGAAGTATGGTATATCAAGAACTATGTAATGTTTTGAACAACCAACAATAAAAATTTAAAAAAATACTATTATGAATGGGATCATTTCCTAATTTCTCTTTCAGCTGAAACCCAATTGATTTGTGAGAGTTAATTTCGTGTACTGCTAATTTCTTGGATCTTCTAAATATAGAAACATGCTTCAGCAAACAGACATGGTTTTAGCTCTTCTTTTCCTATTTGTGTCCCTTTTATTTCATTCTTTTGTCTAATTGCTCTGACTAGAGATTCAAAGTCTATGTTCAATAGAAGTGGTGAAAGTGGGCATCCCTGACTTGATCCTGTTTTTAGAGGGAATGTTTTCAGTTTTTCTCCATTTAAAATAGACCTGGTTATGTAAGGTATAGAATTGTAATTATACAATTGTAATATTACCTTAATACATTTTTAGTATCTGTAGGGTTGTTTTGATTTCTCCCTTTCAATTGATATTAATTTTTTCTTGCTTATTTCTTGATTAAACTTGTTAGATTTTTATCAACTTTTAGTTGTATTATTTCTTTTCTATTTCACATATTTCTGCTCCTATTTTTTCCTTCCTACTACCTAATTTGAAAGTAATTTGATTGTTAATCTGCCTTCTTTCTGATACAAATACTTTAAGTTATAAATGTTCATCTGAGTACTATTTTGTCCCAGAGATTCTGATATTTTAAGCTTTTATTATCACTTAATTCAAAACACTTTTTATTCACTTTTCTTGTGCTTTCTTCTTTGATCTTTGAGATATTTATAAGTGTGCTGCTTAATTTTGAAGTAGTTGAGACATAGGGGTGGGCTTCTATATATCTTAGGGTGATATATTTCTAATGCAATAAATCATGAAGGAAACACAGTATGCATGATTTCACATTTTTAAAATTTCTCAAAGCTTATTTTATTACTAAATGTAGTCTATTCTTATTAATTTTCTACTTGTCATTTTTGTATATAGTTCTCTATAAAAAACAGGTCAAGGAGGCTAATAATGTTGTTGTTAAGTCTTCTATATCATTACTCCTTCAGCAAAGGGGGGAGTTTAAAATCTCCAAATATGATTATAGATTTGTCTTTCTAGTTTTATTAATTTTTGCTTCATGCATTTTGAAATTTAGTTATTAGGTACATACACATTTAGGATTGTTATACTTTCTTGAAGAAGTTACCCTATCATGATTCTGAAATGTTCCACTTTATCTCTGAAAACACTTTTTCTTGAAATTTATTTTATATTAATAATTCTACTTCTATTTCTTATGATTGTTTTTTCCTTCTTTTGCTTTTAAAACATTGGTGTATTCATATTGTCTGCTTTTTACACATGTTGAATATTTATATCTTTTAATTATAGTATATAGTAATTTATATTTAAATTAATTATTGATATTGTTGAAAAAAGAACACTTGAAATGAAGGTCAGTGGAAAATTTGGTAAATCATAGGTTTGATGATGTAATATTTTGGAAAACAGGTTGAATAATTCTGCTGTCATGCTCAGAGAGAATATTGTTGGAATGCTTTTGTTGTAATTGTTCATTCTCTCATTTATCATATGGTACACAGCAACAGATTTATTTTAGTGTTAACTAACACTTTTTGTTTTGCAAATAAAAATCATATATACATAATTTTATAATATATATTTCATAATATATGTGTGTATGTGTGTGTGTGTGTGTGTGTGTGTATATATTACCATAGGCAATCTCTTAGGTATTTTTAATGTGAAATTCTGTAACAACAGATAATGCTGCTTATTTTTTCATATGAGTATTTGCCATTTAAAAATTCTCTTCAGTAAAATACCTGTTTATATGTTTTGTTAATTTTTAATTACATTATTTGCTGATTGTTGAGTTTTCCAATCTTTGTATATTTTGTAAACAAGTATGCATATTGCAAATGTTTTCTCACAGTCTATGGATTGTTCCTTTATAAATGATTTGTTGAGTAAAATTTTTTAAAAAAATAAAAACAGAGTAATGATATAATTATGCCATGTAGATTTTCAAAAGCTTCATTGTATAATCACAAGAAAATAAGAGTGAAAAAGAAAAGTTTTTGAAAAGTAAAATTAAATTAAAAAAATAAATAAACAAATAGTCAATGAAAGTATATGTTCACTGTCTGTGCCAGACTCTCTTTTTGTTTCTCAGCTCCCTTCTCAGTGGGATGGTATGGGGAGCTGTAGAACCTGCAGTCTGTGGCTTCACTCCCAGGGCATAAATGCTGCTGGGTTCTATGAGATCAATTTCAGGAAGTAAAGTTCTCGGAGAAAGGATTAGTTCTAGTATTGCCTCAGGTGTTTTATTGTGTGATAGGGCATTAATGAGTCAATGCACCACTAGGACTGTACCTCAAGAATCTCCCCAGGGCTCCACTCTCGGGAAGGGGCATCCAGTCCTTCGCCATCTGTGATATTAACCAAAACTTCCCTTTCTGGCCTCCAAGCTCTGCCCCTGAGCACTGAGCTCTGTCACTCTTGCCCATTGAGATTCATGACCTGCTGTCACTTGTCCTACACACTGCTGGATTCAAAGGAGGGAAAGAGAGTGGGCTTTCTCTTGTCTCTTTGACCTGATTTGCCTGATTTACCCCTGAGCAAAATGCTCTCCATGCCAGAAATTCTCCTGATTTGCTAGGCTTTGAGATCACAAGGCTAGTGTCTGAGGGATTCATTATCAGACTCAGGAATGTAAGTTCCAGGTCTGAGTTGATGCTGCTGCAGCATGGACATCCCAAAATGTCTCCAGCTTGGAATTCCTGGGCACAGCAGGAAGACCAGGGTGACTTTGGTGCATCAGTTTAATGAGCCAAAGAGCAGGCTGCCCCTCCAATCCAGGATTCTCCACCTCTAAGACTGTCCATAGAACTTTTCAGTGTTTCCCAACCTTGCTACTAATTTCCCAGGCTCCTGCTTCTCCTCCAGCAAGGCTCCAATTCTGTTCCTTATCCTTATCTGATGCACCACAAATTTCCCAGTCTACAATGTTGTCCGTCCAATATACAGTATCAGTGAAGAGCTTTTTTTCACCCAACTCACAGACAAGCAGTTTTTCTCACTGTTTGAGTCCTGTGTCATAGAGCTGTGAGAAAAGTTGCTTCATGCTAATCTGCCATCTTGTCACTAGGAGCCATCTTGAAAGGGGGCCTATTGGCTAGGACTGAGCTACCGATCACAGAAAGCATGGAATAATCACAATTCAGTGTCTTTAGGGTCTATGGTCTCCAGCCACACTGACTGGACACAACTAAGACAGTTGTAGAGTATGGGGAAGATAAGTCATAGACTACCTAAAAAGTTTAGCAGTGGAGAGCTCAGACTGTGAAAGGCACAGTAGTCAGTGTCAAAGCCCTTTAGGGTGATAAGCAAGATTTGTCACATGTGGTTTACATGGGTTGGGTCTGAGAATTCTGAGATCTATCCTGGATGGTTACTTGGTTCTAATAACTGCATCCCTCCAGCACATAACTCAGGTCTGTTTGCTTCCCCCACTCCAATGCATTTGAAGTTATGTCTTATCTTGAAAATTAATCCTTTCCCCATGGACACAGACTGGGGATCCTCTGAGTGAGTGAGAACTTGCATGGTGCACATGCCACAAAACTAATTGGGGATAGCAGTGACTTAAGGTGCACATTTATTTAGAAAGCCTCTGGAGTAAATACAGCCCTGCTGCAGACAATACACCATTAAACATCCTTGCCTAGCAGAAATCAGGGAATAGAACTATGTCTGTGTATACACCAACCTGTTTGCTGGTAATGGAGAGGAATTTACTTTACTGTATTTTTCCTCTTCAGAAGCATCTGTTTAATGGGCATTTGACCATTATTGGTTATTTGGATTTTTAAAAATTTTTTTTAGTTCTTTATATATTTTGAATATTAATCCTTTGTTAGAACAGTAGCTAGCAAAGATTTTCTCTCATTCTGTAGCTTCTAGCTTCCCATTCTTTTTTTCCTAGTTAATAGAAATTTTTTATTTATTTGTTATTTACATATGACAGTGGAATGCATTACAATTCTTATTACACATATAGAGCACAATTTTTCATATCTCTGGTTGTATACACAGTATATTCACACCAATTGTGTCTTCATACATGTAATAATGATCATCACATTACACCATCATTAATAAACCCATGCCCCTTTCCTTCCCCTCCAACCCCTCTGTCCTATCTAGAGTTTGTCTATTCCTCCCATGCTCCCTCTTCCTATCCCACTATGAATTAGCCTCCTTATATCAAAGAAAACATTCGGCATTTGTTCTTTTTTGAGGAGGGGTATTGGCTAACTTCACTTAGCATTATAGTCTCTAACTCCATCCATTTACCTGCAAATGCCATGATTTTATTCTCTTTCATTGCTGAGTAAAATTCCATTGTGTGTATATATACCACATTTTTTTATCCATTCATGTATTGAAGAGCACCTAGGTTGGTTCCACAGTTTAGCTATTGTGAATTGTGCTGCTATAAATATTGATGTGGCTGTGTGTGTCCCTGTAGTATGCTGTTTTTAACTCCTTTGAGTATAGACCAGGGTGAGGAATAGCTGGGTCAAATGGTGATTCCATTCCCAATTTTCCAAGAAATCTCCATACTGCTTTCCATATTACCTGCACCAATTTACAGTCTCACCAGCAGTGTATGAGTGTACCTTTTCCCCCACCTCCTCACCAACACTTATTGTTGTTTGTCATCATAATAGCTGCCATGCTGACTAGAGTGAGATGAAATCTTAGAATGGTTTTGATTTGCATTTCTCTAATTGCTAGTGATGATGAACATTTTTTCATGTATTTGTTGATTGATTGTACATCATCTTCTGAGAAGTGTCTCTTCAGGTTCTTGGCCCATTTATTGATTGGGTTATTTGTTATTTTTGGTGTTTAGCTTTTTGAATTCTTTATATACCCTAGAGATTAGTGCTCTATCTGATGTGTGAGGAGTAAAGATTTGCTCCCAAGATGTAGGCTCTCTATTCACCTCACAAATTGTTTACTTTTGGTGGGAAGAAACTTTAGTTTGAGTCCACCCCATTTATTGATCCTTGATTTTAATTCTTGCACCACAGGAGTCTTATTAAGGAAGTTGGGGCCTAATCCCATGTAATGGAGATTAGGACCTATTTTTTTCTTCTATTAGATGCACGGTCTCTGGTTTTATTCCTAAGTCCTTGATCCATTTTGAGTTGAGTTTTGTGCATGGTGAGAGATAGGGGTTTAATTTCATTTTGTTGCATATGGATTTCCAGTTTTCCCAGCACCATTTGTTGAAGAGGCTATCTTTTCTCCAATGCATGTTCTTGGCACCTTTGTCTAATATAAATGTAGTTTTGTGGGTTACTCTATGTGTCCTCTATTCTATACCACGGGTTTACCAGTCTGTTTTGGTGCCAATACTATGTTGTTTTTGTTACTATTGCTCTGTAGTATAGTTTGAAGTCTGGTATAGTGATGCCACCTGCTTCACTCTTCCTACTAAGGATTGCTTTAGCTATTCTGGGTCTCTTATCTTTCCAGATGAACTTCATGATTGCTTTTTCTATTTCTATGAGGAATGTCATTGGAATTTTGAACGAAATTGCATTAAATCTGTATAGTGCTTTTGGAAGTATGGTCATTTTTATAATATTAATTCTGCATATACAAGAGCAAGGTAGATCTTTCCACCTTTTAAGGTCTTCTTTGATTTCTTTCTTTAGGATTCTGTAATTTTTATTATAAAAATCTTTCACCTCTTTTGTTAAGTTGATTTCCAAGTATTTTTTTTTTGAGGCTATTAAAAATGGGGTGGTTTTCCTCGTTTCCCTTTTGTCACTGATGTACAGAAATAGCTTTGATTTATGAGTGTTGATTTTATATCCTACTACTTTGCTAAATTTATTGACTAGTTCTAGGAGTTTTCTGGTGGAACTTTTAGGATCTTCTAGGTACAGAATCATATCATCAGCAAATAGTGCCAGTTTGAGTTCTTCTTTTTCTATGTGTATCCCTTTAATCTCTTTTGTCTGTCTAATTGCTCTGGCCAGTGTTTCAAGAACTATGTTAAATAAAATTGGTGAAAGAGGGCATCCCTGTCTTGTTCCAGTTTTTCTCCATTTAGAATGATGTTGGCATAGATAGCTTTTACAATGTTGAGATATGTTCCTGTTATCCCTAGTTTTTCTAGTGTTTTGAACATAAAGGGATGCTGTATTTTGTCAAATGTTTTTTCTGCATCTATTGAGATGATCATATGGTTCTTATCTTTAAGTCTATTGATGGGATGAATTACATTTAATGATTTCCGTACGTTGAACCAACCTTGCATCCCTGGAATGAATCCCACTTGATCATGGTGCATAATCTTTTTGATATGTTTTTGTATTCGATTTGCCAGAATTTTATTGAGAATTTTTGCATCTCTGTTTATTAGAGATATTGGTTTGAAGTTTTCTTTTTTTGATGTGTCTTTGCTTGGTTTTGGAATCAGAGTAATATTGGCCTCATAGAATGAGTTTGGAAGTGCTGCATCTTTTTCTATTTCCTGAAATAAATTGGAGAGTATTGGTATTAGTTCTTCTTTAGAGGTTTTGTAGAATTCGGCTGTGTTTTCCTCCAGTCCTGGGTTTTTCTTGATTGATAGACTTTTGATGGCGTCTGTTATTCTGTCACTTGAAATTGATCTGTTTAAATTGTGTATATCATTCTGATTCAATTTGGGCAAATTATATGACTCTAGAAATTTGTCAATGCCTTCGATATTTTCTATTTTATTGGAGTATTAAGTTTTCAAAATAATTTCTTATTATCTTCTGTAGTGTCTGTTGTGATATTTCCTTTTTTATCACATATGTTAGTGGTTTGAGTTTTATCTCTCCTTCTCTTTGTTAGCATGGCTAAGGGTCTATCAATTTTATTTGTTTTTTCAAAGAACCAACTTTTTGTTCTGTCAATTTTTTTCAATTGTTTCTTTTGTTTCAATCTCATTGATTTCAGCTCTGATTTTAATTATTTCCTGTGTTCTACTGCTTTTGGTGTTGATTTGTTCTTTTTCTAGGGCTTTGAGATGTAGTGTTAAGTCATTTATTTGTTGATTTTTTTCTTCTTTAAAGGAATGAACTCCATGCAATGAACTTTCCTCTTAGAACTTGTTTCATAGTGTGTTAGAGATGTTGATATGTTTTATCTGTGTTCTCATTCACCTCTAAAAAAATTTTAATCATCTCCTTGATGTTTTCTGTAACCCACTGTTCATTAGGTAGCATATTATTTAGTCTCCAGGTGTTGGAGTGGATTTTATTTCTTATTTTATCATTGATTTCTAATTTCATTCCATTATGATTTGATGGAATGCAGGGTAGTATCTCTACTTTTTTATATTTGCTAAGAGATGCTTTGTGGCATAGTATATGGTCTATTTTAGAGAAGGACCCATGTGCTGCTGAGAAGAAAGTATATTCTCTTGTTGAAGGATCGAATATTCTATATATGTCAGTTCACTTCCCATTCTTAAGTGTTTTCTTTGCTGTGCAGAAGCTTTTTAATTTTGTTCCATCCCAATTATTAATTCTTGGTAGATCCTGAGCTTTAGGAATCCTTTTGATGAAGTCCTTGCCTACATCTATATGTTGGAGTGTTGACCTTGTGTTTTTTTTTTTTTCTAGGACTTGCACAGTTTCTGATGTGATTCCTAGATCTTTTAACCATTTTGAGTTTTATTTTTGTTCAGAATGAGAAATGGGGATCTATTCTCATTTCTCTGTGTGTGGAAAACTAGTTCTCCTAGAATCATTTGTTAAACAGGAGAAGCCATTAGAAATTCTGTAGAAAGATTATGACAGGGGAAACAGGATGACTTTTCTTCCCCATCCTTGGCAGAGTTATCTGTCCTTGAGCACACACCCACCACAGGAATTCAGACTTGATGGATGGCACCAGAAGATCTAAGTAATGACTATCTCCCAAATTAACAAGGGAATTAGGACTCTGGACAGAGAGTCACCTCTTAAAAAAAAAAAAAAAAAAAAAAAAACCTGTTTCCCCCATGGGCAGAATCACAGCCTCTGGGACAGGAAGAAATCCCCTGTATTTCTCCTTTGCTAGCAAAGCTATGAAAATTCTTTTTCCTTTTTCTCAAAAAATAAAAATAAAAGATTATGAGTAATAGTGATGACAGTAATGAAAATGGATAATAAGTCTATAAGGGGCCAAGTTATTCCTTTTTTCTCTGGTGGAAGGGTTGGTGGGGTGTGACAATGGGGGTTTAGATATTGCGCTAGTATGAAAGGCTAATTTTAGTAAAGGTAGCACTGAAATAGTTAACATGAAATTCACATATGGCTAGGAGCCAGATAAATTTGGTGAGGTAGCAGCTGATGATGCAGATTGAGTGAGTCAGATGCCTTAGAATCTCAAGTAGGGAAGAGTGGCCCTTTAGTCTCTGACATACAGATGGTTTTAGACACATTCTGTCATTCTGGACCAGGGTGTATCTTGTTGGCACACAACTTGTCCATCACTGATTTCTGAGGGGAAATAAAAGAGAAAGATGTAGAGGGAAAGTGAGATGACAGCACAAGTGATAACATATCCTGGAACTTGGGGAGAAATGATAGAAGAAAGGAAAAGAATAATGAACACATGAAAGAGAAAACAAACACTACTAGTAATAGTGCCAAACTCCAGAAGTATGTGGCCGAAAACTTAACCACTAGGAATCATCATTTACCAGGTCTCTTGTTTCTTGGACATGACATGTGTAGTGTGAATTCCCACAGGATCAAAAAAGAATTTTCCTGTACATTTCCCCTTCCTTCTCTATTTCATAGATATAATGTAAAGGATGACATTTGACATCAAGAGGTGAGAATCACTGAGGACCTTACTAATATATTCATTTATCTTTTATTTGAAAAATAGCCACTATTATCCTCTCCATTTTATAAAGTATTTTCAACTTTGCATATTTTTTTGGAAACTCAGGGAAAGGTAAATAGCACTACTTGATAGATGATGAATCTAGGAGCCTGATGAGGGTCACACTTTGAATTAATTAAATAGTTGCAACCAGTGGGTTTACATTAACCTTATTCTAATGTATTTTCCTTTGTTCCCATCATCAAAAATGAAAATGAAGTCTACTTGTTGCCAGCTACATGGCTTGGAGAGTCATGATTTTTATAGTAACTTAGGATTTGGGCTATCAAGATCTTCAGATCTTGATGCTCTTTTGCAGTTTAATCAAACCTGCCTCCCCCACCCCTACTGCACAGGTCTGGCTAATCATGCAATTAAAGAAAGTTTTCATATTATCTATTCATCCAGTAAATAATTATTGATCAGTTTAACTATGTACTAACATATTTTGTCCTTAGGTCACAAAAATATTCTTTCATGGAAAAATAGTACAGACGCATTTAATAAAGAACAAGAAAGAACCAGCAGGAAGCAGTAGAGCAAAATGATTAAAAGGTGGTTTAGAGTTAAGAGTTTAATTCTGCTTCTAATTAAATATATGATGTGCTCAAAGTGTCTATCTGACATACAGTAAATGCTCAATAAAAGTAATTTCTTAAATCTGGACTTTATCATTTTTCAGTTCCAACAGTGGAAAATATACAGGTAGGATGAAATATATTAACATCCTATATACTTCCATAGGGATCACTTTCTTGTTACACTTGGTAATATGATAAACCTCTTGTTTTTTTTTTTTTTTTTTTTTTTTTAGAGAGAGTGAGAGAGGAGAGAGAGTGAGAGAGAGAGAGAGATTTTTTTTTTAATATTTATTTTTTAGTTCTCGGCGGACACAACATCTTTGTTGGTATGTGGTGCTGAGGATTGAACCCGGGCCGCACGCATGCCAGGCGAGCACGCTACCGCTTGAGCCACATCCCCAGCCCCATGATAAACCTCTTTATTTCAACAAATCTTCACATTATTTAGTATATACTCAACTAGGAATGAACTCTGTTAAAGGAAAATATCATAAAGGTGTATATTTTATTACATGGTTTAATCTATGCTAGGTGCCAGAACTTCAGCTGCATTTTCACCCAGTCCACATATCTATAACAACTTCTTGAGAAGGAGTTTAAAATGTGGCTATATGATAGCAAAATAATGCAAAAATTGAGAATTATTAAACATACACATAAGAACTGAAAAACCAGCCTCTACCTCAGAGCAAAGCCTGTCCAAGGAAGGGATATGACCTTTGTCCTTGGAAAGAGCCACAAAGCACTCCTAGGCACATTCCCACCCTGCTAAGTTGTTTATCTACAAATAACAGGAGAGATCTGCTGTGTTGGGTGGCCCTGACTCAAGTCAGGCTAGGTGGGGACCCATAGCAACACCCTAGCAACCACCAATCAGCATGAGACAGGGAAATACCTGGGATGCCAGATGACCCTCCCAGTAGTTTATGGTGGTTGATAACGTGTTGGGAAACCATGTACTTCAGCACGTACACCCCTCTTGGCTTAAACCAATCAGTTCAAATGAATCCCCCTCTTGTAGTAACCAGTCACCCCCTACCCAACTTGTGCCTGCCAGTGAATGTGCTAATCATGTTTTAGAGTTGTTTTATGATTTTCCCACGGTGTGTGATGATTTGCTAAGAGATGCTATGATGTATGTGAAGTCCCTTCCCTGCCTTCCCCAAAGAGTTTATAAAACTGCTGCAAACCCTGGGCTCAGGGCCTCTCAGCGTCACCAGTTGCTGTGTGTGCACGCAGAGGACCGAGCTAGCTCGAAATAAACACCTCTTTGCTGCTTACATCAATCTTGGTCTCTGGTGGTCTTTTGGGGGTCCCAAATTTGAGCATAACAGAATCACATAAAGCTTATTGTAAAAATTATCTTAAGCATTCTTACATAAAACATATTATGAATAATATGTTGTATGGGTTTTTTTTTGGGGGGTGCCAAGGATTCAACCAAAGGGTGCTTAACCACTAAATCACCTCCCCAGCCACCCTTTTTTTAAATTTTGAGACAAGTTCTCAAAAAGTTGCTTAGGACCTTATTAAGTTGCTGAGGCTGGCCTTACACTTGTGATCCTCCTGCCTCAGCTTCCCATGTCACTAGGATTACAGATACACAGCCCTGTGCCCAGTTTGTTTCACGTTTTTGATGTGTAGTGCAAATGTCTCCTCTAAATAAATTGACGATATTTTGGCCTCTATTTTCCTTTTCATATATATGTTATTCTTGTCAAATTTTGTATCATTATACTAATCTCAATAAATTAGTAATGCTACTTCTTTTTCTTTACTCGAATAAGATTGAAATTATTTGTTTTAAGTTTGCTAGAATTTTCTGATCAAACTGGCAGTGGCATCTTTCTGGAGGAATAACAAATAATCTGTGTAGATAATGCTGCTTTATATTTTTCACATAATCCCTTTCCCAAATGATTTAAAGATATTTGTCAAATAACTCTTTCAACTGACATGAATCAAATATAAATCAATTAAATAGAACTGATTTTTGAATCTTTATGCCTAAACAAGTGACATCATTTTTTTATTCAATCCTCTGCTACTCTGATTCTAAGGTGTAGGAGTAGATTTCCAGCGTAGGTTTCAATTACTCCCAGTGTATATTTTTCCACTGCATGCTGTGAATAATGTTTTGCATGTGCTTTCACCAAGTTAATTCTAACATGGACATTCTACCCTAACAAAAATTCCTCAGTGTTTTTTGTTTGTTTGTTTGCTGCTGTTGCTGTTTATTTTTGGTTTTGGATAGCACATATTTCTCTTTTATTATTTACATTATTATATTAATTTCATTATTTGCATAGGATTTGGAAGGGTGGAAGAAAATATAGAAACTGAGATTGTCATCTTAAAGCAGAAGTCTTATTATGCATCCACAATTTATTTTATGTGCTTAGAGTTACTGATGTGCTATATGTGAGACTAACATGCATTTTATGTGTTATGTTTTATGTTAATGTTTTATTAATATTTCTTTTTTTTGAGAGAGAGAATTTTTAATATTTGTTTTTTACTTTTTTGGCGGACACAACATCCTCGTTTGTATGTGGTGCTGAGTATTGAACCCGGGCCACACGCATGCCAGGCGAGTGCGCTACCGCTTGAGCCACATCCTCAGGCCTTATTAATATTTCAAATATAGCCATGTTTGGTTTTAAATACCCAAAAGTATGTAATTGCCCTTCAGATTGACTAATTTAATATCTAAATATATACAGTTGATTCTATACTCATTACCTGTTCTGTGATCCTCAGCACACTTGGAAATTTACTGTAATCTCAATCTTAAACCATGGGAAAGATACCATTTCAGAAGATTTGGTAGTGTCCTGAGGCATTTAATTTTATATAGCAATCCAGAACACCCTAAAATTCATAAGTTGATATTTGTATTCCCTAGGAATGACTGGTTGGTAAGAGAGCCCATTGTTTGGTAGTGATAGAGGAACTAGGGTATTTAGAATACATCTTTAACTTTACAACAAAATCTGGTATGACCTCTTTCTTTTAATAAGAGGGAGGCGCTCAGTCCGATGTACCTAAACCATATATCTGTTGCCAATACAGATGTATTTGGGTATTATATGATGACTGAGGGAGAAGATTTATAAGAGTCTATCTGTATAAAAAACTAAAGTGCTTGGTAACATAGAAATAAATGATTGGGTACATTGTGGTAAATAACTGCTCCCTGAACTACGATAATTCCACAACTCATGAAAAGATTTACTCTTTAACTTCTCAGAAATTACATTGACTAAGAAGAAAGTCAGTGCTCTTGAGTAAGAGTTAAAATATTCAAAGACACTTTGGAGCAATATTAATAACAACTAATACCCACTAAAAGTTTCCTATCTACAAGGCATTATTCAAAGCATTTAATGTGCTTTAATGCACCTCACAACAATCATGTGAGGTATATATTACCATTAATCCTCATTTTGCAGAGGAGGAAACAAAGGCACAGACAACATAAGTGATGTGCTTAAGGAATCACAGTTGGTAAAAAGCATCCATATATATAATTCAGGCAAATTGTTTTTTGAGTTCATCCTTTTTAAACATTGTGTACTATTGTTTCTCATGGTCAGCAAGACAGGGGTCCAAAACAGTATAATAACACTTAGCTAGTCTTCAAGTGGTTTCTGTGTTGACCAATGGCAGGAGAAGGGGCAATAATAAAATATAAGTGTAAAATTTTTTCTCACTCATCTCTTAATGTCCTGAATGCTATAGTTTGGATGTTAAATGTACTTCTAAGACACATATGTTTTCAATATGATACATAAAAGTTATGTGTGTGTGTATATATATGTGTGTGTGTGTGTATACATATGGTACAATGTAATATTTGATACATGTATGCATTGTGTAATGTATACATCAGGTGAAACACTTATCTGTTCAAACATTTATTAATTCTTTGTGGTTAAAATTTTTGAAATCCTTTTTCACTTAATATAATGATCTCTAGTTTCATTTATGTTGTCATAAATAACAGGATTTTATTTTTTATGAATGAATAGCATTTCATTTTATATATGTACTACATTTTCTTTGTTCATTCATTGGTTCATGAACATTTATGTTGTTTCTATTTTGAGCTATTGTGATTTGTGTACAAATGAACATGGAATTGCAAATGTCTCTTCAACATATTGACCTCATTTCCTTCAGAGATTGACACAGTGAATCATATGGTAGTTTTATTTCTAATTTTTTGAGGAATCTCCATCCTCTTTTCCATAATGGCTCTACTAATTTACATTCCCCACAACAGTGTACAAGGGTCCATTTTTCTCTATATCCTTGCCAGCAATTTTTATCTTTGGTTATTTTTACATGAGTTATTCTTACTGAGGTCAGGTAATATCTCATTGTGGTTTTGATTTGCATTTCCCTGGTGAATAACTATGTTGACCATTTTTTCATGCACCTGTCGATCATTTGGATGTCTTCTTTTGAGAAATAGCTATTCAGATCTATTGTCTTTTTTGTCACATTTTTGACTGTTATTTAGTTTTGGGGTTCCGTACATATTCTGAATATTAGCTTTTTGTCAAATGTATACATAAAAAATATTTCCTCCTATTCTGTAGATTCTCTCTGTATTCTATTGAGTATTTTCTTTGCTGTTCAAAAGCTTTTTAATTCTATGTAATCCTAATTGTGTGTTTTTAATTTCATTTCCTGTGCTTTTGGTGTCGTACCCAAAAACTCCTTCCCCATTCCAATGTCCTGAAGCATTTCTTCATATTTTCTTTTGGTATTTTCATAGTTTCAGGCCTTACATTTAAGTCTTTAATTCATTTTGAGTTTCTTTGTGTAGCTGGTGAGAGATAGGGGTCTAGTTTCATTCTTCTGAATTTGAATATGTAATGTTCTCATCACCATTTATTGAAAATACCCAATGCAATTCTCAATGCAATTCTGAGCACTATTGTGAAAATCAGGGTCTGTAGGTGCATGAGTTTATTTCTAGTCTCTCTCTTCTGTTCCATTGGTCTAGGATTCTGTTTTTATGTCAATATCATACTTTTCTGATTACTACAGATTTGCATTATATTTTGAAGTCATTCAGCCTAATACCTCCTGCTTTGTTCTTTTTGATCAAAATGGCTTTGATCATTTGCATGTGTAATTCCATATAATTTTTACAACTTTTTCTAGTTTCATGAAGAATACCATTGATATTTTGATAGGGATTACATTGAATCTGCAAAACACTTTCAATATTATGGACATTTTAACAATATTGTTTCTTCCAGTGCATGAATATGTGATGTCTTTCCACATATTTGTGTCCCTTTCAATTTCTTTCATGAATGTTGTTATGGTTTGGATATGAAGTCTCCCCTAAAAACTTCTGTGTTGATTCAGGAATGTTCAGAAGTGAGATGATTGAATTGTGAGAACTGTAACCTAATCAGCCCATCATAGTTTTAAATGGACTAACAGGGTGTGAAATGTAGGTAGGTATGACCTGGAGAGGTGAGCACTAGGGAGGTGCTCTGGAAGGGTTTATTTTCCTTGGAACCCATTTCCCTTTCTCACTCTGATTTCTCACCACCATTAGCAGAGCAGCACTCCTCCAACATGCCCTTCTGCTGTGAGCAATGAACTCAGCCTACCATGGATTCAATCTCTGAAACCATAAGCCAAAATACACTTTTCCTCATCTAAGTTGTTCTTTTCAGGTATTTTGGCCACAGCAACAAAAGGCTGACTAACATAGTATTTTACAATTTTCATCACACAGATCTTTCATTTCTTTAGTGAAATTAATTTCTAGGTGTTTTCATAGCTATTTATAAATTGGATTGAATTTTTATTTCTATTTCAGATAATTCACTATTGGCATACAAATAGTACTTATTTTCATATGTTGATTTTGTAACCAGCACATTTGCTGAATTATTTATTAGTTCTAACAGTTTTTGTGTAGTTTTGGAGAGTTTCTATATAAAAAATCAGGTCATCAACAAAAAGTAGCAATTTGACTTATTTTCCTATTTCCTATTTTCCTATTTGTTTCTCTTGCCTAATTGCTCTCATAAAGACTTACAGCAATATGTTGTATAGAAGTGGTGAAAGTTATCATCCTGTCTTCTAAGAAAACTTTCAGCTTTTCCCCATTCAATATAATGTTAGCAGCTCGTTTATTTTAAATGCAATTTATTATGTTAAGATCATGTTAAGATATTTTCTTTGCATGCCTAATTTGTTGAGAATTTTATTATGAAGTAATGTTGAATTTTTTGAATGCTTTTGCTGCATCAATTGAGATGACTATATGATTATTTTGCTTCATTCTATTTATATAGTGTATTGCATTTATTGATTTCATGTACTGAAATAGCCTTGCATTCCTATAATGGGTCCTACTTGCTTTTGGTGTATAATCTTTTTATAATATTTATTTAGTTGTAGATGAACACACAGTATCTTTATTTATTTTTTATGCTGAGGATTGAACCCAGTGCCTCACACATGTGAGGCAAGCACTTTACCACTGAGCTACAGCCTTAGCCCTATATAATCTTTTAAATGTGCTGTTGGGCTCTGTTTGTTAGCATTTTGTCAAGGATTTTTAAAAATCAATGCTCATTAAGGTTACTGGCCTGTAACTTCCTTTTATTGTGGTCTCCTTATGTGGTTTTGGTGTCTGGGTTATGTTGGCCTTGTAAAATGTATTTGAAGGAATTCCTTCCCCTTTCATTTTTCAGAATAACTTAAGGAGTATTAGTATTAATTCTTCTTTAAATGTTTGGTAGAATTCAGCAGCAAAGATATCTTTTTTCTTTTTCTTTTCTTTTCTTTCTTTTTTTTTATTTATTTTTTTATTTTTTTGGTACTGGGGATTGAACAGGGTGCACTTAACCACTGGGGCACGCCCCCAACCCTTTTTTGTATTTTATTTAGAGACAGGGTCTCACTGAGTTGCTTAGTGCCTCACTAAGTTGCTGAGGCTGGCTTTGAACTCGTGATCCTCCTGCCTCAGCCTCCCCATGCCACTGGAATTCCATGTCTGGCCAGACTGGGCTTTTTAAAAAAAAATGTTAGAAATTTATTCTCTCACAGTTTTGGAGTCTTAAAGTCTAAAATCAAGCTGTTGGCCAGGCCATGCTCTCTCTGACAGCTCTGGGGGAAGATTCTTCCTTGCTCTTCCCTAGCTAGAGGTGGTTACTGGCATCCCTTACTGGCCATCCTTGGCATTCTTTGGCTTGTGTCTGTGTCCACATTTGCTATTTTTAAAAGGATACTTTTTATTGGATCAGGGTCCACACTAGTCTAGTATTGCTTCTTTTTAACTTCATTACATCTGCAAAGATTCTGTTCCCAAATGACATCACATTCACAGTCCAAGGGATTAGGAATTCAACATATATTTTGGGAAGAACACAATTCAACCCATATTAACAAGGTAATTAATTTAGTCTAAGAATTATACATTGAGTTGTACTTGTCTTTAAAGATCCCAAAATTTATAAAGAAGAAATTTAAAATAGATAATTCTATCATAATATGGCAAATGCAATAATGCAACAACATTTGTTGTTAAGGAAGCATGAAGGGGAGATAACCAACCTAATACAAAACAGATGAAGGTGTGATCTTGGATAAAAATAGAAAAATACAGAGAAGCATTAATTTCTTGGGACTTAGAACATTCGATCTTTTGTTTTATAATTTTATTAATTTAAAAAATAACCTCTAGTTTAGGTACATCCAACGGGAAGCATCTCTCAGAAATTAATAGACAAGAGTTCCATGCAATGTCTGTAGCAGAGACAGCTATGGGAAGTAGCTACAGAGAGGAAGAAGTGCATGTGTGTCTCATCACTTCTTTCATTTTATACATTTCTGGGGCCATTTTCCCTATTCCTGAAGTTCAGCCTTAAAACTCAACTTTTCTTTAAAGATAACTGACTGAGCACACAAATTTAGATTGACATTGATTTCCTCTTAATGCTTCTTTTCCCTCCACATTTCATGAGATTCCTACCCCCAACTACCTTTCTTTTCCTTTTCCTCTCTAGCTTCCACATTTAAGAGAAAACTGATGCCTGACTTTCTGAGTTTGGCTTAACATAGTGGTCTCTAGTTCCATCTATTTTCCTGCAAATAATATAATTTCATTTTTATTTACGTTTGAATAGAATTCCATTGTGTATATATGACACATTTTCTTTATCCATTCATTTGCTAATGGACACCAAGAGTACTTCCATAGGTTGGCTATTGTGAGTTGTGCTGCTATAATCATGGATATGCATGTATCACTATAGTATGATGACTTTAATTCTTCAGGATAAATACTGAAAAGTGGTATAACTGGGTCATATGGTGATTCTATACCTAGCTTTATGAGGAACCTCTATGCTGATTTCCATAGTGGTTGTATTCCTTTTTCTCCACCACCTCTCCAGCATTTATTATTATTTGTATTCTTGATAACTCCAATCTGACTAGTGTGAGATGAAATCTCAGTGTAGTTTTGATTTCCATTTCCCTAATTCCTAATGGTGTTGAACTTCTTTTTTATATATCTGTTAGCCATTTGTATTTCTTATTTTGAGAAGTGTCTGTTTAATTGATTCGCCTGAGGATTTTTTTTTTTTTTGATGGGAAGATTTTTATTACTGATTCATTCTCACTGCTCATTATTGGGCCATTCAGATTTTCTGTTTCTTCATGATTCAGTCTTGATATAGTGCATTTGTCTATGAATTGTCCATTTCATATAGATTACCAAATTTGTTGTCATATAATATCTAATAGTATTTTTTATTTCTAAAGTCAGTTATAATGTATACCTTTTCATCTCTGATTTTATTCGAATCTTCTCTCTCCTTTTTTTACTCTAAGGATTTCTCTATTTTTAAATAATTTTGAAGAACCAGCTCTTTCTTTTATTGATGTTTTCTAGATTTTTTTTAGTTTCCATTTCATTTATTTCTGCTCTGATCTTTATTATTTTTTCTTCAAGTAACTTAGGGTTTTGTTTGTTCTTGTTTCTAGTTTTTTGATAGCTTCTTTATCTGTGATTTTTTAAATGTGAATACTGATGACCATAAACTTCCTTCTTAGTACTAATTTTGCTATATCCCATCAGTTTCAGTATGTTGTATCTCCATGATCAAGTATTTCTAAAATGTCTTTCTTGATTTCTTCCTTGGTTGCTTGGTTGTTCAAAAATAAGTTGTTTAATTCCCAATATTTATATAGTTTCCAAAGCTTCCCTTGTTACTGATTTTTATCTTTATTGCATGGTAGTCAGAAAAGATACTTGATATGATGTCAATTTGTTGAGACTTGTTTTGTGGCCCATAATATGATGAATACTGGAGAACATTTCATGTGTATTCTGCCATTGTTAGATGAAATGTTCTTTCTATATATATATACGGGAAGCATCTCTTTAGGTTCATTTGGTCTAGAATGAAGTTAAACTCTGCTGTTTCTTTGCTGATTTTCTATCTGGTTGACATATTCATTCCTTCAAAGTTCACACTTTTTTGTCTTATATCTATCTCTCCCTTTAAATCTATTGATCCTTGCTTTCAATATTAGATGCATATGTAGTTAGAAGTTTCATTTATTCTTGGTGAATTGATCACTTTATAATTGTATAATCGTGTTCCTTTTTTCTTTTTACTGCTTTTGACTTAAAGCCTATTTTTTTCTGATATTAGATTGCCTGTTTCTGGTTTCTATTGACTTCCACTTATATGAAATATCTTATTCCATCCCTTCACTTTGTCTATATTTTTACTTAGAAGTTAAGTGAATTTCTTATAAACAATATATAGTTGGTTCCTGTTTTTTATGTATCCAATCACTTTATATATTTTAATTGAAGAAATAAAGGTAATTGTTGATAGGTAAGGTATCACTCCACCCATTATGTAATTTGCTTTCAAGTTTTCTTATAGCTCCTTTCTTCCTTATAATTTTTCTTAGTAGCCAAGTAGATTAATGTAGGAGTGTGTTTTGAGTCCTTGCTTATTGTTTTTGGCAAATCTTTTAGATATTTTTGTTCCGTAGTTACCATGAGGGTTACAAAAAAATATTTTGATTGCTATAATATGTTTTTAAGTGATAGCAACTTAACATGATAATAAGGACAAGAAGAGAAACAAACAAAAAAAGACAAAAGAAAATGTATTCATAAGAAAATTCTCTATTTAAACTCCATTCCTCTTCACATTTTGATAACCCAATTTACATCTTTCTATATTGACTATTATGTAACATATTAATGTAGTTATTATTTTTAGTTGTTTTGGTTTTTATTCTACATAATAAAGATGAAAGGTTTATACACTATGCTTATAATATTGAAGCATTGTAATTTTGTTTGTATAATTACTCTTATCAGAGACTTTTATAACTTCCTGTATTTTCTTCTTACTCATTAATGTCGCTTTCAGTTTGAAGAACTGTATCACTCCTATTATAAAAGAAATGATAAAGATATATTCTAAAATAATTGATGGACATATATTCTCTGAACTTTTGTTTATGTGAGAAAGTATTTATCCAACCTTCATTTCTAAAGTATAGTTTGGCTGGGTACAGTACTCTCTATTGACAGTTTTTTTTTTCTCCTTCAGTACTATGAAAATCTTATGCCACTCTCTCCTAGAGTGTAAGGTTGCTGCTAAAAATTCAGCGTTCAGGTGAATTAGTGTACCACTAGATGTTATTTTTTTTTCTTCCAGCTTCAAGAATCTTCTATTTATTTTTTACCTGTGAGAACTTGATTATACCATGTTTTGGTGTAGACTTGGTTGAGTTAAATTTGACTAGTGATCTTTGACCTTCCCGTACCTAGAAATTTGTTTCCTTCTCTAGGTTTGGGAAGTTTTGTTATTATTTCTTTCAATAAGCTTTCTACTACTTTGGAGTTCTCAAGTCTTTCTTGAATACAAACAAGCCAAATATGTGATATTTTAATTCTGTCTCAAAGTTTCGATAAGTTTTCTTCATTCCTCATTATTCTTTTTGCTTTTTCTCCTTGAATTATATTTTCTAAGAGACTGTCTTTGAGCACACTAAATATTTCTTCTGTTTACTACAACTAATAAACTACTAATGCCTTCTACTATGATTTTAATTTCACTGAGTATATTTTCCAGTTCAAGCATTTCTGTTTTCATGGATTAAGATGGCAGAATAGAATTAGGCAGCACCTTCCAGGCCCAGGGCACAGTATGTGCAAGGGGTGAAGAATAGTGAAAGAGAGAGACACACAGTGGACAAAATTAGCAAGGAAACAGCTATAAAATATAAAGGCAGTCTGAATTTAGCTGATCCAGGTGCTGCATAACAGCTTAGTACTTGAAAGTGTTCCACTTTCTCAGGTAAAAACTGAGGTATAGTCATCAGGAACCCTCTTGTGGAGAGCATGCCTGAGCTTTGTTTTTTAGGGGAAAAGTCCCTACATTTTCCTCTCCTGAAGATCTTAGCAAATATTTCCCATTTGGCCTTGCCAGCATCTAACCTACATCTCAATGTCACAGTGACAGAATACCAGTGAAGCAAATCCTTTAAAGAATCACATATATAATGAGATAACCATGTGCAAAAGGCCTCTGAGACCTATCAGTGGCCAAGCATTCTCAACTCCCTGGGCATGCAAATTATTCTCCCCATCCTCTTAGGACTACTCAAAAGCATACAGTCATCAATCATGACAAGCAGAGAGTCAGAAATCCTACATTGCTTGGGCTTACAACACATGTTCTCATTCCTTGACAGCTCTCTGGATGCATTAAAAGCTCCCATGTGTGCCAGGGAGGGAGCCAGGCATCCTCCACTATCTGGGCACTGTGTACCTCATGGGCACATGGTGTTTCTTCCCACATACCAAGGATTCTCCAGGGGCACATAGAGCTATTGCCCACCCTGGGGAGTTATTTGTCTACTGGGGTGGGTGCAACCTAGTACTGCCCACTTCTGTGCATTTAAATGGCCCACTGGAACTATGAACTACTGCAGAGCTATTGGAGCCAACTCAGTCATGCAGTAGAAGGTTAGAAGGAGAATCTTGTGAATAGGCTGTGGATCTTATGCTATGTAGTTTTTTTGAAGCGAGATGCTGATCCAGACTTGCAAAAAATACAGCTCCCTACTCCACTGTAAATCTGATTAGCTCTGTTACCTACTACATGCTTAGAGGCATTCCAAGGATACGCTACCCCAGAGTGGTCATTTGCAATGCTTCTGATACATGTGAATCTCCAAAATTAGAAGTTACTTAAAGAAGTCTTTCCATTTCAAATATTTCAATAAGGAAAGATTTTACTCTTTTTTATTTTGCTTCTATTGATTTCTATGTTGTTTTTTTTTCTCATTATTTGTTTTATCATGTTTAACTAATTTTATTTCTTTTTAATTCTTTAATTGGATTTATTTTCTATCATTTCTTATTTCTCATTTTTATTCCCATTCCTTCTTTTTTCTTTCTTTCTCACTTATTCTGCAGTCTCTTCACAATAACCTTTCCTTTTAATATTTTAATATTGATTTTACTTTCATTAATGTTTTATTTTCTAGAATATTCTATATTATTACTCCCCGTTTTTTCTCTTTAGTGGAAGAGGAAACACTTAGTGGAAATTTTAGTGGAATTGTACAGACTTTACAATAAGTTTTTATAATGTGTTCATATTGGGTCTCCTTTTAAGTTACTGTTACTGGTCGCTATTCTTTCCTCCCAAAGCAGTGCTGAGGATTGAACACATAAGTAGGTGTTTGGGTGCTGAGATATATTCCCAGACTGAAGAATATTATTAAGATAAAAGTTCTCACTAAAAAGACCCTATTCGGGGCTAGGGTCATAGCTCAGTGGTACAGCGCTTGCCTAGCATGTGTAAGGTACAAGGTTTGATTCTCAGCACTGCTTATAAATAAATAAAGATCCATTGACAACTAAAAAAATATTTTTTTTAAAAAAGACCCTATTCACATACTAGTAGAAGAGAAATTCATCACAACAGATGGGTAAACCTCAACACAGAAATGGAAAATATGAGAAAAAAAGGCAATAAGCTGCCTCCAAAAGTTCATAACTCCCAATTTTTGAATCCAGAAATCAAAGGGATGAAATGCCAAAAAATTTTGAAAGATTATAAAGAGATTAATATACAAATAAACAACTGAATGAATTAAGGAATACAATAGAGTAAATGAATGAGAAGTTCAATACAGAGATAGAGAATCTAAAAATGTACCAACAAAAATCTTAGAAATTGGGGCTGGGGCTAGGGCTGGGGCTCAGCAGTAGTGCACTTGCCTGGCATGTATGAGGCACTGGGTTCAATTATCAGCACCACATATAAATAAATAAAATAAAAATCTATCAACAATTTTTAAAAATGTTTTAAACTTGTAGAAATTAAAAGTTCAATAAATCAAATAAAAACTTTCTTGAAAGTCTCATCAATAGACTAGATCGAGTAGAATATAGAATTTCAAAGAATATATGTAAATTAAAAATATATTAAAAAGAGTACAGAATTGGGCTGGGGCTGTAGCTCAGTGGTAGAGAACTTGCCTAGCATGTGTGAGGCACTGGGTTCAGTCCACAGCACCACATACAAATAAATAAAATAAAGGCATTCTGCCCATCTACAACTACAAAAAAAATTTTAAAAAGAATACAGAATTTTAGGGCTTGAAGGCAAGTTGTATAAACTAGAATATTCAAACAGTAATAAACAAAAATAAGAAATCATAAACATAATATATAGGAACTCTGGAACAATATTAAAAGACCTAACTTAAGTCTTACAGGTCTTTAAGAAAGAATAAAGGCAAATAGCACAGAAAGTGCATTCAGTACTATAAATATTCATATACAGATAGAAAATCTTGGTGGAACATAGGATAAAAATATAAATAACCCAAGGTAGACCAATATGTAATTCACACATAATATATAATTCTTTCCAAAATAAGCCTCCAAAATCTGCACACTCATAGACACATATATGTATAGACACAAATATACCCACATGCACATGCACATGTGTATATCTATATGTAGATATACACATATACATATATATATATATATATATATATATACATACATAGTTAAAGTAACTGAGGTATAAAATTGTTTGGATGAAACTGATATTGAATAAAAATAGAATTCCAGTGTGACACTGTTTTATGTATTTGCTACCTGTTGTCAGTTGTATTTTTGATGTTTGACTCTTTAAATAAATTATTTTTCAGGTAAAATAAAGTACATTCTGTGAAATAATAGAAGAAAAGCTCCCCAATTTGAGACTGAGAAGGACATTCAGAAATCCAAAAGACATGACCAAAAAAGACCCTCTCCATGACATACTATAGTTTAAATGCTAAAAATCAGGAAAAAAAAATAAATAATTCAAAACCTGCCAGAGGGAAATGCCAAGTAACTTATAAAGGCAAATGCACCAGAATAATGGCAGATTTCTCAGCATAAATTCTAAAGGTGAAGAGGGCATGGCAAATGTATGTCAAGAACTAAAAGAAAATACCTGTCAACCTAGACTACTATATCCAACAAAGAATCAAAGAATAAAGACATTTCAAGATAAGCATAAACTAAAGGAACTTATGACCACTAAGCCAGTATTTCAGAATATTTTAATGTTTTTATTAGTGAATTATAGTTATACATAATAGTAGGGTTCATTTTGACATAATCATAGATGCATGGAATATAATTTGCTTCATTTCAGCCCCACATATTTTCTCTTTCCCTGCCCCCACCTCATCTCATTGTTGCCCTTGTAATCTACTGGTCTTCCTCTACTTATTTATTGTTTTTTAACTGATGCTTTTTTAGGCATACATAAAGGTGAAGTTAACTGTGGTATATTCATAAAAGTACATAGCATAATTTGGTCAATTTCATTCCATAGTTCCTTCCTTTTCCTGTCCCTCCCCTCCCTTCCCCTGTACTACACTGATCTCCCTTCTATTTTTATGGGATCCCCCAATTTTTCCTCTAGCAACCATACATGTGAGAAAATACTCAATCCTTGACATTCTGAATCTTATTTATTTCACTTGGTCTGATGTTCTCCAGTTTCCTAGATTTACCAGCAAATGCCATAATTTCATTTTTATTCATAATTAAAACTTCATTTTGTGTTTTATATATTATATATATGGTCTTGAAGAAAGAATAAAGGCAAATAGCAGCTTAGAAAGTTATATATATATATATATATATATATATATATATATATATATATATACATATATATGCATAGACAGTGAGACACACACACACACACACACTCCAAATTCTCACCAACATTTCAAGTTATTTGTACTATTGGTGATTGCTTCTAACTGGAGTGAGATAAAATTTCAATGTCGTTTTGATATGCATTTCCCCAATTGCTAGGGATATTGAACATTTTTTCATGTTTGTTGGCCATTAGTATTTCTTCTATTGAGAAATATCTGTTTAGGGATTTTTTGCCCATTTATTAATTAGGTTGTTTGTTTCTTTGCTGTTAAGGTTTTTCAGTTCTTCATATATTCTGGATTCTAATCCCCTAATGGAAGAGTAGCTGGCAAACATTTTCTCACATTCTATAGGTAAAGAGAATTTGTATTGGTTTCATTTCTTCTAGGGAGGCTGGCTACCTGTGGATTCTACAAAATGGCTGTCCCACCTGGCAAAACTTTTAGCCCACAATTTGGGTTAAATCTTGTGATATTCTCCACTGTCTTTGCTACTTCTCTCCCATTTTAACTTGGTTTGCTTTTCTTTTCAACTGTTGTTAAGAAAGTAAGCTCATGGGATTTCCTCTCCTTTTTCTCTTTGTTACCTCTTCTCCATTCTCACTCTGGTTGGGGTTTGTGGTCAAGGAATTATGTTCTTATTTTTTGATCCAGTAACCAAACTCCAAATCCCTCCAAGTCTCAACGTGTAAAATACTGAGTTTCAAAGACTTTATTCTGTCATGCACTTCACTATTCAGCTGTTCTTTTATTGCTTTATATCTGGGCTGTGGAGGAGTTGAAGGTTGCTGTCCAAATTCATTCTGCCATCTTTAAAAACCCTTCTAAAATGGAGTATTATTCATCCATGAAGAAGAACAAAATTATGCCATTTGCAGGAAAATGTATAAAACCAGAGATAATTATGTTAAACAAAATAAGCCAGACTCAAGCAAGTATCACATGTTCTGTATGGGATGTAGGGGTAAAAAAAAAGACAGAATGAAAGTAGAAGGAGAGGATCGAGGTGACGGGGAAGGGTAGGTTAAAGGCAAATAAATGGGGATTTTAAATAATCAAAGTACATTGTATGAATATGTAAATATGACACAATGAAACAATTCCATATAATTTTATGCTCTAATAAAAAACCTATTTCTTTAACTTGCTTCTATCTCTTTAAGTTTCTCTGCTAGAATTTTTAGATGTTTCTTTGTGCTTTCTTCAAGTAATTGAATTTCCTTAAAATTGCTGTTTGAAATTCTCTATCTGAACATTCTTCCATATTGATTACAGAGTGGTCAGTTTCTGGAAACTTATCTCAAGTACTACATGAGGTTATTTTTTTAGGTTATATGTTTTTAAAGCACTTGATGCTTATTGGCTTGTGAAGTTATCTAGGCATTGCAAAATCTGGTGTTTATTTCATTCTCCATAATTTGGCTTGCTTTGTGCCTGTCTTTCCAGAAATTCAGAGCAGGCTGCTTATTTTCTCAAGCCTGTAGTCACTTCCACTATCTCAGCACTAGATGGCACTCAGGTCCAGATTTGCCAAGAATCTGCTGGTAATTTATTGTTGCTGTTTCAGTACTAGAGGGCAATCCAAATCTCCAGTTGTCCCCAATACTCTGTTTTATATATTGATGAGAAGGAAAGAATACAGTCTTTTGTGTACATAAGTTTCTCCCTGAGGCCAGTTTAGGCTTGGATGCCTCATCCACAGTTACTGGTCTGTAGATCCACTATAGGATTCTACCCAGAGGTGGGCAGAAACATTATGAATGGGTCAGACCTAGCTCCTTTGTCACATCTATGTACAATAAACCTGCCAAGCTGAGTCACACCCTAGGCTATGGCTCACAATTAATACCACAAAACTGAGTTAAGAACAAGGTTCACAGTTTCATGGGCTGTGTATTTCTGAAATAGACTCATGGCACAACACTGCTTCAACCAACTACTGGTGATGCTTTATCCATTCATCAGTTGATGGACATCTAGGCTGATTCCATAACTTGGCTATTGTGAATTGTGCAACAGTAAATATGGGTATGCAAGTAACTGAAGTATGCTGACTTTAATTCATTTGGGTATGTACTCAAGAGTAGTATAGCTGGAAACTCTATACTGATTAAAATAATACCATACTAATTTATATTCCCACCAACAGTGTATAAGTGTTCCTATTTCCCCATATTCTCACCTGCATTGGAATTTTTGGTGATAGCCATTCTTACTGGGGAGAGATGGAATTTCTGTCGTTTTGATTTGCATTTCCCTGATGGCTAAAGATGTTGAACATAGTCTTCATATAAATATTAACCATTTGCACTTCCTATTTTTTTTTAGAGAGAGAGAGAGAGAGAGAAAGAAGAGAGAGAGAATTTTTTAATATTTATTTTTCAGTTTTCGGTGGACACAACATCTTTATTTTTATTTTTTTATGTGGTGCTGAGGATCGAACCCAGTGCCCTGTGCATGCCAGGTGAGTGGGTTACTGCTTGAGCTACATCCCCAGCCCCTGCACTTCCTATTTTGAGAAGGATCTTCATTTCATTTGCCCATTTATTGATTGTTTTGTTTATGTCTTTTTTTAAATATATTTTGGATATTAATCTTCTATCAGAGAAGTAGTTGGGAAAGTTGTCCCCTTATGTAGGTTGTGTTTTCATTCTTCTTTCCATTGTTCAGAAGGAGATATTTAATTTTAAGCAATACCATTTGTCATTTTTGCTACTATTTTCCTAACTCTTGGAAGTTGTTTCCTGTGCTTTTATCTTGAAGTATTTCCCTTATGTTTTCTTCTAGAAGTTTCAAAGTTTCAAGTCTTATATTTAGGTATTTAATCCATTTTGAGTTGACTTTTGTATAGTTTGAGGGATAGGAGTCTATTTTCAATCTTCTATATATGGAAATCCAGTTTTCTCAACAGTATGAAAATGACCATCCTTTACCAATGTATGTTTTTGGTAAAGTCCACCACAATGAAAATTCCAGAACACAGAAAAAGAAATTAAAGAAGACACCAGAAAATGGAAGGACTTCCCATGTTCATGGATTGCCAAAACTAATGATTAAAATGGTTATATTACCCAAAATGATCTACAGATTTAATGTAATCCCTATCAAAACACCAATGACATTCTTCACAGAGTTGGGGAAAACAATCCTAAAATTCATATTGAAAAAGAAAAGACCCAGAACAGACAAAGAAATCCAGAGCAAAAAGAGCCATGCTGAAGGTATCATTTCTTACAGAGTCATAGTAACAGAATCATGGAACTGTTGTTAAAACAGACATGTAGACCAAAGGAATAGAATAGCGGACACAGAAAGAAACACACTCAGATATTGCATCAAATTTATGAGAGATATTAATCTTTAATTTTTCGTGTCTACTTCATCTGGTTTTGGTTATTAGGTCATATTAACATAATAATAATATGTTACTATTATTAACTGAATAAAGTTTGCATCCATTCTTTAAACTTTGAATTATCCAGTCAAACTATCTCACCCTGGGAGATCCATTTGGAGGAGTTTTTAATCACAAATTCCATTTCATTCATATACATAGTATATATAATATACTATACATATGTGTGTACATATGTATATATACACAAACTCAGATATAAAACAATTCAGATTACAAACAAATTCAGATATAAAACAATTCAGATTATGTTTCATCTTGATTTTTAGTACTTTGGTTTTTGAGTTTTTCCAAGTTCTAAAAGTTATAAGCACAAACTTTTTAGTATCTTTTTCTTTATTCCCTTATCCTTTTAGTATTTCTTTGTTTTTATGACTGCAGAATCTGTAATAAGACATCTGTTTCATTCCATACCTTAGTGTTTTTTCCTCCTCCCTTTTTATATTTGTAAATCTTGATAAATTTTTATCAATTACTTTGATTTTTAAGTACTCATCTTTTTATTTCATTGATTTTTTCTAGTGTTCTTGTTTTCAATTTCACTGATATTTTTCTTTTATCTTAATTTTCTTCCTTCAAATTGTTTTGGTTTTAATTTGTTTTTTGTCAAGGTTTTTAAAGAATTAACTTAGATTATGAATCAATCTTTCCTCTCTCCTAATGTAAGTATTTAGTGCTATAAATTTTCTTCTCATTTCCATTCATTTGTGCCCCTTTAATTTCTTTTAAGACATCCCTATTGGCTAGTAGAAGTATGTTCTTTAATTTTAAATTGTGTTAGTTTTTTTTTTTGACATTGTGACCAAAATACCTAACAAGAACAACTTAGAGGAAGAAAGTTTATTTGGAGCTCGGAGTTCCAAAGATTTTGGTCCATGGTTGGATGACTCCATTGTTCTGGGACTGAGATGAAGCTGAACATCATGGGGACAGGGTGTGAGAGAAGAAAGTTGCTCAGCTCATCACAACCAAGAAATAGAAGGAAAGAGAGAGATTGATAAGATATAATCCCCGTGGGCATTTCCTCAGTGATCAATTTCCTGCAGCCATGACCCACTTGCCTACAGTTACAACCCAGTATTCAATTCAGATTCTTAATTCACCAAATGGATTAATTCTCCACTGATGAGGTTATAGCACTCATAATCTAATGATTTCAGCTCTGAGCATTCCTGTGTTAAAAGCCCTACTACATAAGCTTTTTTGGGGGGGGACATTAAACATTAAACCACAACAGAAGTGTTTGGAGATGTTACTGTTTTCCTTTTATTACTGAGTTTTACTTTTATTCAATTGTGGTTAGAGTATAGTTTCTGTATGATTTGAAATATTTTAAACATATTGAGTTAAGCTTATTACTCAAGATATAATCTATCTTTTAAAATGTTCCATGAGTTTTTGAAAAGCATATGTGTTCTCTTATTACTGAGTGGAATATGCTATGATCCTGTTATTTGTATTAAGTTTTCATATATGATTGCTAATTTTATGTCTACTCATTTTATCAATTGTTGTGAGTAAGGTATTCTATCCAAAGGTACAAATGTGGATTTGTCTATTTCTACTTTTAGCTCTACCAGATTTTATTTCACGTAAGTTGTAAAAAGGATGACCTGAGAGAGAGATGAGAGATGGCTAGAATAGAGGCAGAAACAGAAGAGTACAAATCTACTCAGGAGATTCTGAAGTACCATAAGTTTGAGAACCAATGGAGTAACATAAAATGGTGCTTCTAGAAAGTGGAAACATCTGAACAAAAGCAGAAATATAAGCTATGTTTCAGATGATGAGAGGGCCAACTCAATGAGGTGATAGGATACATCATATGGTGTAAGGGCAAATACATTTATACTGGTAAGAGTATGAGAACACATAGAAACATTACAAAATTAGATCTAATGTTACAAAATAGAGCTCACTTGAAGGATTTGAGGCAGGAGCTTGACATATTGGCTGAGAATTATTGTAGTTAAAAGCACAGACTCAGGCTCTAGTACTAAACTCCCTTGTTCAAACCCCATTATCTCCAAATTCTACCTGTGAGAACCTTGGGAAAGCTACTTAACTTATTAAAGTCAATATTTCAGGATTATTAGACTGACACTATCATTGAGGATAACTAAGTAAAGATGACTCATTTGGTTAGAATGAACATTCTTTTAGAAATCAGTTCTGTTAATCCCTCTTCCAGCAGCAGAAGGTTAAAGTTGTGAAAGAGCTGTGGTATTTTGCTAAGATGACCTTTGTATGTAACGCTTAACCAGCATGTGGGGCATTTTTTTTTTTTTGAGGGAAGATCTTTCTCAATTCTTTCAAGGCTTGGCAGTCTAGTGTGGATTTCATTTTTTTTTTCACCATAATTGAGGTATGCTGTGGGAAGTACTAGAAGCACTATAATATTCAGTATACATCTTGTAGAAATATTTTGTTTCCCATGGAAAGCAAAGCACGAAAGGAAAATGAGAAAATAAGATAGACCTAAGAAGAGAGGGGTTAGCATTGCTATTAAACATATTAAATCATTTAATCCTCACAATGGCCCTATGAGGTAAGTACTATTATTGACCCAAATTTGTCAATGAAGTTCAGAGGATTTAAGGAACTTACCACAGTCACAAAGTCATTAAATGACCTGACTAAGGTGAGACTCAGAACTCTGATTCCAAAATCCATGTTTTTTGGGGGTCTTATCCTGACTATTTGGATTTTCTTTTTCTATAACTTTTGCAATTTCTTTCTTGAAGTTATCTGAAAGAGAAGAGAGGGAAAGGCACCAATTTTAAGATTTTAGAAAACACTGGAAAGACACAAACGTATAAGACCTTTGAAACCACAGAGAACACAAAACAGCCAACAGGGCTTATAGGATACAGAATTGGACAAAGGGTAAGATGCATTATCAGTACCAACAATGATTAACAGTGACCTGGAAATGGGACTAATCTGCAATATACATTATTCCTGCACTTAAAGGATATTAACTGAACACCTGTTATGCACTAGGCTCTCCTCTAGGCATTGGTCATCTCATGGAGATCAAAACAGAAAGTTCATAAGAATGGAGCTTCCATTTCAGTGGTCCTTTACACATGTGAAAAACTATACCATGGCACACATTGTTAATTGTTAACAAGAAACTATAAACAAACATGTAAAGATAGACTGATAGGATGGGTCTTGGTTCAGGTAGAATGGTCAGAGGAAATTTTTCGGAGGCATAACATCTAATTAGAAATTGTAGCTTGCCAATCAAACCATTAATCTGGAATCAGTGATGGATGCCAGGAGATTTTCAGGGAAGATTCTGAAATTTGAAGTCCACTGTGGTAATCCAGTCAAGACACGAAAGATGAGTGTGGGTGTAAGGAGAGTTGTTGATTCTAGGCAGAGGAGTAATTGCAAAAAATGCGTGGAAACAAGGATAGAAATACAGCTCCCACGCTACCCTCAGAAAAGGCACCCGAAATTCAAAAGTTATCTCAGAAAGGGATTCCACTTTTTCCTCAAGACATATTTAGTCAGGAGAGAAAGGAAGTAACAATGATTTTTAAAGTGTAGATTGTAAAAAGTAAGAAATACAGAGCTATGAATCAATCCAGAATCTCATCCTAAAACGTTAAAGGCAAATGGAGGTCAAACATAGTCCAATCCTGTGACAAACAGGGAAGTTGGAAACAAAATGTTAGTAGGCAACATTCAATTGACTAAAGTTTAGAGTAATTTTCTGTCCTGGATGCAAGTACCTTAGAGAAAAATATCACCTGTGAGATGCACAGAGGCTGAAGCAGGGTGTTAGTGTATTGGCTCTCAATTATTCATGTAATTTCAATGTAAGAAAAATTATTTCACTTCTTTCAATCCTCCCACTGTCATTATAATTCAACAATTAGTTATTCTTTCTCTTAGATCTGGATGTGATTTTGTTTTCCTCTGATTAGACAAACACACACACATACACACACACACACACACACACACACAGACACATACAGGGATTTTTGTGTGTGAGGTACTGGGGATTACACCCAGAACCTTGTGCATGTGAGGCAAGCACTCTACCAACTGTGCTATATCACCAGCCCAACACATACAGTTTTAATAAATGATTTAGAGTAAATTATTAGGACAATTAATCTTTTTACTTAATAAACATGAAGTCTATATTTGCTGTATATAATGTGACATAGGCATTTTGGATAAATATATAGTAAATTAAAGAAAATGATGATAAGCCATGATTCATGGTCCAGGTAGAATGACTTTTCTGAAAACCTGTGAGAACTTTTTTACTAATTAAATTTACATAAACTAGCCCCACTGATGAGTCAAAATAACTCCCTTTTTTTTAATTGGTGCATTTTAATTACATAGATTTAGGGGTTTCATTGTAGCATATTTATGCATATATAAAATCATAATTTGAGCAATTTTACTCCCCATTACTTCATTCCTCCACCCTCTCCTCTTCTCTCACCTTGATCCTCTTCCTATACCATAATGGCCCCACTTTATTTTCATGAGATCCCTTTTTAATTGGTTCTTTTTAGTTATACATAACATTAGGATTCATTTTGACATAATTATAAAAGCATAGAATATAATTTGTTCTAATTCAGTCCCCAGTATTTCCCCTTTCTCTCCTTTTCTTCCCCCCCCCCCCCCGCTTCCTTTCCCTCTACTCTACTGATCTTTCTGTTATTTACTCATAGTTTTTTTTTAAATTAGTTTCTTATGGATACAGCCGATGGTGAGATTCACTGTGGTATATTTATATATGTACATAATAAAGTTAGGTCACATTCATTCTACTGTCTTTTCTTATCCCATCCCTCCTCCCTTCCCTTCATTCTCTTGATTACTCCACTAGAGATCCTTTTTTATTTTTTCCTGTTTATTCCCTCTAGCTTCCACATACCAAAGAAAACACACTATTTTTCTCTTCTAGTCTGGTTTACTTTACTCAAAATTATGATCTCTAGTTCCATTCATTTTCCTGGAAATGACATAATTTCATTCTTTTTACTGGTTGAATAAAACTTCAGTGTTTATATATACCACATTTTCTTTATCCATTCATCATTGAAGGACACAAAGACTGATTCCATAATTTGGTTGTTGTGAATTATGCTGCAATGAACATGGATATGCATGTATCTCTACAGAACACTGACTTTAATTCTTTTGGATATATACCAAAGTGTGGAATAGCTGGATCATATGGTGGATGGTATGGTAGTTCTATTTATAACTTCTTGAGGAACCTCCATATTGATTTACATAGGGACTGTACTAATTTACATTCCCACCAACAATGTATAAGAGTATCCCCCCATGCATGCTTGCCAGGAAAAAAGTGACTCTTAAAGTGGTAATTCCTCTTTAGTTTATTGATCCCTTAGCTTTTTGCAGGTTCTCATTTCCAAGCACGAAGATGGAATGATTAAAATAATCATGTCAGCTCTCAGGACATTAGTTTGAACTCAATGATGATTTAATCTCTGAATTTCCCCACAATCCATAATGATAATTGTATGCACTCTATATTTTGATATTTAAAATTTAATTGAATACATTAAATATGTACATGGAAAATAGTCATATCACCGGGAAAATTAGTGCTAACTACCTATATAACTTTCAATGAGTATCATACTCTCTCTAGCCATATCAGGAAATTACATACCTATTGGACCTATAAGTCCTAAACAGTAAGGATATCTGTTGGAGTCAGAGACTGAATTCTTTGGAACAATAATTTATTAATGTATTATTTATTCAGCTAATGTTGATATTATAATCTCTATTACACTCTGGATTCTGAGTTAGATTCTGGGAATAAAAAATGAATTATATTCTAGGCTTCAATAAATCTACAGTATAAAAGGTGGTTAAGTCAGAAAAGAAGATCAATAGAGTCATGGGTGTCATTAAAACAATCTCTATGTAGTATAAAATTATGGCTATGATTTATTGACACATCAAAATGACACATCAAAAATGGTGTTAGGAGCTCAGGGTTAAAATGCCAATAACTAAGTTATTATGTGCTATTTAACCTATACCTCTAAAACAGATATCATGATTATTTCAATTTATAGTTGAGAAACTGAATTTTTAAAAAGTCAATTATTTGTCCTAGTTCAGCCAGTGAAAAGTGGTACAGAAAGCATTTTGACCAAAGTAGTAAGACTCCAGAGTCTGTACAATTAGCCAGTATACTATTTAGCCCCAAGGCAGAGACCTGATAATTAAATGCTTAAGTCTAGCATAAAGATATATACACTTCAAATAAGGTAAAGGCAATGTGGTAATCAGAATTATAAAGGTATACTCTCAAGATTCCCAACACCCAGTTATTCCATTAATCTTAGGTTCTGTTGTGAAGTAAAATAATTTTGGCTAATCCTAAGAGATTATTTTGAATGATTTGGGTGGTCCCAAGATGTCTTTTAAAATAGAGGAGGAGGGCGGATGGCGGATCAGAGAGATTTGGAGAAATAGAAAGAGGCACATGGAATGAGGCAGAAGAGAAGATTGGAAAGATTTAACTGAAGACCCAATTTGCTGTTACTGGCTTTGAAGACAAACAAAGTATCAAAGAATGTGAGCAGCCACTCAGCCAACCACTAGCAAGGATACAGGGGGCTGGGGCTGTGACTCAAGTGGTAGCACGTTCACCTAGCATGTGTAAGGCACTAGGTTCAATTCTCAGCACTACATAAAAACAAAATAAAGATATTGTGTCCACCTAAAAATAAAAAATAAATTAAACAAAAAAACAAGGATACAGGGACTAAATGGAATTGAATTAGGTCAATTACTTGAATGAGCTTTGTTTTACGCTGCTTTTTTGCAGCTACGATCAAAGGACCTAACAAAAACAATTTTAAGGAGGAAAAGTTTATTTGGGGGCTCACAATTTCAGAGGTCTCAGTCCATAAACAGCCAACTCCATTCCTGGAGGCTCTAAGTGAGACATAGCATCATGGTGGAAGAGTGTGGTGGAGGGCAGCAATCATGTGATGATCAGAAGGCAGATGATACACTTATCAGATATAAAATATAAAGCCCAAAGACAGGGACCCACCTCCTCCAGCCCCACTCCACCTGCCTTCAGTTAATCTACATCAGGGGATTAATTCACTGATTATATCAAGGCTCTCATAATCTAATAATTTCGCCTCTGACTGTTCTTGCATTGTCTTACTCAAGAGTTTTTGTGGGACACCTCACATTCAAACCATAAGAAGCTTGAAAGAGGATTATCTTCCAGAGTCTCCAGATAAGAGCTGAGGTCACCCAATATCTTGATTCTGGCCTGTGAGACCTGGAGCAGAGAAACCAACCAAGACACACTGCTGTTGGATTTCTTACCTACAGAAACTGTGAAATAATAAACTTTGTTTTTTGAAGATACTAAGATTGTGTTAATTTGTTACAGTAGCAATATAAAACTGTGAAGTTTGCCCTTGGGTGAAGCAAAAGGGAGAGGGTAGTCATTACCCCCTAGAATCTTGAGATGAAATAACAAAATATAAATTATTTCATCTGAATCTCCAACTTATTACTCTGTAAATCAATGGAAGTATGATGTGGGGGCCTAGACATTCTCAAAATTACCATCCATATTTAAAATTCCAAAGGTGCAATTGTTACCGCTGTTGACTGGTGACGAGTCCTTGCTTCCCCAATGTTGAAGAATAACACCAAAGAAGCAAGGTCAGAGTAGAAATTAGAAGTTTATTAAAGGACAGCAGAAAAGACTTCTCCCGGAGGAAGAAGGGGACCCAAGAGGTAGAATCCGTGGAAGTGCGGTTGTCTCTCCATTTTATAGTTTCTTTCAGTGATGGAATGTAGGTGGGAAGGCCTGAGGGGTGGGACACAGGTGGGCCAGAGAAGTAGTCTGGGAAGGAAGGACTTCATTAACACTTCTTTGGGATGGACTTTGGCCTAGGGCCTTTTTGGGACTTCATTAACATTCCATGAGTTGTCCTGCATTTCCTGGAATCATTCTCAGCATGGCCTCCATTTTAGATTTCATTCGGTATTAGACCCGATTTACCTAACTATACTGACTACCTAACTTTAAATCTGGCTTCACAGTTATATTTAACTTGAAGTCATATGATATATGTATTTATGGATTTCTATTGTTTTAAGTTATTGAATCAGAATTTCACAGCAACATGAAAATCTGTTGATCAAATTCTTCACAGAATTCTTCAGCTAAGTCCAGCCACTTAGCTTCTCTGTTACCTCAATGCTAAAATAATAGTAATGATGGAATGTTCCACATAAAGTTTTCTGTAATATTTAAATGAGTTAATTTGTGTTAGAGGGCTTAAAAATGACGTAATAAATATTCAACATATTACCACTAGAAATTTTTAGAGAAACCAGAAGCCCAGATTTTATCAAGGAACTTTACATTTGGGGGAAGGTGGCAGCTCAGAGGGATTAGCAGTTGTATAGCAGCACATTGAGAAAGGTAAATGGTGAGAAAAGACAGGGAAAAAACTCAATGAGTAGGAGAAAATAAAAAATATTGGTTTCTATAATAGATAATTAATAAAAACAATAAACAACATCAGTATTGGGCATGCTATGGCTCACTGTGGGGGGGAAACACTCTTACAACAAGCCAAAAGGTATTCTCCCACCAAGCTTAAAAAACTGAATAATATCCCCACAATTGGAGCAGATAAACTCAGAAAATCTGGGCTGTGCCTACATAGGAGAAAGTCCACAAGTTCTCTGGGTGGAGAGAGAATCAACATTCCAAAGCAGAAGTGATTAGAGCTTCCCTAGAAGAGAAGGTTAGAGTGGGAAAGGGCTTATTGATTGGACTTCTCCAGCCAGGAGACCAGGAATTCCTGCCATTTACCATTGTTTTTCCGAAATAGTTTTTTTTTTTTTCACTTTCTCTTTTTATTTTCTTTTTGTCCTGTATTTGGTATACTTGCTTTTTGAATATCCAAGAACAAACAACTATTTAGGCTCAACTTCTCACTGGAATGGTGAGTTCCCATTCTGAGAGACAATCTGAGCAAAAAAGAGTCTGGGACTCTGGGGAGAAACTCAGAGTGACTATTCAATCACTTTGCAAAGTGGAGAAGAATAAAAGACATTCCTATTTAAAATTGATAGGATGATCTTTGGGATAGTTTGGTTGATGGGTGTGGGGAAACTGGAATAAATCAGGAACAGACAGGAGTCCTACCTCCTTCAAACCCAGAAGTGACAGGAAGATAGAGTAATGCTCCCACACACCTCTCCTCAGAGCACACACAGGGGGTAGTGCAATTCAATCCAGGACAGTCTACAGATGGAGCACGTGGAGGAGCTGTCCAGATGTTTTGTGAGACTCTTATCCTCAGACACAACAACAAAGCCATTTTTAAAAATATTTTTGTTGTTGTTGTAGTTGGACACAATACCTTTATTTTTTTTTAATTGATTTACATGTGGTGCTGACAATCGAACCCAGGGCCTTGCATGTGCGAGGTGAGCGCTCTACTGCAGAGCCAAACGACAGCCCAACAAAGCCATTTTTGACAGTGAAATCTGTTCATTCCCATCTCTCCTTCTAGTAGTGTTAGGCAAGAAGGGGGCCAAATTCAGCAAACAGACTCACCTCACAAATTTGGCTGGTTTGGGTCAGAGCTAAAAACAAACAGAATGATATTTGCATCATACAAACTTCCTCACAGTTCAAAGTTTCTAAAATTGAAACACCAGATATAAAAGTCTTTATTTCAAAAACTTCAACAAGAAATAACATGACCCTCTATGATAATTATTTATAATCCAATTGATACTAATACTTAGTGTCTCCTATATACAACTTTTTGCTTCACTACCATCTGTCTCCCCTATTCTATGTCCATTTTACTTTCTCCATTTTAAACTGACATCCCTTCCCAACTCATTTAATTTCTTCTTTCTTTTTCTTTTATTCCTATCTCTATTTTCTTTCCTGTAGCCCATCTTCAAATTCAATATAGTGTATAATTATTAATGTCTAAGCTTTTCAGCCTATTTTTTATAACTCTTCACCTACATTCCTTCTGGATTAAGAAAGTTGTAGCAATTGTTAGTTATTACACTTATAAAATATGTTTATATATACTTACTCTTGAATTATCACTGTTATTTGTGAAATTCACTCCTTTCAAAGAATAATTAGGGTTTGAAATTAACACTCATTTTGCTTACCAAATGTGTTGGTGCCTAAATATATTTTGATAACTGTACTTGTTATAATGACATAAATACTCACCAAAGTACCTGCACATAAAAGAGAAAGAGAAATACATCTCAATAGATGTACAAATTGAAGACCACTGAAAACATGAGGACAACAGGTCAACAAGACAACTACAAAAATTTACTTACACCTCCAATAACTGAACCCACAGATATTGAAGGACATGAATTCAGAGAAAAATCACAAAAACTTTATTATTAAAATAATTGATAAAAGAAGATCTAAGGAATAGAATGAGATAAAATGCAGCAAGTGAAAAAGTATTTCAACAAAGAGTTAGAGATTCTAAAAAAAATCAAATGGAAATTCTGGAAATGAAAGACAAAATAAATCAAATAAAAATATATAGTTGAAACTATCAACAACAGATTAGATTACATAGAAAACAGAACTTCAAGCCTTGAAGATAGGGTATGTGAATGTTGATCAGTAATAAGGAAAAAATATGAACTGAATACACAAAATCTCTGGGACAACATTAATATCAAATATTACAACAATTGTAAGAGTCATTGGAATTGAAGAGGGTATGGAGATGCAGGCTAATGTCATTAATAACCATTTCAGTGAAATCATAGCAAAAAATTTTACAAAAACATTCGGAATATGGATATCCACTTATAGGAGGCATACAGAAGCCCAATGAGACAAGATCAAAAAATACTCCTCTAGAAAACATTATAATTAAAATGCCTAACATTCAGAATAGGATGGAATCTTCAAAGCCTCAGGAGAAAACTGTCAGGTCACAGAGGTTAACAGATGATAACTTCTGATATCTGAGTTTAGACTCTAAAATCCAAGCAGACTTGGAGTGAGATATTGTAAGTCCTGAAAGAAAGTAAAAAAAAAAAAAGAAAAAAGAATTGCTACATTCATCAAAGCTATCCTTCAGAATCATAGAAGAAATGAAAACATGCCAGCATCAGCACTCATCACCAACACTGCAGCAAAAAAAAAAAAAAAAGAAATACTATAAATAGCAGAACAAGAAAAGAAACACCAAAACCACAAAATGGAGGAAGCTCACTAGAAGAGCAAATAAAAATTAAGATCATATCAAAGCCAGGTATGGTGGCATAGTTGAGCGATCCCAGCAATTTGGGAGGCTGAGGCAGAAGGATTGTAAGTTCAAAGCCAGCCCTAAACAATTTAGAAAGACCTTATCTCAAAATAAAAAATGAAAAGGTCTGAGATGTATCTCAGTGGTTAAGTGCCCCAGGGTTCAATTCCTGGTACAAAAAAAAAAACATATTAAATATATGAAACACATCAACACAGCAGTAAATAATAAATAGCTTTCCATAATAAAACTGAATATAAATAATCTCATGGTCTCATCTCTCCAATAGAAAGGCAAACTGGAAGAGTGAATTAAAACAGAAGACCCAACTTTATATTGATTGCAAAAGACTCATAGGCAAAGACATTCACAAGCTGAAAGTAAAAGGATGGAAAAGAATATTTCATGCAAGTAGAGTCAAAGAAGAAGTAGCTATTCTCATATCTGACAAAGATTTCAACCAAAAATCAGTCAGAACAGACAAAAAATATTCACTTCATACTGATAAAGGGAAAAATTCAACAAAAGGATAGAAAAAGTAAATATTTATGCCTCAAAGTTGGTATACCTAATTACATAAACAAACACTTCTTTATATAAAGATTCAAACAGGACCCAATGTAATAATAATGGGTAATTTTAGTACACCTGTCTCACTGATAGGTAATCCACATACAATATGAATAATGATATTTCTGACCTAAAAATACTATAAATCACATGAACCTACCAGATCTCTACAGAACATTGCATCCAACATCAGCTGAATTCACTTTCTTCTCAAGAACTCATAAAGCCTTCTTCAAAATAGGCCATATTTGTAGTCACAAAGCAAGTCTTAGCAAATACAAAAAAAAAATTCTTACAATTCCGTGGCTCTTATTAGATGAAGTTAGGAATGAAGTTAGAAATCTACAGCATGAAATATTATAAAAACATGGAGATTAAACAATACACTTTTTTAAAAGTTTTTAGTTGTCAATGGATCTTTTATTTATTTGTTTGTTTGTTTGTTTATTTGTTTATTTATTTATATGCAGTGCTGAGGATCAAACCCAAGGCCTCACACATGCCAAGCAATTGCTCTACCCTTGAGCCACAACCCCAACCCTGAACAATACACTTTTTGACTGATGATAAAAATCATAGGGGAGAGGAGGGGAGGAGTAGGGAGGATAGGAAGGGAAGCAGAATAGAATAGACAATACAATTGATGTATGTACATTCCATGTATGTATTATATGTCAAAATGCATTCTGCTGTCATGTATGACTAAAAAAATAAAAATAAAATAAAAAATAAAATAAAAAAGATAAAATCATAGAATAAATAAAGGGAGAAATTTTAAAATTCCCAGAATTAAACAAGAATTTTGATAAAAATAAAATTATCTCTATTTGTTGATGACAAGTGCCTATATTTAGAAGACAAAAAGATTCCACCAGAAGACTCCTAGAGCTGATATATTTCTCAAAGTAGCAGGATACAAGATCAAAATACAAGCATCAATAGCTTTCTTGTACACCAATAGTGAACTTGATGTAAAAGAAAACAATTCCATTTACGATAGTCTCAAAACAATAAAATACCTAGAAATAAATTTAACAAAGAAAGTGAACCACCTCTAAAATAAAAACTGTAGAGCACTGAAGAAAGAAATTGAAGCACACATAAGAAAATGGAAAGACCTCCAATGGTCTTGAACAGGCAGAACTAATATTTTTAAATCAGCTTATCACCAAAAATGACCTACAGGTTCAATGCAATCCCCATCAAAATAATAATGAAATTCTTCATAGAAAAAATAGTTCTGAAATTCATATGGAATAATAAAAGACCCAGAATAGTCAAAGCAATTCTGAGCAATAGTAGCATTGCTGGAGGCATCACAATACCCAATCTTAAATTATACAACATTCCTCTAGTAACAAAAACAGCATGACATTGGCATAAAAGCATACATAAGTCTAGTGGAATAGAGTTCACAGAGACAAACCCACACAAATAGTCATCTGATTCTTGACAAGGATGCCAAAAACTTACGTTGTAAAAAAGAGTCTTTTTAACAAATGATGCTAGGAAAACTGGATATCCATATGTAGAAGAATGAAACTAGATCCCTACTTCCTACCCTGCAAAAGAGGTCAACTCAAAGTGGATCAAAGACCTAGGGTTTAGACCAGAAACTCTGGAAGTACTAGAAGAAAACAGAGGGTCCATACTTCAACATATAGGCATAGTCATTGGTTTCCTTAAGAGTCCTAAAGCTCATGAAATAAAACCAAGAATCAGTAAGTGGGATGGCATCCAATAAAATGTTTCTGCTAAAATCAGCATACTATAATGATCTATGCATATTAATACTCACAGCAGTGCAAGCCATAATAGCCAAGTTATGGAAACAATCTAGGTGTTGTCAACAGATGAATGGATAAAGAAAATGTGATACACAGACACACACACACACTCACACACACACACACACACAATGGAGATCTACTCAGCCATAAATAAGAATGAAATTAGGCATTTTCTGGTAAATAGCTAGAACTGAAGAACATCAAGCTAAGTGAAATAAGACTCAGAAAACCAAAGGTTTAATGTTTTCTCTCATTTGAGGAAGCAAGAGCAAAATAGTGGGAAAAGGGAGGGGTATGGATATCATAAAGACATAACGAAGGTAAATGGAGTAGAAGAAGGAGATAGGGACAGAGAAGGAACAGGAAAAGGAGGAAATGCAGACTGAATTTAACAAAAGCATGCTGTGATTCCACAGGAAATTCCATATACATAAAGTATATGTAGAAAGCACCAATCAAAATAAATAAATGAGCTAAAGGAAGATTAGTAGAGGAAGAAGAAAGAGGAGAATGCGGACAGAAATGGAGTAAATCAAATAAAAAATTGTTAAGTTGGACCATGGTAAATTGGGGACCATCGCATTCTACCTTCACACAATCCTGAGACAGATAATACCATCCATATTTGAAGAAACTGAAGAACAAAGACATTAAGTGGATAGTCTAAGATTGCAGAACCAGTTTATGAAGAAGCTGTTTAAATGCTAGGCTGATTAGGATTTAACTTACTTCACAACTGGTTTTGTTCTACTATGCTATACTGCTAATTGGCAAAAAGATGTTACCTGTGTGATTTTTTAAAGTATTTCTTTTCAACAATGACAATGCATGAATTACTGCTTCATAAAATAATGGGGATGAATCTTACAAGCATAATGTTGAGCAAAAGAAGGCAGACACTAAGTAATACATACTGATAGATTCCATTTATGGAAAGTTCAAAAACAGATACACTAAATGTATTGTGTTAGAAATTAGGATGGTGTTTATCTTTGGGAAGGAACTGTGACTAGAAAGGAACATAAAAGTCTCTGAGAGGCTGCTAATATTCTGTTTCTTTTTCTGGGTTCTGGTTACACAGATGTGCCCATTGAATTCTACACACTTGATGTGGGCACTTTACACATATATTTATATATAATATTTCAATAAGTTTACTTTAAATTATTCCTCTCAAATTAACTATGTGGCTAGGTTATGAATTTACATCTTCCTTAGGCCAGTGTGCCTAGTATTTGACTACTACATACAGGCTATTCTAATCAATTATCACAAGATACACACACACACACACACACACACACACACACACACATTTTCATTTCAGTCTAACTATCCTTGAATCCTAGCTCTGCTACCTATTAGATGTATGACCTTGGGCAAGTGAATTAACAGTTCTACACCTCATTTTTCTCTTTAACAAATGAGAATAATGAGTACCTACTAATAATTACTGTGAGAATGCAATTGCCATCCCTTAACTAATGATCACCAAGTCATCATAATAATCATTCTCATAACTCTCTTGTTCCCATTAAATAATTGTCCTCACCAGACAGATTTTCATGTTCCTGCATAAAGAATTACAAATATCTTCTAGGAAGTGTTTCCTAAGTCATGGTAGCACAGCTACAGGAAAAACCTAAGGATGTGAACAATTCAATGTTGTCTGTTGTTGGTTATCTAATTTTTAGGAAAAAATATTTTTAAAAACCTTCCATAGAATATATTTATACTTACAAATTTTGGGCTCTGGGGACAACTGTTATTCACTAGCATACTCTTTTTCACCTACAACCAATATGCTTGTTCACATCATCAAGTGCCTCCTCTTTATTGTCCATGTTTACTCCGAGACATAACTGGAATTTTCCCTCAAAACTAACTTCACTTTCACTTTGTTCAGATGAGTAACTAAATGTCTAAATTAGCTTTTCTTTCCCTATGACTGCTTCATTTTATGAGGCAGATTATTCAGAAAATAGATTCTGCGCTCCCTTACGCACATTGAAAATCACTCATATCTGTTTCTACAAGTCTGTTTTCTATTCTTATTTTTTTGGGTTGAGCAAAAGCAACAGAAAAATTTAAAACTCCAACAACAAACAACAATTGATTTGTTCTTTTTGCTTATGATCAGTAGAATGTTCCCCTCACACAGAATTGGCACAAGATTTTGTAACCTAATTGTATTAAACTGGTTTCTTATATCAGAACAGCACCAATATCCTCCTCTCTTAGAACCCTAAAGGTATCTCCCTATCTAGTCTTTACTCTGTTAATTTCATGCCCAATGTTCTATACTATTTTCCTTCTGAAGAGAACTTTAAATCAATTAGAAATCTACATATAATGGTACTACCATGTAAATATTCTTTGTCTCATCTTCTGTTTCATGACTCTTACCATTCACTCTCCAATCCTTTTCTGTCAATGTCATCAACATCTAGTCTAGTTCTTTCCTTGGCTAATGTCCCTTGGCTACATTTCTCCACAGAACCTTTTTATTTTGTACTGGGGATTGAACCCAGGGGCACTCAATCACTGAGTTACGTCCCCAGCCCTTATTATTTTTTTATTTTGAGACACTCAGTAAGTTGCATAGAGTCTCACCAAGTTGCTGCTGCTGGCCTTGATCTTGAGATTCTCTTGCCTCAGCCTCTGGAGCTATTTGGATTACAGTCAAAAGTGCCTGGCAGAAGCTTGTGTTTTTAACTTTCTCTTTTTGGCCCTTCATAGTTTTTCCTTCATTCAGCTGGGTTTGTCACCTCTCTTATTTTCTTTCAAACTTTGGTGTTACCAGCTTTTCTCTCTTTGATTATTTCTGTATATTTTGAGTTATTATTATGCTATACACTAAATTCTCACCTACATGTGATAAGTGTATGTATGTGACTATGTACTCCCTCTGCCATCACAACCCTATGAACTTCTCCCAAAACAATGGATTTCTGATTTATTAATTTCAACTGCAAAAAAAATCAAACAAACCCTATACTTGCTTATTTCATTGATTCCGCTCTTCCTAAACAGCATTGTGAATAACAGACTATAATAAGGTTCCTTTCCAATGCACCCCACTTTGAGAACCAGAAAATAGGAGTTAATTGAATGCCTTTTGAGAATTAAATTGTATGATGGCATTTTATTAATCAAAGAAAGTAGATTCAAAATCATCTGAGGAAATGGAACGATTCTCAGTCCACCATAACATTAAGTATATTGTGACCTGATTGACTGTATTAGCATTTTAAGAAAAAATAAGCCACAGAAATATAGTAAAAAGTGGGTCCCCAAAGTAAACATTGGCAATACTCAAATGAATAAAGGTGCCTTAACCATTCAACTTGCAGTATTTCTAACTCTGTAAGCAAAATAGCTCTCATTTTATAGTTATAATTTTTATTTGGCTTTCCATTTAGCTTTTCAGGGGAAATGTACTGATATGAGTCATAGACATGAGTACTTTCAGTAGATGTAACAATGCTTTTTATCATTGAAAATTAATAAATTGATGTTCTCCCATCTGCTTTTTCATTTGCATGAATCAGTCTCTCAGAGCTTGAACTATACTGGATGCTGATGAGACCTGCAAAGCAGAAGAAAAAGCATAGCCAGCAAGGCAACTCTTATTTTTTTTTAAAGAAAGAGGAGAGGAGAGGAGAGAGAGAGAGAGAGAGAGAGAGAGAGAGAGAGAGAGAGAGAGAGAGAGAGAATTTTTAAATATTTATTTCTTTTAGTTTTCGGCGGACACAACACCTTTGTTTGTATGTGGTGCTGAGGATTGAACCCGGGCTGCACGCATGCCAGGCGAGCCACATCCCCAGCCCAAGGCAACTCTTAAATCTTCAAACATTTTTGTTTATGTATACTTCTTAAAGAATTTTAAACAAATGCCTACTTCCTGATACATATTTAACATCTAAATTTTGTCATCATATAGTTGTAAAATTACAGATATTATAATTATAATTGTATGGTAATTTGTGTGATACTATAAATATTAACATTTTGAAATTATTATGTAACTCTCTTATTTATATTCAACAGGATTTAAATACTATAGCAATTAGAGATGAGACCCACTTTATTAACAGATTGTTCTTTAACAGTGGAAAATTTATAATGTTCCTTTTTTCCTTTGATGTGTATTTCTACTTATTTCCTCCTCCACCAGACTTTTTGTCCTAACTTTATGTACTTTTATTTTAAAAATCCTTTCACTGACCACCATATCTGAGCTACTCTACTATAAAAATTAAGCAAATTAAAATTAATTTTAAGGGTTCTGTATTATCACTATAATTATTGCTAGTGCACAATTGGTCAAAAATACAAATATATTGACAACTTTGATAAATAGTAAATATAAAAACTAAAATTTAATTAGAAATTCATTTGAGTATTTTTCCTATCACTTTATTTATGCAAACACACATATTACTCATTGCTAGAAAGTATATTCCTTTCTCATTTTTGTAAGTCTGAACAATGCATTTTTTTTAATAAATAGAAGGGAATATAAGGGCATTGTTTTAGTAATTCCCTTCCATCTTTGAGTTCCTTCCAAATAATATGCCAAAAATCACATAATGATATATCTTCTTAAGTTATTTTAATGATCTATCAGCTGACAACATAATTAGATCCTGCTTGAATTTTGTGCAAGGCAAAGAATTGGAAATCGCAGATTTGCAAAAGGATTTATTATCTAGTCGTTAGAGTCATTCAGCTTCTCAATATGGACACCAATGTGAATTTCAAATCGGTTCTTGGTTTGTTGCCCCGAGATTTTTATACTCAAAGGCAATAGGGAATGTACCATAGTAAAATACTGAATGTGTAACAGAAGTATGTCTTTATTTTGTAAAGTGGGTAAAGGTCAATTGCAAATGGCATGCTTTGACCTTAGGGGAATTTTCTGGCAATTCAGTCTTAAGAAAAAAGATACACAGATATTGAATTTCTAGAAATTGATTCCTTTTAAACTACTTTTATCTTCGTATTGTTTGAAAAGACTTTGTGTACACAAATTCAGGCTTGAAGATCACTGTCTTAGATAATACTGCCATCATTTCCATTATCTACTGTTGCAACTGATTTTTACCATCAAAATGAGTTTGAACTTTACTAATTATAGTATCTGTGTTGTCCTTTACCATCTTTTACCATAAACTTTTACCATAAACATGGCATTCTCTTTAGATTTTGAACCTGAGTATTTTGCAATCTGAGGAGTCTGAATTACAGCATAATAATTCACCAATAATTGCCATCTGCAGATACCTAACTGAAGACATCAAGCTATGTAAAAATAAATATAGTCTTCTCATTTACCTTATATATAGACTTGCCTTCTGAAAGCAGTCACCTTAAAGAGATTTGTTTTACAATTCAACTTCCTTTATTTCCCTTTTGCCTTTGAGGATTCGAAAATAACTTGTTCTTTTTTTATGGCTTTCTCCACTAACACTAGAGTCTTGGGAATCCACATACAATGCATGTGGAGAAATCAACTCCTCCCACTGCCGCCAGGTATATTTTGTTGGCATTCTGATTTGTAACTTGGAATGAGACTTCACATACAATATTTTCCATGATGACACATTCTCTTTGGAGTACAATATAGCTAATGTCAACTCTTACCCATACTTCGAGTTAAATAGGCTTTATAGGGTTGTCACAGAATCTTATCTGATTTAGATAATTATTTGCAGCGGTTCCAGAGCTTGCTCTTTGAGACAGGGTCTAACTTAGTTGCCCTTAGTGGCTAACCACCAATTTGCAATCCTGTTGTTTTAGCCTCCCTAGTAGCTGAGATTACAGACACAGGCCCCCATACCTAGCTCCCAGAGCATTTTTACTGGCTACAAAATCCCCTATGACCTCCGTTCTATTCTTAAAGTGTTTATGACCTTTAGTATGATAGGCAAACATTCTCCTGATATTGTGTCAGTCATTTTTACCTAATTGTCCTGATTTGGATTGAAAATGGCAGTTATTCTAAGAATTTCTATTTTCCCATGAAATATTTACTTTCCTGCTTTTATTTTCCATCCTCACTCCTCTATATTACTTATTTTTAATCATATCAGAGCATTTCCCTCTTGTTCCCCATTTTTATTTCAGTCTTCTATTGATTTTATAAATCTTGAAGGAATTTAGTTCCAAATTCTTTTGAAAGGCACATATAAAGGCAACTCCTGCTACAGTTTAAAATATAAACTATGACATAATATAAAATCCTATTTATGCATCACAAGGAGGGCAGACTTTCAGTCTCATCTAATTTTTTTAAGTCCCAGCTTTCAGTTGGAAGTCCCTTAAAGTCATATAACTGATGGAAAAGGGTATGGAAAGATAAATTGAAGGGGAAGTATTAGCTACAATTATCATCATCAAGGGGAAGAGAATATTTGCTTTTATACAGATATATTTATACTCTTCCTAGAGTAAATACTCCACCCTTTAAGAAAGTGACCCAGTTATGTTCTTGGTCTTTTTCCAACTCAACCCAGTGCTTCAGTGCTTTGGGACTTCAGGAAGGAGAAAGAAGGAAGGGAAAACTTAAGCTCCTCCTAAAATTATCAAAAATTTCAATGTCAGGAGGCCAACTAGATAGAATATGAATGAAGTTGACCTGATGATGACTGGCAATTAAAAATATTTGTCTTATCTAATAGATGCAGCCATCATTTAGCTTTAGTCACATTATATTTCAAAGGCATACCCTAAGGTAACCAGAACATCTAGTTTTAAAAGAGAAGCTATAAATCTGAATTTGTACAGGCAATTTGCCAAGTTTTAGGTGTTGGCTAACAAAAGTCAGTTCATAAGTTGCCAATTTAAAACTTATGTGCTAGATATTAAATTGGGTATATAACACCAGAATTTTAGGGCATTCAAGAAAGACTGACTTGTACATTCTTTATTTATAAGCAAACTAAATGTAAATTCAAAATAATTAGGCCATTATAGGGATCATGGACTTAGAATAAGAACAATATATAATTTGGAAGAATATCCCCAAACAGAATACACATGTGCTAAATACATTGTCTTAGCGTTTATATTTTACTGTGGTTTTTTTTTTTTTTTGGTGTGTGTGTGTGTGTGTGTGTGTGTGTGTGTGTGTGTGTGTCTTTTTATTGTTTAGTTTTTGGTTTTGATTCAGTTTAATTTACCAAGATGTGTTAGTCAGGATGTTTGGCTAGAACACCATAGAGTATGAAAAGTTTGTTTTGGCACACAGTTTCAGAGGTTTAGTCTATTGTGGGTGGAGTTCATGGCTCTAAGCCCAAGATGAGGCAGAACATTATGGTAGTAAGGGCATAGTGGAAGAAGTTGCTCAGGATACGGTGGTTGGGAAGCAGAGAGAGAGGGGAAGAGGCCACAGAAAAATTGCACCCTTCCAGTGACCCACCTCCTCCAGCCACAATTCACCTACCTACAGTTAGTTACCTTCCAGTTAGCACAGTCAAACCAGGATGAACCTATTAGGTTACAGCATTCATAATCTAATCATTTCACCTCCTGTATTAGCACAGTAGCTTTGGGAGGCACCGCATATCTAAACCAAAATACGAGGGTAAACTTAATTAATTTGCTTTGTTTTCAGAGAGGGATATGTATTGGAACAATTATTGTCTCTATCATACTTCATTAGGTCAACAGGCTTCCTTTCCCCTTGCCCTTTCATGAAGGTTTTGGGCAGGGACTTTGCACCTGGCTGAGAAGACTTGAAATAGACAATCAGAAGCTGACATGGCAACAGATCCCAACCACCAAGGGTTCCCACCAGTAGAAGCAATCGCCCTGTCAATCCAATCAGTCCTGACCAACCCGTGACAGACATGATCCCCCTAAACTGGGCTCAGCCAACCAGCTGTCAGTAGCTGCAATTTAGATGGCCTAGGCCCTCCTATCTCCAGCTTCCCTTATTAGCATTGTTCTTGCCTTTCCCACCTGCGACTTCCCAGGCCCTTTACCTTTTCGGAGACCAGTGAACCTCTCCTGGGAGAACCCCCCAATAAACCTTCTTTTGATGCCTCATTCTTGTTCCGTAGTTCCTGATCTCACGTACCCCTTTCTACTTTACATACTTAACTGTATATAACTATTACAACCTTGAAGAGTGTGCATATTAGTCTCACTTTTGCTGATGAAGAAACTGAGATTGTGAAAAATGAATGAATTGCCTTAAGGTCACCCAGCCATGACTAAACAAACTGGAGTTGTAATCCCAGTCTGTTTGGCTCAAGACTGGTTTTGCCACTATGTTATATTACTGTTTTTCTAGTTCTGACTATATTATTTGGTTTCATGTGCATCAACAGGAGTGAGGAACAATCATAGGATTCCCCTTACATTCTGTATATTACTCCAGGAAGACAACACAGTATTTAATTAATATAATCACCTGAAAACTTCAACAACAGAAATTATTTCCTCGGGAAGAATTCTAAAAGTTGAATTGCTCAGTAAAATTATCTGCATGTTTTATCAAATTTTAGGGTTTATTAGCAAAATGCCCTTTAAGCAATATATAAAGTACCTGTTGCCTGTAATCATCATCATCATCATCATCATCATCATCATCATCATCATCCATATAGTGTTTACTATGAGCAGTCCTGGGCAGTCTGGATGGACTATGCCAAGACTGGATACTATATCAATCTTTTTAAATTTTATACATAAAAATATTTAAGTTAATTTCTATTTAAAGAAAATAAAATGTTTCCTTCCTTCCTTGTTTCCTTCTTTCCTCTCTACCTCCCTTCCCTCCTCTTTCTGATATTTATTTTCCTTTTTTAAAGATAGTAGTTAATGTTTATTTTTTCCTATGAGTATTCCTTTTTCTACATTGATTTGTACCAAGTATGTGTATGTCATAAATAGAACTAATGGGTTACATATGTCACAATTTTTTAGTTTGCCTCTTTTAATTTTTTATTGTTTTCTTCACATATAGAAGTTTAAAATTGTTGTTTTATGAAACTTATCCATCTTTTTACTTATAGTATTCTTTGTTATTTTAAAAAGGTTGTCACCATGGTGAGGTCATATAAATATTTGCTCTAATATTTTTCTGCAAATTTTATGATTTCATTTACTTTTTTTTGAGAGAGAGAGAATTATAATATTTATTTTTTAGTTTTTGGAGGACACAACATCTTTGTATGTGGTGCTGAGGATCGAACCAGGGCCACACACATGCCATGCAAGCGTGCTACCGCTTGAGCCACATTCCCAGCCCCATGATTTCATTTTCTTCTAAAATTTATTTAGTTTTTTAACATGAAAATTCATTGATGGCATTCTTTCTACCTTTCCAACACTGCTAGGGGTTTACTATTCTTCTCATATCATTTCTGTCATATGAATGGGATTTAATAAAGGAGGTTAAAAACAATTGCCACATTGAAAAATAAATATTTTTAAAATAGTTAATTATTTGATTTCTGGCTCATTTTTTAATATGGCTGTTACATCGTTAAGATTTTCTACTTCTGATTAAATTTTGGTCATGCACGGTCTTCAGTTTTCCTTTGTTGTTAGTCAAGATCAGTATAAAGTATTTCCTCATAATTTAAAAAAATATTCCCTTCATCTGTGATTAAATGTATTCCCACCCTATTAATTTTATGTATTTGTCTGGTTCCCCTTAAGTTTCAGCTCTGCTTCTCACTAATGAAAGAATATAAGTTCAGTCACTGGAATATTAATTTTATTTCATTGTAAGCAACTTAAACCACAATTTTACATTATATTTTAGAATAAAATGTTAAAACATTGCATGATTTGTATAATAAAAGGAAAAAAACTCAAAGGAATGTGTTTGTGGAAGGATTCAGGAAGGGGAAAAAGGTGAGTGTGCTTTTGCCCCTGTACTGTGTACTTGGGTGAAGAAATTGCCAGCTAAGAGAATCACTGAACTAACAATGGTTTATCTATTTAGCTTGTTTTTAAAAACAACTTCTTAAGTTAGCTTAACAAAATTTACTTTACTTTGTTTGTTCATTAATGTTTGCCGTTATCATTTTGTAGCCAACACCCCATTTCCCTTTTGTAATTTTTTTGTTATCCTATTTAAATGCCAAATTAATTTATATTTTTTATTGTTTGTATTTCAACTCTTTGAGTATATAAGTTTAATTGAATTCATCCACATATACCCTGTAAATAAAATATTACTTAATTTGAGTTTGATAAGAGTGCAGATTCTTGTACAACACTTATTTCAGTAGGTTTGGATGGGACCTAGAAATCTGTATTCTTAACAAGTTCTTCAGATCACACAAAGAGAAATCCTTTGCTAATTGCTGATTTATATGTTCTCATTATCATTATTTTTGTTAATTTATTCCAATAAGAACTTTGATTAGCACTTTGTCTCAAAAATGTTTGTTTGGCTTTACTTTTTAAGTCGTTGGGGTTGGGTTTTTCCTTCCCACTTTTATTATTAATACGTGCCTTTATTCTATTGAAATTAAAGATAATCTGTGATGTTGTCTGATTTTTATTTTTTTGAGAGAATACAAAAATATACTATAACACATAGGAATTGGAATTCCCACCACCTACAATCACCTGTTGTCGATATCTTTCCGTATTTGCTTCCATTTTTAAAATAAAGCAAGTTTTTATACATTTAATTCAAGTTCTTTTCCATCAATGCCCTGTATCCTATTCCATTTTTTCTTGCTCATGTGAAAGTTTGGTACGAATCATTTTAGTATATTTGCTTGCTTGCTTGCTTGCTTTTTCTTGCTTTCTTTATTTTCATTCCTTTTTGTGCCAGAGATTGAACACAAGATCTCATACAGCTTAACATCTCCACCACCGAGCCCCTCTAGAAATATTTCTAGTAGAATATTTCACATATATATGAATGCATCTATAAATACCATAGAGTATAATTTGACATGTGCTGATTCATTAGGCTTTTGAGATCTATACACATTACTATATTTAAAAGTAGTTCATCTTTTGCCTCTGTATTAATCATATTAAGCATACTATATGTGAACATATATATCACTATATTAATTGATGCATATCACATGCCTATATTTTTTTCTTGAGATTTATTGAGGTGTTGGTGACCTAATGACTTTAAAATGCTGTTAAATGGCCCCTGGATATTTGAGGGGAAAAATGATTTTCTGTATGATCTAAATTAGGGTTAGAGATATATACATAAATTCAAAATTATGTCTTCTATTATTCATGTTATTTTTATCAGTACTGCCATTTCTTTGTTTTTCTTAATCTGTATTGAAATACGTGAACATATTAATGTCTACCACTATATGTGCCCGTCAATTTCTATTTGTACTATTCTCCCAAAATATATTTCTATTTTTTAAAATTATAAATGCAGTGCATAATAAAAACCATTGAAAAATTCAAAATTTTATAAAAGTGAGAGTTAGTCATAATATCAACATTCACTAATCACCACTATCATACTGGTGTATAGCCTTTCAGATTTTTTTCTACATGTACACATACAATCTACACGCACGAGTTGTTAAAAATATTTTTAAAGTAAAAATATATTTATTGTATTTTGGATATTGAAATATATATGTCTTATATAGTTTCTAATTGTGCATAAATAAAGCCAAAAGTGAAAATACTATCATTTCCCTTTATCTGCAATGTATTTATTATATACCTTTAAAGACACTTTATATCATATAAAAAAACACTCACTTTTTAAACATAGTACATATTATTTTATTGTATGATAACATCATAGTAGGTTTGACTAATCTCTTGTAAATACACATTTAAAATGTTTAAATCATATTTTTAATGCTACAGTATTTGTTTTATACATATTGATTATTTTCTTAGAGGAAGTTTTTAGATGAGGTATTTTTAAATAAAGATGGAAATATTTTTAAAATGTTAATTTGTATTCTCAAATTGCTCTAGGATTATTAACAATTCACACTTCGGCGACTAGCATGAGAGTGCATTTTCTCAGCTCCCTATCAACAAGGTTTATCATTATTTCTCATCGTTGCCGATATGATAAGACAAAAGTATACCATCATCATTATAATTTGTATTTCTTTCATTACTAGTGAGTTTAATCACCCTTTCATAGCCTATTGGCCCTTTGCACTTCTTTTGTAAAATGTACGCTCCTGCCCTGTCTTCCCTTCCCCCATTGGGGGTGTTCCTGTTTCCTTTTTGCTTTGTCAGAGTTCTTTATTATTCATTTTTCGTCTTTTACATGGGATCGATTTGATTCAGGCTTTCATCCTTTCACTGCTTTACAGATTGCTAATATATATTCTCCACTGGTCTTTCAATGTCGTTTACAGAAGCCGTTTTCCTCTCCCTCCTCCCTCTCAACTTCCTCCCTCCCTACCTCGCCTCTTTTCTCTGGACTAGTCTTCTCTTCTAGTCTCGTCCCTTCTCCCCCGCCACCTCTCTCTTTGTTTCCCTCTTCCCTCTCTCTCCCTCCTTTTTTTTTTTTTTTTTTTTTAGTGCATAAGTTTTTAATTTTGACCGAGTCAAATCTATCAATCAGGGCCTGGCGCCGCGTCAGCAGAGGGGGGCGGGGAAGTGAGCGCGGAACTGGGGGAGGGGAAGGGGCGGGGAGGAGCGGGCGGAGCGGCTGCGGGAGTTGCTGGGAGTGCGCGCGGTCAGATCACAAGGCGGCGGCGGCGGAGGCCCAGAGACCTGAGCGCTGAGACCTCAGCCCGCGGCCTACGCTGAACCCTCTCGACCGGAGGACCAGGGAACCGCAATCTTCATCACAGAGGTACCGTGCTCTGCGCTCCTCGCCCAGCCCGGCCCAGTCCGCTGCTGCGGCGCCTCCTTCCTTCCTCCTTCCCTCGCTCTCTCGCTCGCCCGCGCCTTCCTTGCCCGCCTGCGTCACCGCGGCCGCCATGGCTGAGAACGGCGAGAGCAGCGGCCCCCCGCGCCCCTCCCGCGGTCCTGCTGCGGCCCAAGGCTCGGCCGCTGCCCCGGCTGAGCCCAAAATCATCAAAGTCACTGTGAAGACCCCCAAAGAGAAAGAGGAGTTCGCGGTGCCTGAGAATAGCTCGGTCCAGCAGTTTAAGGAAGCGATTTCAAAACGCTTCAAATCCCAAACCGATCAGCTAGTGCTGATTTTTGCTGGAAAAATCTTAAAAGATCAAGATACCTTGATCCAGCATGGCATCCATGATGGACTGACTGTTCACCTTGTCATCAAAAGCCAGAATCGACCTCAGGGCCAGTCCACCACACAGCCTAGCAGTGCCGCGGGAACTACTACTACCACCACCACGGCGTCGACTCCCAGGAGTAACTCCACACCTACTACCACAAATAGCAGCCCGTTCGGGTTGGGGAGCCTGGGAGGACTTGCAGGCCTTAGCAGCCTTGGTTTGAGCTCGACCAACTTCTCTGAGCTCCAGAACCAGATGCAGCAGCAGCTCATGGCCAGCCCTGAGATGATGATTCAAATCATGGAAAATCCCTTTGTTCAGAGCATGCTTTCGAATCCTGATCTGATGAGGCAGCTCATTATGGCCAATCCACAGATGCAACAATTGATTCAGAGAAACCCAGAAATCAGTCACCTGCTCAACAACCCAGATATAATGAGGCAGACTCTCGAAATCGCCAGGAATCCAGCCATGATGCAAGAGATGATGAGAAATCAAGATCTGGCTCTCAGCAATCTCGAAAGCATCCCAGGTGGCTACAATGCTCTACGGCGCATGTACACTGACATTCAAGAACCCATGCTGAATGCCGCACAAGAGCAGTTTGGGGGTAATCCATTTGCCTCAGTGGGGAGCAGTTCCTCCTCGGGGGAAGGTACTCAGCCTTCCCGCACAGAAAATCGGGATCCACTGCCCAATCCATGGGCGCCACCGTCGACTACCCAGAGTTCTGCGACCACCAGTACGACCACAAGCAGTGGCAGTGGGTCTGGCAGTAGCTCCAGTAATACTACTGGGAACACTGTGGCTGCAGCTAATTATGTCGCTAGCATTTTCAGTACCCCAGGAATGCAGAGCCTGCTGCAACAGATAACTGAAAACCCCCAGCTGATTCAGAATATGCTGTCCGCACCCTACATGAGAAGCATGATGCAGTCGCTGAGCCAGAATCCAGATTTGGCTGCACAGATGATGCTGAATAGCCCACTGTTTACTGCAAATCCTCAGCTGCAGGAGCAGATGCGTCCTCAGCTCCCAGCTTTCCTGCAGCAGATGCAGAATCCAGACACGCTATCAGCCATGTCAAACCCAAGAGCAATGCAGGCTTTAATGCAGATCCAGCAGGGGCTACAGACATTAGCCACTGAAGCACCTGGCCTCATTCCAAGCTTCACTCCAGGTGTGGGGGTGGGGGTGCTGGGAACCGCCATAGGCCCTGTAGGCCCAGTCACTCCCATAGGCCCCATAGGCCCCATAGTCCCTTTTACCCCCATAGGCCCCATTGGGCCCATAGGACCCACTGGCCCTGCAGGGCCCCCTGGCTCCACCGGCTCTGGCGGCCCCACTGCACCCACTGTGTCCAGCTCTGCACCCAGTGAAACCACCACTCCAACATCAGAATCTGGACCCAACCAGCAGTTCATTCAGCAAATGGTGCAGGCTCTGGCTGGAGCAAATCCTCCACAGCTGCCGAATCCAGAAGTCAGATTTCAGCAGCAACTGGAACAGCTCAACGCCATGGGGTTCTTAAACCGTGAAGCAAACTTGCAGGCCCTAATAGCAACAGGAGGCGACATCAATGCAGCCATTGAGAGGCTGCTGGGCTCCCAGCCATCGTAATTACATTTCTGTACCTTGAAAAAATGTATCTTATTTTTGATAATGGCTCTTAAATCTTTAAACACACACAAAATCGTGCTTTACTTTCATTTTGATTCTTTTAAATCTGTCTATTATAAGTCTAATATGATGCATTTTAAGGTGGAGTCCCTCCCTCCCTTTTTTCTTTTCTCCCCCTTCCTGCCCCTCCCTCCGCCCTTCCCTTCCCCCCCCCTGCCTTCTCCCCTCCTTTGTTTCCTTCCTTCCTTCTTTCCTTCCTTTTTTTCTTTTGGTTTCCTTCCTTCTGTGTTTCGAATGGTGGGAATCAATGCTGTTTCACTCAAAGGTGTTGCATGCAAACACTTCTCTTTATTCTGCATTTATTGTGATTTTTGGAAACAGGTATCAGCCTTCACAGTTGGGTGAACAAGTTTTGTCCTACAGATGTCCAATTTATTTGCATTTTAAACATTAGCCTATGATAGTAATTTAATGTAGAATGAAGATATTAAAAACAGAAGCAAATTATTTGAAGCTCTAATTTGTGGTACAATATTGCTTATTGTGACTTTGGCATGTATTTTTGCTAGCAAAATGCTGTAAGATTTATATCATTCATTGATCGTTTTTGCTATATTTGTACACAGTACAGTAAGCACAATTGGAACTGTACATCTAGAAGTATTACTGTAGAATCTGAGCAGAGTATGTGTAACTCAAATAAGAAAGAATACAAGAAATATTTCTGGAGCTAGATATGTCTCATGATTTTGTAGAATCTTACAGCATATTTGATAAATTTTTCAGTGAAAAATGTTGGCTAGGCAAGTTCAGTTAAAATATAGTAGAAATGTTTATCCTGGTATCTCTAAGTATACATTTAATTGTACAGAAATCTTACAGTGTAACATTGTGTCAACATTTGCAGATTGACTGTATATGACCTTAATCTTTGTGCAGCCTGAAGGATCAGTGTAGTAATGCCAGGAAAGTGCTTTACCTAAGACTTCCTTCTCAGCTTCTCCCATAAAGAGACCCTAATATGCATTTTGATTTGTAATTGGAAATGTAACTTTTACTGAAAGTGTCATGTGATGTTTGCATTACTTTTAACTGCTATGTATAAAGGAAAGTGTATCTTTTGACTTTATTGGTTAATTCTCTTGTGCACAGGGAAAATGCATTAAAAATGACTAAAAAAAATAAAAAAATTAAAAATGGATAAATCTTCTTCTTTTTGCCTTCTGGCCCTAGGATCATGTTTAGAAGGGTATTCCCACCCCAAGATTATATAAATCTTATCCTATATTTCCCTTTCATGGTTTAATTTAAATTTTTTGCCCTATCTGGAATTACTTTGATGTATGGATTTAGGTGTTCTAACTTATTTTTCTCAAAGGGTTAATCAGTTGTTAGCCAATATTTTCTCCTTTCCCACATTTGAAATATACATATTCATACTTGTTATGTTTGGATTCTCTTTAGTTCCACTGAATATTGTAGCCCTAGTAAACCAGCCTATACTTTTGAGTTAGAAATATGACTTCATACCTGTTAGGCAAGTCCTCTGTTGATCATCTTTATTTTTTACAATTTTCTAATATTCTGACATATTTGTTTTATCAGTTGAACATTACATTTAATAGGCTTTCCACAAAAGATAAATTGGGTATTTGGGATTGTTTTAAATTTATTATAATAGTGAGCACTACAGAATTGCATTGCTTTCCAGAAATATTATATATTGCCTCATTATTAAGAACCTTTTATATTATTTGAGAGTTTTATTTATTAAGTCCTGCATAATTTGTGATAAATTATTCCTAGATAACAAAGACAAATGGGAGTTTCTATCAGGTTATTTTTGCTATATAGGAAAATTTATTTTCATAGATTATTTAAATTAGCAGTTAATCAAAACTTATTAATTTCATAGGTACTCAGTTGATCCTTTTGAGCTTCTCGTGGTAAGCAATCATCAGTGATAAGTTATAATTACATGTTCTTTTCAAAATTTATAACATAATGTCTGCATGGTTAAACATTCTATAACAGTGCTAAATAATAAAGGTGGCAGTGGCATTTTTGTCTTGTTTCTCATTTTAATAAGTATGTTGCAACAATTCTAAATTGTTTTGGAAAAATATTGAGAGGAAAATAAGTTTGCAAAATACTATATATTCTAGTCCCTCTTGGAGACTTATTGTGAAGTAAATGTTGGTTAGTATGTTTTTAAATGAGTAGGTTTTTTAACATACACCAAATAACAAATATCAGTGTTCTTCAGAAAAACAACTTGGGGAATGATGATTTATTATTCCTCTACAATGTGATGGTAGATGTTTGAGATAATCACAAAGCTAGTCTGCCACAGAAATTTAAGAATTTTAATGACATGGATGATTTTACAAGAAATAAATACTAAACCTGGAGGCATAGAAAATAGCAATAAGTCAATAACCATAGGAAAAACTGGATATTGTCTGAGACCTGTTCAATCAGATAATTGAACAGATAAATTTTCAAACATTTAAGGAACAGAGAAATCCTTAGCTTTGCCAGATGTTTTATCTATTTTTTAATGTTTTGTTTTCTTCCTGAAAAGATCCCTACCTTTATTAAGTCTATTATTTTTCTGCTTTTTAGTTCACTCATTTTTTTTTTTTAGTGAGAGAGGGAGAGAGAATTTTAATATTTATTTTTCAGCCTTCGGCAGACACAACATCTTTGTTTGTATGTGGTGCTGAGGATCGAACCTGGGCTGCACGCATGCCAGGCGAGCGCGCTACCGCTTGAGCCAAATCCCCAGCCCCTAGTTCACTCATTTTTAAAATAACTTTATTTGGTCTCTTTTTTTTTTTTATTACTTTTAACTTTTTCCTCTGCCTTTTGTGTGATGCAATTTCCTCCTAAGACTCTGTTTTTGTTTTGTATCTCTTCATCTATTGATCCAAAATTTATCCATCCTTTAATTGAGAAGGTATGTCCTGACCTGCTGTCCCTCCACCTAAGAGTGGAGTGATTTTTGTATGCTTTCACTGTTTACTGGGTTGTCACCCTTCTTTAAACTGGCTGGATGGTGAAAATTTATATTACAGGCTCTGATTCAACAGAATGAGGAAGTAGGGAAGAACATAAAGCCAGAGGCAATCCCACCAGGAGAACTTCACCATCGAGACATCTTTCCTCATTTGCTCCTTTGGCCTATAATTCAGGTACATGTACTTTGACCACTTGTGCTGGATGGGGAGGGGCAGTAGTGGGTAGATAATACAACACTGAAACAAACCTGAGATCACCATGTTTGTTGAGAAACTGATCAGAAGATATATCTGTATTTGAGTGTGGCTGACCTTGCCTTCTGAGAGGGGGCAGTCTGCTTTAAATTCTGTTGGTCTAGTGTCAAAATAGGAATATATGGAATAATTACTGCCAGGGATGTCCCTTATGGTGTCAGGGGAGGCATTTGGCAGTTGTCTCACATTCACAAAGTGACTCAAATTCAGAGTTTTGATAATGATCTTCAAATTATTGATAACTCCAACCAAAGAGCCAGACTGACCCAATGGGAAATGTTTATCATACAGCTTAATTGAGTAAATGTGAAAAAAATTTAAACTCTGATAAGTTTGATGTCTCTAATTGGGTATTGCTTTATTTTAAAATATATCAGAAGACTTAAATAAAATGGAGATTACACAGTATAACCTCAGTTTATTAAAGAGTTTCTCATCCCAGTCTTTTTCATTGCCTACCCCAATCCCTAGTCCTTGTTCTTTTAAACTAGAAAGTATTAGTGGGTTTCTGGCTGCTGTGATTTTATTGATTTGTCAAAATATCACAGAACTTCTTCAGATTGTTGATATTCTTCATGGGAGTTCTGCTTTCCTTTTTGTTTCTACAGGTTTTTTTCAATGTTTGTTTCACAGTGGTCACTTCTGTTGATTTGTGGGAGGAACGGAAAGAATTAAGAACCTGTTGTCATGAAACAGAAATCTGTTAGGAGACTTGAGGGGAAAGCAATTTTGTAAAAATAGAAAGGAGAAACATGGTTTGTCAGACAGGCTAAAGCTACACAAAAAACAGTCTTTATCAGGTGATGTACATGTTTGCCTAGGTTTAGACACTTTGATAATGGGTAAAAATCCTTGGCAAAAGCTACTTTTAGTAACAAACTAAAAATTGGAAAATACAATCTTGAAAGAGTTGTTTTTTCCAATATACAAGGACACTATTATTCATCAAATGACTATCAATTGAGACATGTGTTTCTAGCTGTATTGCATGAATATAGTCAAGGGCTCCCTAAAACAGCACTTCAAAATCCAACTTCAGAACTTCTTGGCCTAATGTGTAGATTAGCAAACTTAAGCTAATTTCAGAGAAAATTTTATAATTCATTATTAAAAGAATGTTTGATAAACATGGAAGAAAGAAAAAGGTGATTGGCTCTAGCATGGATTTCATAAGATTGTCTTGTCAGACAATTTTTCTGTTAGTTTGGGGTAACAATAATTACTAACACATTTACTGTTATGTTTGATTGTAATAACTACATGGTAGCACTGTTATCTTGCCCAATTTCAGATAAGGAAATAAACTAATTGAGGTTAAGTAACTTTCATAAGGTCATACTACTATTATGTTATTGAGTCAAGAATTTGAAATCAGTTCTGAGATTCCAGAGTATGTTCTAACTAGTACATAAATCTATTTCTACCTCCCCCTAAATCTATGAAATGATTCCATTCTATTTATTTGTCACAGAGATTTTATAGTTAATTATATATTATTTGGCCTCCTGTGTATTATTCAGGAGGCACATTAGCTCTTGTTAAATAAATGCATGCTTACTGCTATTCACCCTGGATCAGGCTACATAAAAATGCACATGTGAAAATCAGCTCTGTCACAAACCAGAGACTAAAATTTAGAGCTTTGCCTTTTCTGACTTTCAAGTTATGGCTAATATTTGAAACTGCCCTTCAATGCATCTGTTCACAGTGGCCTAATATATACAGTGTCTCCAAATTGGCAATCACTTGGGCCACTTGTGCTTCAGCTGCTCTGGAAGATATCTGCTTTTTGTTGAGCTGCCTCCCAGAGATCTCAGGAGGAGATAAATATTGTATGCCTCACCAAGGCATTTGACAGTTTTTGCAAAGTGTCCTTGAGAACAAAATGGAGTAACATGAGCTAGAAGATAATGGCCAGACAGTAGACAGGTTGATAATTTGAATTGACAGTATTCAAAAATGTGTCAATGTGAACAGAAATTTCTATCTTGGCTTGGTCCCATTGACATTATTTTTCAATGACTACCATAAAAATATAGTACACTTACCCCATTGCAAGTAATATAGAAGTAAAGACACAATAAATGTACTGAATAAAGTCCTTAGAGGCTAGGGAAAATAGTCAAATCTAGCAGGATTAAATTTAATAGGATCAAATATGAATTTCTACACTTGTTTCAAATTTTCAGTTACTAAAGGTAGGTGGGTATGTGATTTAACAATAGTATATATGATTAAGACTTTGGTTTTAATTTGCTATTAGTTAAACATGAGCTACCTATATGAGGTTACAGTGCATACAAATGTAATGAAATCAGAGGCTTCATTAATAGAGGCATGGTGCCCAGAGAACAAGGAAGGAATGTTTTGTTCTTTGCTAGATAGTTTATGTTGGGAGATCGTAGCATAACAGAGTGCTACAATTAAGATGGAAACAGAAAACCTGGAAAGTGACTGAGGTGGAGACTGAGTTACAAACCAATGGAATTTTTTTTTGTACCTGGGATTGAACCCAGAGGCACTTCACCACCACACCCCCAGCCCTTTTTAATATCTTATTAGAGACAGTCTCGCTGAGTTGCTTAGGGCCTCACTAAATTGCTGAGGCTGGCTTTGAACTCACGATCCTCCTGCTTCAGCCTCCTGAGTCGCTGCGATTACAGGCGTGAACCCACATGCCTGGCTTGGAATAAATTTTAAGAGCAAGAATGCTTGAGTTTGTGTATATTTTTTCCCCCAAGTAATTGAATGCCTATTAGGTAGAAGAAGGGTAACATTTACTTGAAGTACCTCTAGAGGGCAGAAGTCAGAATTTTAGCTTACTGTTAAGAAAATCTAGCAATTCTTTGAAGATACCTTCCTCTCTGTGGTTGTTAAAGTAGAAGCCCCTTTGCAGAAATATTCAAGAATGGTTTTATATTATCAGGTAGAACTTTGGATTAGAAAATTTAAATGATTGTTTGCAAAGCTCATGTTCTCCCAGTGGACTTTTGAGCTTCTTAGTGAAGTTGCAAGATCTGGGATCAAAGCTGTTCCTTGAATAGTTTAGCAAATAACTACTTAGGAGTAGACTGCACACCTTTGTTAACATATAAGATCTAGGTCAATTCATTCACTTTAGTTTTTAAGTGCTATATATGGGGAAAGAACCCGAACTATAAGATCTTAAATTGAATGTAACAGAGTGTTCAGAACTTGGGAGCAGAAAATAGGAGGGAATATTGAGGTCAAAGGACTATGTGGAGGGTGATGGCTACAGGGGTATTCTGACTTTTTTCTCTTGCTAATATTTCCATATTTCCTGTCATTTGTAGTGCTGAGAGGAAGAAAAACTGAGAGTGAAATGTATGATGTAATGGCAGAAGGCATATTCCATGTATAATCCCTTAATTAGAGTGATCACTTTAGAGAATAAAAAAATGTTTGTGCTTTTCTTTATGTGACACAAAATAGGTGTCTCATTACATCAAATAAATTACACTAAGAATCTTAGTCACAGTATTTTCTTTATCAGGTGCTCTAGGATTCCAAAAGTTCTAGAAAAGAGCATCCTAGTATTAGTGACAGACTGAAACACAGCAAACTCCTTATTTGAGGAATGTGAATTGAATCTCAAGTGTGTGTTAACTTTGGTTTTGCCAGCTAAATCTGGGTTCCTTCCCCATATGCTTATACTGATAACTACCTTCATATACTCCCCTATAGGTTGGCTTTCTGTGTGGGCCTTGACCTGTGTGAACTACATGTCGTATGACCAGAGGACATGGGGAAATAATCTTGCCTTCTTACTTTATTCATACCTTTGCTCACATTTCTTGATACATTCCTATATCTAAATGAAAAATATCCTTTATTTTTTTTCTTGTTCCACCTTTTTTAAAATTTTTTTAAGTTGTAGATGAACATAAATACCTTTATTTTTATTGGTTTATTTTTATGTGGTGTCAAGGATCAAACCCAGTGCCTCACATGTGCTAGGCAAGCACTCTACCACTGAGCTACAACCCCAGCCCTTCTTGTTCCACATTTTTATTGGTGTCCTTGAACTTTTTTAAAATAAACTTTTTGCTTTAAATAGTTTTACAATTACAGGAAAATTTTTTACAACAATATAGTTTCCATATATACTAACCCATGTTTCCCCCTATTATTGACATCTTACATTAGTATGTTATATTTCTTACCATTAATGAAGCAATATTGGTTCATTATTATTAAGTCTACATTCAGATTTCCTTAGTTCTTAGCTAATATTTTTTGTTTGAGCATTCCATCTAGGATACCACATTATATTTAGACATCATATCTCGTTAGGCTCCTCCTGACTCTGATAGCTTCTCAGACTTTGCTTGTTTCTTATGACCTTGCTAGATTTCAGGAGTACTTATCATGTATGTTGTGGAATTTCTTTCAATTGGAATTTTTCTGGTATTTCTCATGATAAAACTGGGGTTATGGATATTTTGTAAGAGCACCACATAGAGGTAAAGTAACATTTTTATCACATCAAATCAAGCATACATACCATACATGAATTTTTACTGTTGATGTTGACCTTTATCACCTAGCTGGTGGTAGTGTGTGTCAGTTCCTTTCAATACTGTGCTCTTTTGAAGGAAGTTTTTATGTGCAGCACACACTTAGTTGGAAAATTATGCTCCACCTCCTTGAGGGTAGAATATCTATAAAATTTATTTGAAATTGTTCTATATGGGAGACTTGTCTCCCTGTAGCCATTTATTTATAGTTTGTGTTGTTATAACCGAGTGGTACTTTATTTTCTTGCTCAAGTTTTCCCATTTTGAATGTTGGGTGCTTTTTCAGGTTGACTCTTAAGCCTGTTGACACATCTTTATAATTTTTTGAGTACTTCCTTAATTTCTAGCACTACAAGATTTTCCAGGATAATATTGTATATCATGGCCCATTTTGCAATGAGTCCTGGTTCCATTTTTCAGGATTTGCATTAGAAGGTAAGATCTGGATGTGCGTGTTGTTACTAGGGTACCATTGATTCTAGGCCCTCTCAACTGACAGCAAGGAAATGTGTGTATTCAAATATATAATATATTTTTAATATATATATATTTCCTCTATACATAATCATCTGTATCTTTCTTAAACTAAACATGAGCTTGTATAGATGCTTCTAATTCTAATCTATTACCCAAAGGACCATTAATATTCTGTGTATCATTCAAGCTTCCTCCCTTTACTTATCTATAATCTCCTGCTGCATCAATGAGAAAACTGGGTTCCACATTTATCATTCAGTTACTTATTTGATGATTCCAGTATACATATATAAAAGTATCAGAATTGTTAATTTGTAACCCTATGGGAAACAATTTTGTCAAATAAAGTTGTGTGCTTATGTACTTTCTTTTGCCTTGAGTCTAACAAACTCCATTTTTCTCAAGTTACTTAAGTCTAGCACCTTTCTTCCTACACCCTTTAATGAAGTTTTTCATACATTTTAATATAGCTATATTGTTTTGCCACATTCCACATTCCATCCATAGGATCCCTCAATCTCCTAAAAGATTTTTTAAATTGTGTACATCAAATTCACTTTGTGTCTCAAAATTCTAAGTGTTTTGAAAACTGTATAATGTTGTGTGTGTTAATGTTATAATGTCATATAGAGTAGCATCACTGCCCCCCAAAATCTCTGGTGCTTCACCTATTCAACACTTTGAACCTCTGGATACCACTGAAGTTTTATCATCACTATGGTTTGGCCTTTTCCAGAAATCATATAATTGGAATCATACAGTTTGTAATACTTTCCAGAGGATCTTCCATATAGCAATTTGATTTTAAGATTCATTCTTTTTGTAGCTCAATATGTTTATTTTTAATCACAGGACAATGTTCTACTTTATTGGTAAGCCCCAATTTATTTTATCTATTCACTTAATTAAGGGTATTACTTCCAGTTTTGGTGATTCTGAATAAAACTATTATAATCATTCACACATAGGTAGCCACTTTAATTTGATCTGCCATTTTCAAATTCATGCTAACACCCTAGCCTTTATAAAAATGTTTATAAAATGAATATGTATTCATTAAAAAATAATAGTAGGGGGCTGGGGCTGGGGCTGGGGCTGAGCCGTAGCACACTTGCCTAGCATGTGTGAGGCACTGGGTTCGATACTTAGCACCACATATAAATTTTAAAAAAGGTCTATCAACAACTAAAAAATTTAAATTTAAATTTGAAAAAATAAGTGTAGACTTAAAAAAAAACACTTGTAACCAGAGATGGCCACTATTTCAAATTTGGTGGTTTTCCCCACACTTATTTTTAATAGATGCTTTTAGAAATGTGATATGATACTATAAGTTCAGCAATTTGTCTTTACTTTTAAAACTTAATGTCATAACAATTTTCTCTCTTTCCCCAGATTTTCACTTTTATATTTTAAAAGAGGCATATGTATCTTACAAAGAATTTCAGGAATATAAAAATTGAAGCCTTTTCCCCACCCACATGCAAGTCTCAGGACAAGGAGAGGATAGGGAGACATGTTAACACTGTAGTTACATGTTATATTTTCAAGTCAATAAGTAGACATTTAATTCATTATTTTTCATAGTTGCATAATATTATAATATATAAAATACTTCAATAAATGAACATGTTATGATTTGTATGTGAGGGGTCCCCCGAAAGCTCATGGATGAGACAATGTAAGAAAGTTTAGAGGTGAAATAATTGGGTTATGAGGGCCTTAACCTAATCAATGAATTCAACCCTTGATAGAGATTAACACAGTGATAACTGAAAGTAGGGTGTGACTGGAGGAGGGGTTGATTGAGGGCATGCCTTTGGGGTATATATATATATATATATATTTATTGTGAGCCGAACTTAATCTCTCTCTGCTTCCTGGGATGGTCTTGAGCCACTTCTCTACCACACACTTCCACCATGATGTTCTACCTCACCTGGAGCCCCAAGGAGTGGAGCTGGATGTTTTATGAACTGAGACCTTTGAAACTGTTGAGCTCCAAAATAAACATTTCCTTCTCTAAATGTTCTTGTTAGGTGTTTTGGTCACAGCCACACACACACACACACACACACACACACACACACACACACAAATTGACTAAAACAATATACTGCCATTTATTAATCTTAAAGAAGCTTTAGGTTATTCCCATATTTTCTTTATAAACATTGCTCTGGGCTAGGGATATAGCTCAGTTGGTAGAGCGCTTGCCTCACATGCACAAGACCTAGCATCAGGAAAAAAAAAAAAAAAAAGACATTGCCCTGGTTACTGCTCTTCATTGACTTTGATCACTTCTTCACTTACATTTTATGTTAAATTCATAGAAGTAGAATTGCTGGGTTAAAAATTTAACACATTTAGAATACAAGTAGATAATGCCCATTTGTTCTCCAGAAAGGTGCTATCCATTGTCCCTCCCCAAAAAGTAGCCTTTCAATTTTTTTCCCAACATTGTCTCAGTTCCCATCTGTGACTTTTATAATGTAAACAAATATCTTTGTTGTTTTACTTTGATGTTTGGATGATGTCTGAGGTTAATTTTTTTTGTGTATGTTTGATGACCATTTATGTTTTTTCTTATTCATAAGTTGTTCATAGCATTGGAGCATTAGGGTTTTTTCACATTGATAAAAAAGAAATCTTCATATATTAAGTATATTATGGTTTTTTTCTCTCATCCTATCTCAATACCTTGTTTTCCCCAATTTATCATTTGGCTGTTAACTTTGTATAAAGTTGCTATCTTTGTCCATTTTCTGTTCCCATTACAGAATACCCAAGACTGAGTCATTTATAAAGAATAGTGGTCTGTATAGCTCATGGTTCTGGAGATTTGAAGTCCAAAACCAGGCAGCCACATCTGGCAAGGATGTTGTCCTGCAGACAAGTAGGTGCACAAGAGACAAAACACTTTATAATAACCCTCTTTTGTGGTAACTAGTCCTACAGGAGTGAAAACTCATTCACTCCCATGAAAATTAACCCAACCCCTTGATATCAGCATAAATCCCTTTGTGTTTAAGACTCAAACACATCTTAAAGGTCCCTTCACCATGGTTACAACGAGAACCGAATTTCAGCATGAATTTTGGAAGAGACACATTATATTGAAACCATAGCAGTTGCCACTCAGTTTTCTGATTTTTATTTTTATTTTTGTTACTGGGGATTGAACTCAGGGGTGCTTAACCACTGAGTTATATCCCCAGCCCTTTATATTTTTTTTTGAGATAGGGTCTTATTAAATTACATAGGGCCCCTCTAAGTTGCTGGAACTGGCTTTGATCATTTTTCTAAATTTTTAATATACAAATCCCTCAGTCTCTTCCTTTAGCTCATGTTTTTTTTTAAATTATGGTAGAAAACAAAACAATCCTTCCCACTACAAGTGGTAGAAATAGTCTCATACATTTTAATTTAGTACTTTTTCCAGGTTTAAACTTTTATTTCATCTGGATTCACCTTTTGTGTGTGGTTAGAAGTAGGGAATTAATTTTTATTCCAAATGAATAGCCAATTTTCCTAACATCATTTATTGTATAACCTATTTCCCCCCCACTGATTTCAAATTCGATATTCATCTTTTATTGAATTTATACATATATATTCTTATGTTGAATAAATATATATATTTTTTTCTTCCAGTTGCATGTTATTTTAATCACTGTAGTAGTAGCTTTTATATCTGGTAAGGGAAGTCCCATTCAGTGGTAGTTCTTTTGCTAAATATTTGTCTTAATTTATTTTGACCTGCTATAACAGAATACCTGGGACTGGGAAGTTTATAAAGAAAAGATACTTGCTTCTTAGTTTTAGAGATTGGTAAATCCAATAACAAAGTGCTGGAATTTGATGGGAGCCTCTTGCTGCATAATCCTATGGCAAATAGTGAGATGGGAGAGGGGGTAGAGAGAGGAAAAGGACCAAACTCATCCTTTTATGTGGAACTCCTTCCCATGATAACTAAACCACTCTCTTGATAATGGCATTAATCAGTTCATGAGAACAAGGCCCTCATGATCTAATCAGCTGTTTAATTTCTTACCTCTCAATATTGTTGCATTGCTGATTAAGTTTCTAACAAATGAAATTTTTTAAAAATTTATTTATTTTAATTAGGTATATATGACAGCAGAATGCATTTTGATTCATTGTACACAATTGCAACAAAACTTTTCATTTCTGATTGTACATGATATAGAGTCCCACCATATGTACTGACATACATGTGCCTAGGGTAATAATGTCCATCTAATTCACCATCTTTCCTGCCCCCATACCCCCTCCTCCCCACCCTCCCTTTTGCCCAATCAAAGTTCCTCCATTTTTCCCATGCCCTTCCCCCATTATGGATCAACATCCACTTATCAGAGAGAACATTCAGCTTTTGGTTTGGGGGGGATTGGCTTATTTCACTTAGCATAATATTCTTCAACTCCATCCATTTACCTGCAAATGCCATAATTTTATTCTGTTTTAATACTGAGTAGCATTCCATTGTGTATATATACCACATTTTTTTGATCCATTCATGTATTATAGGGCATCTAGGCAATACATGAACTTTTGAGGACACATGCAAACTATGATCTTCTTGGCCATTCTCTTTCATTTTTTCCTTACAAATGAACTTTAGAACAATAGATACACTTCAAGACCGCCACCGGATTTTGAGTGGTTACATTAAGTGTGTAAATTAATACAGGAAAAAATGAAAATTTTTGCAGAATTAGTTTTTCTCATCAAGAGATTGTGGTGTATTTCTCTAATTCTCTTTTTTATATCCTTCAGTTAAGTTTTATAAACTATATATTTATTATACTTTTATTGTTATATTTTCTTAAACTTATTTCTAAATATTTTATAGTTGTTATTGATAATCGAAATTTTTTTCCTATTACATTCCCTAATTGATTGTTGTTATTTGTTTGTTTTGTTGTTTGTTGTTAATTCAATATTTTTTAGTTGTAGATGGACACAATATCTTTATTTAATTAATTTGTTTATGTGGTCCTGAGGATTGAACCCAGTGCTTCACACATATGAGGCAAGCACTCTACTACTGAGCCACAACCCTAGCCCCTGATTATTACTATTATGTTGAAAAATTAATGCTTCTTGATTGAATCTATTCCTTATTTCTTTTCCTTCTCATATTTTCTTAACTGGAATTTTCATAATGTTGACATTAATAATGTAAATAAGAAACATCCTTCTTCCTGATTTTATTAGAAATAAATTTCATATTTCAACTTTAAATATATTTTTACTAATCTTTTTATAAATGCTACTTATCAGTTTAAGAATTTGCTTTTTAGAAAAATATCAGAGTTACATTTTTTTCACATGAGAACTAGATGTTGGATTTTATTAAATTCTTTTTGTCATCTATCATAGTAGTCATGATTTTTTTCTTTTTTGACATAATAATGTGTTGAATTACATTATTAGTATGCTGTTTCTTTCTAGGGCTTTTGGCCTAAACATCACCATACTATATTCTTTTTCAAACATGCTCCTATTTTTTATTTGTTAATAATTTCCTTTAGAATTTTTTTTTGTTTAGTTTCTAATCTTCCCCAAAAATCCAGGAGTTTTTTTTTTAATCAATTACGTATATTTATACTTTCAGTTTGATCAGTATGCAGCTGATATGAGGAACTCAGAAATAACATTATGTCAGTACTGGGTCCTCCTTCATCCTTTCCTGGAATTCAGCCAATTAATCTAGGCAGGGGTCTCATAAATAGCTCCATTGAATTAATTGAGGCCAATGGGGTAGTTCTATGATCTGCCATTCTATATGTGATGTTTTTTGTTTTTTGTTTTTTTTTTTTTTTTTTTTTTGGTTGGTGTTTTGAGAACAGGTCTTGCCCAGGTTGATCTCAAACTCATGAGTTCAAGTGATCCTTCCACCTCAGCCTCCTGAGTAGCTGCGACTACAGGAATGCACCACCATACCCAGCTTGTATGTGGTATATTAACATTGTTCTTTGTACTTTAAGTTTTTTTCTTAGGCTAGTTTCAGGAAGGAAAAATATCTCTGCTTAGCAAAGTGCTTTTATTTCCAGCCTCTAACTTCACTTCTATCCTAATTTTTCTTAGAGAACATTACTTGGGGCCTAGTAAGAGTGTAAGGGAGACATTTTTAGGCATCAAATAATGTGTTCCTTTGTTCTGGAATCTCATTCTTGCTTCCATTTCTCTTCATTCTCACTTAGGGGGATCAATGGAATGTTTTAGTGTTATTTCCATTTATTGTCTTCCACTGTTAAATACAATTTTCTTCTCTATATTGGATTCGTTTTTCAGTGGGAACCAAAGGGAGAAAGATTCTCAATTCATCATTTTCTTCCCTATAAAGCCCTTTTCTTATTGAGCAAAGAAATTGATATCTCAGTTTGACCTTTAGTATGCCTTTTTTCATGGCTCATCACGCTCTTGTTTATGTTTTGTAGTTTGTTACACAGCTGTGATCCCTAGGATCTGTATCTTTTTACTAGGGCCTGGTTGGCGTCCTGGTTGGGAAATAAAGCCATCCCAAGAGATGAAGCTAATGTTATATCAAAATAAGTGAGATTTGATGGGATTAAAGATTCCAAACCTGCAGTTAACTGAAGTCTAACATTCTATAAAGACAATATATCACTTAAATGGATTGGTGAGTTAAAGAAGAATGAAAAAGTGGGTCACCAACACAAGACATCGTCCATCAGACAGAAGCTTTATCTTTAAATCTCTGTTTGTTTTATGGCCGAATAGTATTCTACTATATGGATATATTCCATTTTGTTAAAAATTAGTAATTTAATGGGCCTTCGGACTTTTTTACTTTCTAGCAATTACAAATAGTGCTACTATGAACATTTGTGAGCAAGGTTTTATTTGAACAACTATTTTTAATTCTATGTTTAACTTTTTGAAGAACTATCAATTTGTTCCACACTGGGTGCACCCTTTTATATTTCTGCTAGTAATGTAAGAGAGTTCCAAATATTCCACATTCTTTATTAGCATTTGCCAGTTTCATTTGTTTTATGATTATGTCCTTGGTGATTCTGGTGTGCTATCTTGGTATGGTTTTGACTTGCATGGCATTGAGCATTATTTTCATATGCTTACTAGTCATTTTTATTCCTTGGGAGAAATGCTATTCAAGTCCTTTGCCTGTTTTTTAATTAAATTGTATATCATTTTGTTCTTGAGTGGTAAGAGTTATTTATATTTTAACTGAATGAAAGACCCTTATCAGATAAAAATTGTACAAGTTTGGTAGGGCTAGGGATAACAAATGCCATAGACTGTGTTATTTATAACAATATAAGCTAATTTTCTCACAATACTGGAAGGTAGAAGTCTAAGATGAAGATCTCCAATAAGTTTAGTTTCTTCTGAGAATTCTCTTCTTGACTCACAGATGGCTTCCTCCTTGCTATGTCCTCCTTGTATAAGTGTCCCTGCTGTTTCTTTGTGTATGCCTCAGTCTCTTATACTGATATCAGTCTGATTAGATTAAGACCCACCACAAGGGCTTTATTTTAATGTATTCATCTCTTTAAAGATTCTTTGTCCAAATACAGTCACATTCTGAGATTCTGGAGGTTAAAACTCTAACATCTAAATTTTACCAGGGGTGGGGGCATAATTCAACCCATAATAATCATTTACAGTTATAGAGACAATCATTTACAACTGTCGATTTTCTCTTCTCTTTATTTATAGTATCCTTTGATAAACAAAAGATTTTAATTTTTGTAAAATTCATTTTATCAATTTTTGAAGCTTGTGGTTTTGATGTCATATCTAAAATTTCATTGCTAAATTCAAACACTTGAAGATTTATCTTTATGTTTTGTTCTAAGAGTTTTATGGTTGTGGCTCTTATATTTGGCACTTTGAATTAATTTTTGTATGTGGTGTGAGGTAAGGGTCCAATCATTAATTGAAGAGAGAATTCTTTCCTGATCCATTGGTTTTGGCATACTTGTCAAATGTCAATTTTTAAAGACATCTATAGAGGGAAGTGTATATTCATACAAATCCCCAGCTTTAAATGAAGGCTAGAATGGTGTATTTTTTTTAGTTGTAGATGGACACAGTATCTTTATTTATTTTTTTAAGATTTTTTAAAAATCTGTATTTATTTTATGTGGTGCTGAGGATCAAACCCACTGCCTCACACATGTTAGGCAAGCGCTCTACCACTGAGCCACAACCCCAGCCCCTAGAATGGTGTATTAGCCATGATCATGTATTTGAGTTTAGTGATTAGCTGTCTCCTTTTGTGAAGCTGTAGAATGTGGAAAGTTAAATGAGTTTTGTTTTGAGGTATGACTCTATTAATTAACGCATAATCTCAAACCATGTTTATATAAAAGTATTGTCATTTGCCTCTAAAATACATGTTTTCTTAACATTTTTCCTTCTTGGAATGTTCATGTCTGAATTTTTCTCATAAACATGCACATAGTTTCTTTCTATTGTGATAAAGTATACATATCATAAAATTTAACATTAAAGTATATAGTTCAGCGGTTGTAAGTACATTCACACCGTTATATACCCAATAACTTTCACCAAACATTTTCATCTTCCCCGACTGAAACTACATACCCATTTAACAATAATTTCCCATTCTCTCAAACCACTAGCCCCTGGAAAGCACCATTATGCATTCTGTTTATATGAATTTAACTATATACCTCATATAAGTAGAATCATACAATATTACTCCTTTATGACTGGCTTATTTCACTTGTGAAATATCTACAAGGTTCATCCCTTTTGTACCATGTGTCAGAATTTCCTTCCATTATAAGTCTGAATAATATTCAATTATATGTATATGGAATATTTTGTTTAGCCATTCATCTGTTGAATGACTCTTCAGTTGCTTCTACCTTTTAATAATGTAAATTACATTGATAAAAACATGGGTGTATAAGCATAATATTGTATGAGTTCCTGTTTTAAGTTCTTCTGGATATGAATCAAGAAGTGAAATAGCTAGATCATATGGTAATTCAAAGCTTAATTTTTTGATGGATATACCATAGTATTTTCCACGATAACTGCACTATTGTACACCCCTACCAGCAATGCACATGGGTTCCAATTTCAACAAACACTCACCAATATCTTATTCTGTTAGATAGAATAACTATTCCAATGCATATGAAATAGTATCTCATTATAGTTTTGATTTGTATTTACCTAGTGATTAGTAATGTTGAACATCATTTCATGTACTTAATGGCTATTTGTATAACTGGTGTAGAAAAATATCTTTTGAAATCCTTTGTCCATTTTTCACTTAGATTATTTATTGTTGAGCAGTTGGAGTTCTTTATGTATTGTGAATATAAATCTCATTTCAGATTTAATAGTTCCAAATACTGTCTCATATTTCATAGGTTGCCATTTCACTCCATTGATGGTATCCTTAGATGCACAAAAGATTTTAATATTAATGAATTGTAATTTATCTGTTTTTCTTTAGTTGTCTGAGTTTTAAAATAAACAATCATGGACAATGTCACAGTCAAGTAGCTTTTCCCCTGTTTTCTTCTAAGAGTTCTATGGTTTTAATTTTAGATTTAGATCTATCTTTACTTAATTTTTGCACATGATGTAAATCAAGGATCCACCTCCATTTTTTTTTGCCTGTGAAGACAGTTTTCCCAGAACCATTGTTCAAAAGATCATTCTTTTCCTCATCAAATTATCTTAGAACCCTTGTCAAAAGACATGACATGTGAGATTTATTTCTCTATTTTATTCTGTTTATCTATATGAGATGTCAAATTTTATTCTCCTTTGTCAAAATTATTCTGGCTATTGAGGATTACTATAGATTGGATAAGTGTTCCCCCAAAAGCCTATGTGTAGAGGATTGGATACTAGCCTATAATACTATTGGGAGGAGATGGAACCTTTAGGAGGTAGGGTCTTGTGGAAAGAAGTTAGATCATTGTGGGCATGCCCTTAAAGGTGATATTGAGATCCTAAGCCCCTCATGTCATTTTCTTTGCTTTCTGGATACCATGAAGTAAGCAGTTTCCTCTACCAGGCACACTCTGCCATACCACAAAGCCTACGTATCAGACTGAAGAAACTGTAAACTATAGTAAGCCTTTCCTTTTTTAGGTTGATTATCTCGGGGTTTTTATAGTAATAGAAAGCATAATAACACAAGGATAACTTGAGATTCCATATAAATATTATGACAAGTTTTTCTATTTCTGCCAAAAATATCATTAGGATTTTGATAGGGATTATATTGAATCTATGTATTGCTTTGGATAGTATTGACATTATATTAAACCTCCAATCTATAAACATTTTTATTTATGTCTTTTTAAATTTCTTTCAGTAATATTTGTAGTTTTCAGTGTATAAATTTTGCTTTTGTGCTACCTTTGTTAAATTCAATTCCTGGGTATTTTGGTCTTGCTTGCCTTGCATGCACAAGGCCCTGGGTTCAATCCCCAGCACCACCATCAAAAAAAAAAATTGTTTGCTTGTTTTGTTTTTTGATTATTCATTGCTAGTATATAGAAATACAGATAGTTTGAGGGTATTTCTATACACTGAAAATAATGTTTCTGAAAAATACATAAATAAATAAAGCAATCCCATTTATAATACCTAGGAAAATATACCTACAAATGCATCCAACCAATGAGATGAAAGATCTATACAATAAAAACTCTAAAACATTGATGAAAGAAATTCAAGAGGACAAAAATAAATATTCTTTATTCATGGATTAGAGGAATTAAAGTTCTTAAAAAATTCATACTACCCAAAGCAATCTATAGAATCAATATAATCCCCATCAAAGTACCAATGACATTCATCACATAATTAGAAAAATATTTATAAAATACACATGGAACCACAAAAGCCCCCAAATAGCCAAAGCCATCTTCAGCCAAAAGAATAAAGCTTGGAGGCATCACATCACCAGATTTCAAAATATACTACAAAGCTATAGTAATCAAAACAGCATTGTAGGGCTGGGGTTGTGGCTCAGTGGTAGAGCACTCTTGTAGCATGTGTGAGGCCTTGAGTTCGATCCTCAGCACCACATAAAAATAAATAAAATAAAGATATTGTGTCCCACTACAACTAAAAAATAAATATGTTAAAAAAACAGCATTGTACTAACATAAAGACACAGACCAATGGAACAGAATAGCAATCACATAAATAAGTACACATGTTTATTGTCAATTGATTTTCAAAAAGGGTGTCAAGAACACACAATGTGGGACACTTTCTTAAATACAGTTTCTTTAATATTCAGATAAATAAAGTTTGCCATTTATTTCACACTATACAAAAAATCAACTCAAAATACAGTAAAGGGGCTGGGGATGTGGCTCAAGCGGTAGCGCGCTCGCCTGGCATGCGTGCGGCCCGGGTTCGATCCTCAGCACCACATACCAACAAAGATGTTGTGTCCGCCAAATACTAAAAAATAAATATTAAAATTCTCTCTCTCTCTCCTCTCTCACTCTCTCTAAAAAAATAAAATAAAAATAAATCAAAATACAGTAAAGATTTAAATGAAAACCTGAAATGGTGAAACTTCTAGAGGAAAACTGCTATGATATTGTTCTATAAAATTATTTTTTTGGATATGAATCTCAAAATATCTATAGAAGGGGAGAAAATATTTGCAAAGTATATACTTGATAAGTGGTTCATTTCCAGAATATATAAGGAACTCCTACAATTCAAAAACAAAAATTACCTGTTGTTTAAAAATGGATAAAGTAAATAGACATTTTTCCAAAGAAGACATGCAAATGAATAATAGGTATATGAAGAAGACACTCAACTTCACTAAGAGCTGGAAACTGAAATCAGCATGAGATATCAACTTACACCTATTAGAATGGCTAGTGTCAAAAATATGACCTGCCAGATGCAGTGGCACATGTCTATAATCCCAGCTACTCAAGAGGCTGAGGAAGAAGAATCACAAGTTAGAGGCTAGCCTGAGCAACTTAATGAGACTCTGTCTGGAAATAAAAAGAGCTGGAGATGTAGCTTATTGGTAGAATTGAATCATCTATCCGAAGGAAATAAATATGTCAAAGAGGCATAGTAGCCAAGATGATGTAATCAAACTGTGTCCATCATTGTATGAGTCAATCATGAAAATGTGATACATATACAGAACCCTTAAAAGAGGAAATTAATTATATGTCCAAATACACACTACTGTCATGTATATCTAAAAACAACAAATAATAAATATAATATGGAAGGTTATGCAAATAATCTATTCAAATCAACAGGCTAATATGACAAGTTTCCTAATGATGTATATTTAATTACAAAATAATCCATGTTGTAACAATTGTTAAAGAAAAACATTCAAAGGAATGATCATTGATGTAAAGAATATATATAGAGACATATAATATATATACATATATATAATTCTAAAAAACTCAAAGAAATAGTAGAATAGTTGTTACCCAGGGCTGGCTGGGTTAAAAAGCTAGGGAAGTATTGACATTTCATTTAAATATGAGGAATAAGTTCAAAAGGTCTTTTGTACAATATGAAGGCTACAACTTATAACAATGTGTTCTTGAAAATTGCTAAGGGCTCCAGTTGTGGTTCAGCAGTAGAGCACTCACTAGCATGTGTGAGGCACTCAGCACCACATAAAAATAAATAAATAAAGGTATTATCTGTAACTACAACTAAAAAAAATATTTAAAAAAGAGAATTGGAGGCTGGGACTGTGGTTCAGTGGTAGAGCACTTACCTCACACATATGAGGCACTGGGTTTGATCCTCAGCACCACGTAAAAAGTAAATGAATAACTAAAGATATTGTGTTTATCTGAAGCTAAAACAAATAAAATTAAAAAGAAAATTGCTAAGAATAGATTTTTAAATAGTCTCACCATAAAATGGTATGTATGTGAGGAAATGTACATGTTAATTAGCTGTATTTAGGCATTCTATAATGAAATATTTCAAAACAGTGTTGTATTGGATAAATACAATATTTTGTCAATTAAATTCTTTAAAAACAAAAGGGAAAACTGATTTTTTAGTGTATATTTCGTATCTTGCAACATTGCTGAAATCATTGTAGGATGATGAAATTCTTTAGGATTTTCTTCTTGTAAGGTCATGTCTCCAATAAGTAGAGAAAAGGTTTAGTTTTTTTGTTTTCTTTTTATCTTTTTATTTATCTAAGTGCTCTAAAACTGCCAGTACTACTAGAAGAGATTCAGGTGCCCTTATCTTTTTTCTGGTGTTAAGGAGGGAAGCATTCACTCTTTTATCATTGATTTGTTGTTTACCTGTGGACTTTTCATATATATCTTTCATCAGGTTGAAAAGTTTTTTTTCCATTCCTAGTTAATTGCATATTTTTATCATAATAAGATGTTAAATTTTGTAAATTGCATGAATTTTTTATTTAACCAATCATTCCATTAGTGTGGTGTGTTATATTTATTTTTATATTTGAATCATCATTCATCACAAGAACAAGTCCTACTTAGCCTTCATGTGTAGTATTTTTAATATGCTGCTACATTGGGTTTGCTAGTATCTGGGGTGGGGGGTAATTTTGCATTAGCATTCATAAGGAATATTGATTTGTAGTTTTCTTTATATCTGATATTCTTATCTGTATTTGGAACCATAGTAATGCTGAACTCATAGAATGAGCTAGGACATGTTTCCTCCTCTTCTAATTTTTGGGATAATTTAAGAAGTATTGGTGTTATTTATTTCTTTGTAGAATTTACCTGTGAAGCCACATTTTCTATGTTTTGTTCTGTTAGTTTGGGCAGCTTGTTAGTTTTAAGGAATTTTTCCATCTCATCTGCTCTCTATTAATATTTGGTATATAGGTGTTTATAGTATTCCCTTAGAATCTTATTTCTGTAAAGTTGGTAATAATCTCCTAATTTTCATTTCTGATTTTAGTAACTTGAATCTTTTTCTTTTGTCCCCTGGGTGGATACAGCTGAAGGTTTGTCAATTTTTTTATCTTCAAAAAAACAAAACAAGCAAACAAACAAACAAAAAACCTTTGGTTTATTGATTTTTCTCTACTCTTTTTTCTAAATTCCATTTATCTTTACCCTAATCTTTATTATTTTTTCTTCTAATAAATATGGGTTTAGCCAGCATTTCTTTTTATCTTTAAGGTGTGAAATAGATTTCTTTGGGATCATTTGTTTTAAAGGTAGAGAATTCCAACTATTTTTTCTTTTGAGTACTAATTTTGTTGCACACCAGAAGTTTTTGGTATGTTGTTATTTCTTTTGTATTCATCTCAGAATATTAATTTCTCTTTTAATATCTTCTTTGCTCCATTGGTTATTTAAAACTGTGTTGTGTAATTTCTCCACTTATGGATTTTTAATTTAATTTTTAATTTAATTCCTTTGTGGAATTAAATTATACTTTGTATAATTTACTTTGTATAATTAAATTATACTTTGTATAATTTCGGTCTTTCTAAAATTTATGGAAATTGGCTTTGTGGCTAAGTAATATGTACCTTGAAGAATGTTCTATATTCACTTAAAAATGTGTTTTGCATTGTTGTTGGTTAGAGTGTTTTGTATATATGTCTATTAGATCTAATTGCTTTAGATGTCATTCAAGTCTTCCATTTACCTTAATTATCTATGTAGCTTTATTTTTCAATTCAAATCAGGTATAGAAGTCTCTGTTATTTTGGAACTATGTATTTAATTCTGTCCAGGCTGCTTTATATAATTTAGGATTTTTATATTTGATGCATGTTTTTAATTGTTATATATTCTTGGCAAATTGACCCTTTTATCAACATATAATGTACTTCTTTGTTTCCTGTGACAGTTTTTGACTTAAAGTTTATTTTTGATATTAATACAGCTGCTGTAGCTCTTCTGTACTCTGAATCTCATCATACACAAAAATCAACTCAAAATGGATCAAAGACCTATATGAAAGACCCAATACTTCCTTCTCTGTTCAACCTTGGATTTAGCACCTGAGTACTTCCTTGTATACATGGCCTTTCTGGAATACATAGCAAATCAAGAATTTCTGTCAGTTCCTCTAAACAGGACAGGATTTCAGCTGGAGTGGGCTTCTCTTTCTTGGGCTTCTTAGCCTTAGTGTTACCCTTTTAAACCATGCCAATGGCATCAGCCTTCTTGGCTCTAAATTTCTTCTCCCTAGTGTCTGATTTCTCAGCATTGTCACCTACTATCCACGCAAAAGAACAAAGTATCTGAAAGGACTCTCAGTTGACCCTGGGCATGCTTGATCCTTGTAGATATTGACTTAATGTCTCCAGTTATGGTTGGCCTGGGGCACAGTTTTCTAATACAATACATATATAATGGACAAATCAGGATAACTAACATTTTTGCTTCCTTATACATTTCATTGAGTTTGGAACCTTTGAACTCTTCTTCACTAGATAATAAGTTGTTGTAAAATATAGTCACCCCACTGTTCTGTTGAACTCATTTCTCCTATTTAACTGTATTTTGGTATCCATTATCCACCCTCCTCCTATCTCCCCTTACAACTATTCTTTCTAGCCTCTAGTAGTCACTATTCTTTTTTTTTTTTTTTTTTTTTTTTTGAGATCAACTTTTTGGCTTCCACATATAATTGAGGGCATCATGGTCATTATTTTTAAATTGAAATGATCTGTGTCCTTTTTTCCCCCTTCTGAGAATCCCATAATTAATATATTAGTCTGCTTAGTTGTGTCCTACAAGTCTCCTCAGCTCTGTTCATTTATCTTTATTCTTTTTTTAAAAAATATTTATTCTTAAGTTTTAGGTAGATACATTATCTTTATTTTACATTTATGTAGTGCTGAGGATCAAACCCAGTGCCTCACACATGCTAGGTGAGCACTCTACCACTGAGCCACAACCCTAGTCCATTTAATCTTTATTCTTTAATCTCATTATTCCTTTGTCTTTCTGTTCTTTAGACTTGGGAATTTCAATAAACTTATCTTTAAGTTAACTGATTTTTTTCTTCTGCCTATTCAAATCAACTGTTGAATCTCTCTACTGAATTTTTCATTTCATTTTCATTTTACTCCACAATTTCTGTTTGGTTTCTTTTCAGAATTTCCCTCTCTTTCTTGATATTCTAATTTTGTTACATATTACTTTCCTGATTTGTTTAGTTCTTTTTTGTGGCGTTTTCCATAGCTCTTTAAGTATATTCTAGACAATTGTCTAGTAAGTGCAATGAGTGGGCTTCCTCAGATATATTATTTATTGATTTATATTATTCCCTTGATTGAGCCATGGTTTCCTATTTCCTTTGTGTTATGATGCTTTGACAAAGTCAGTCATTTGATTATTATAATGTGGCTATTTTGGAAATCAGATTCTCATGTTTTGTTGTTGGTTTGTTTTTCACTAGTTTTTTAAATTTTCTTTTTGATTTTTGAAGGCTATAGTCATCGGTTTTGAGACTTTTCCAAACTATTTTTTTTCAAAAATTATTCCTTTCTGTGTGTGCCCATTGAAGTCTCTGTTCCTTTAGGTCATGTTCACTTAATGTTTTGATAAAGATTTCCTTGAATGCCAGGAACTGAAACACATAAAAATAAATGGATGAATGCACACATAGCCATGCACATGCACACACAAGCACACAAAGGATAGAAAAATCACTTTCCCCACTCTGAAGACTAGATTTGTCCTGGGGAAGTCCTTCATTAACTTTGCCTTCTCTGAGTCTAGGGACAAGGTGAGATGAAAGCAGAAAGCAATCTCCGGACTTTCTCAGTGTACATCCTCCTAAGCATAAATGTGGCCTTCTAAATTTTGTATTTTCTGTGATGTATGGCCATTTTGAAGTCTGTGTTTCAGTGGCTAAGTTCTTAGTATTTTGACAAAGTTTCCTTAGGTGTGTAAAGTCAAAAAGAAAAAAAAATTTAGGTAACAAAGAAAAAAATGCCCTCCCAGTCTTTGCATATTAGCTCTGTGTTTACAGTTTAGCCAGTCTATATTGTAACCCTGCTTTAGCTTTCACTTCATGCATGTCTGGGCCTAAAGGTCAGGCAGAGGTGAGAATGGGGATTTCTTAGGCCTTTTGTGAACAGGTGTCAATCCATGGGCATGTATGTGACTTTCCTGATTCTTCAGTATACAGAGGAGCTTTCAAAAACCCTACTTCTGCACTCATGTCTTTCCCAGTGTATTTACCCAGGATCTTTTATCTGCCTATTGTTTCTCATGAGTGAATATCCATAGCCCCAGTCTGTTGCAACCAATCACTTTGCTTTTCAATGTTTTCAGCAGATGCTGCCTAGGAATTTGCCTGAGTCTTTGGAGCACTGTTATAGATTTCTACCAGACGGACCAAAACAGTCAACTTCAATTCTTTTTTAATTTTGTCCTTTTTAGTTATACATGACAGTAAAATCTACTTTGATATATCTATACAAACATGGAATATATCTTATTCTAATTAGGATCCCAGTCTGTGGATGTACCTGAGTATCAGATAAGTCAGAAAGATACTAGAATGTCAAAGGAAATGTAAGTAGGAAATAAAAGTAGACTAAGGCCCAGGAGAAGCATTCAGCTTTTTGTAAGGTTAAGATTTGAGTTACTAGCAATCCTTTATTTACCTTTGTCTAGAATTTGCACAAAAGATTAATAGTAGTATAATTCTGTGGGTTTGGGAACTATATTAAGTATAATCTAGAGTCTAGAAATTTAAGAAGTTTGAGTGTGCCCTAGAACTCAAGCTGCTAGGGACTAAAAGACAAGGGGAGATATGACTATGAACTACAAAAAAAAAAAAAAAAAAAAAAAAAGTACAGTACTCTCGTACAATTTGTGGGGGGTGGGAAGTGGTACCAGGGATGGAACTCAGGGATGCTCAACCACTGAGACACATCCTCAGCCCTATTTTTGTATTTTATTTAGAGACAGGGTCTCACTGAGTTGCTTAACGCCTCACTTTTTGCTGAGGCTGGCTTCGAACTCATGATCCTCCTGCCTCAGCCTCCTGAGCTGCTGGGATTACAGGTGTGCCTACACCTGGTTTATACACTTTTATTATGTGATAAAATGCACATAGTACAAAATTTACAATTTTACCCATAGTAAAATGTAAAGTTTAACAACTTTAAATATATTCACAATGTTGTGCAACCATCTCCACTATGTAGTTCCAGATCTTATTCAAAACCCCAAACCTTGTAGTTGTTAAGTAGTAACTTCCTGCTTAAGATATCTGTTTTAGACTCTACTATAATGAAATGAAAGTTGTGTTTAAGGCCTCACTCTGATACATTCATTATGTGATAGATACAGAAATGAAGGAGGATGAGCTGGAGCAAGAACCCACCCCCTACTCTTATACAGAGCACCAGAGGGAGACAAACATCCATCAGTCACAGTTGTGGGTATGGTGTGGTAGAAAATATCTCAGGAAATTCTGAGAAGGAAGAGCTGGGGCTGTAGCTCAGTGGTAGAGCACCCGCCTCGCATGTGTGAGGCACTGGGTTGGATCCTCAGCACCACATAAAAATAAATAAAGATATTATGTCCAACTGCTGCAGTCTGGCTGGGCAAAGTAACCGGGAGGTGACAAGCAACTTGAAGGTTGAAAGGGAACTGCTTTATTACAGAACAACAGCGGTATATATACCTAACTGATTACACACAGCTTGACTCAATTAGCATCATCTAGATACAGCAGTCAGCCAATAAGGAATCTTCATCATCTTAATGGCTCGGTAGCGTTGCTTCACAAACCACTCCTCCTGGCAAACTGCGAGGCACCATCTTGACTTGATTTGCATCCCCAACATCCAACTACAACTAAAAAGTATTTTACAAAAAAAAGAAATTCTGAGAAGGGAGAAACTGCTACCATTCTGGGAATTAGTTAGCAAAAACAAGACAAAACTAAAGCCTACATTTTTAACAAGTTTAGCTACTTCTTTCTGTGCAGGTAATGTACCTTTTTAGGAAGATTTGAATAATACCTATTCATTAATATTGAGCATCACTGACATCACCAAATAAGGCTCTACAGTCTTTTGATAATGTTGTTTATGTCCTATGAATATTGTAGGGCTGATTTATAAGCTACAGATGCTTATTCTTTTCTATATGCATACCATAAACTGGAGCTCATTTAAATCATCTGGTTCTATCCCCCTATGGGAATTATTGCTGATAAATTATACTCATTTATTAAATAGCAATTTGTTTAATAAGCATTTTTGGATCAAAACTATGTGAAAAGATAGACTATGTTAAGCATTGTGAGAGTTGAAGAAATACAGAGATGGCACCCACTCTAGAACCTGTCAAATCTCAAATAGGAAAAATTAGTATAAAAATACCCACAATAGAGGTTAGGGGTGTAGCTCAATGGTAAAGCACTTGCCTAGCACATGTGAGGGTCTAGGTTTAATCCTTGGCACCACATAAAAATAAATAAACAAAACAAAGGTATTGTGTCCATCTAGAACTAAAAAAAAAAAAAATTAATGCCCACAACATCACAAGTCAGAATTTTTAATGTCCTTGTCTATTCAATGGTGTGAGAAATGATTGGCCCTGGCTCCCTAACTGTGGGTGTGCATAGGATCTTTACTAGAAGAAAGTATAGTTTTCTCTAGTGTTTTTCAAACTTTCCTGACTGTAAGAATTACCTGGGATGCTTGATAAAACTAGAACTTGACAGGCCCCACCTACACATATCAGAATATCTGGGTAAAGAGAAGAGGAATCTATATTCCTAACAGCCACCTTAAGTAATTTTTATGATGAAACAAATTGGGGGAAAATGTTTGTAATATAAAGGAAATATTTAGAAAAGCTATTTTCAACCTTAGCTGTACATTAAAATATCTTAAGTAGTGGTACCTGAGATCCATAACCTACAGCCTCCACATCCATTCTGATTTAATTGATCTTGGCACTGGTCTGAGCATCTGAATTTTTAAAGCCCTCCTTACTTATCCTAATATGTAATTACATTGAGAGCCCTTTATTTAGAAACAGAAATGTCTGGGTTTATATTTTGAGTTCTCTACTCAGTAGTTGTATAGCATTAGCCAAATTCCTATATATGTTTTGGTCTTGGTTCCTATATCTGTAAAACATAGTTAATAAGACCTGTTGAAAGGAAATTTCCTTATACCAATTAAATTTAGTAGAGTTTGAGCAAAACAAAACAAAATGATTCACAAATCAGGCAACTGCAAGAAACAGCAGGTTCTCAGAACTCTCCAACCATGCAATCAGACAGCATTTGTGGGAAAACAGAATTGAGGCATAGAAAAGAGTTTAATTTACTATAGTCTAGTCAACCAGCCAATTGGTTACAGCTTAGTTAATAGGCTACAGGGCCTCTTGCAACAACCCAAGCTCAGTCACCGTGATTAAACTCTGTTGGTTTGGTCTTTTGGGCCCAGTGAAGGTGCCAGGTCCAAAGCCATGGCCTCTTACACATTTTATTTAAGTGTCCTATTTTACAGGCTAAAATGAATTGAAGGATTAAATGAGAACAACAAAGTGTAAAAAAAAAAAGTGTCTGGAGCATATAATAGGTACCTCATAAATATTGATGTTATCCCATAATATTGACCATGCCAGAAGAGAATGTCTGTGTATATTCAAGATGGAAAACAAATCTGTGATAGTAGAGACATTGGGATTCCTGAAACAGCTAAATTAAGGCCTAATTAAGTGAACCAAAGTGATAATGAATTCCAGTTTGCCCTTCAGTATTGGCCCCTGCTTGGTATCTTCCTGCCTATCTGCCAGGAGCAGCAGCAGGGAGGCCATCCTGAACAACATTTTATTCCATTGTGATAGGCAAGTGTTTTGATTTTCCACTGTCTTGACTCCCTGCAGAGACCTTCAAATGTCTCCTCTGAACTCTTTTCTGGCTTCATCTGCTATTAACCATGGCAGCTGCACCTGGCAGGAGGTACCTTGTAGGGCCTCTTCAGGAATCAGGGGCCCTTGGTAGGATTAATTACAGACAGAGTTGTGGAAACTTTCAGAGATTAAAGGTGCATGCAACATAGAAATGCCCAGTGATCTTAGTAGCATACTTATCATTTGGCAAAACTAATAAGTAATTTTAAAATAAATTAGTTAATATGTCATGAGAAAGAAAAAAATATTACAAAAAACTTTTAAATTCCGAAGTTCTTAGTTGTGCTGAAGTAATAGTGTTATTAATCTGTCTAATTACTCTAGTTTCTCTAGCCCCTTACTTAACTTTTCAAATAGATCCTTAGGAAATTGATCCAAACTGTTCTGCAGACCTCTTTTTTAATGGGGGAAAAGGAAGTTAAAAGAAATTGAGACTCAAGGAAATGCCATTTCATACATATATAATTACCTAGTTTTATTATTCAGCAAAACTGATATCTGAAAGTTTGCAAGTAGCCAGTAAATAATAACAAAGCTATAGAAGATTTTCAGTTCCTTATATAGGAACCAAGACCAAAACATAGTTAATACAGAATTAAAATTATATTTGTTACATATTATTCCAACTTTCAGTTAATAGTCAGCAAATAGTCAATTTAGGATAGAAGTTATATTGAGCTTACTTTGACATCTTATTTTCCATAATTTTTTAAAATCAGGTTTACTCTAACATTTTATACTTAAAATTTTTTGTCAGTACCTCCTTTAGTTGCTTGTGACAACCTATTTAACACATATGTTAGTCATACTTTTCAAAATTCCTCAGTAAGGCTAAGCTTAGTTTTCCTACAATCATTGTCCTTTTTGAAACAATTTGATAATATCAGATTTTCCGTACAAATTTCACTACAAGGCTGATTGCTCTTTAAAAAGCTGTTCTTAATTTTCTGTGTATTCAACAAGTTTAAATCGGCTTATCTAACAAAGCAATGATTAATATGATGGAGTTGAATTTAAAATTTAAATGAACATTAGCTTTAGGTGAGCAACCTTTGAAAATATTCCACTAAATGTTGTAATTAGTGCAGATTCTTGGTTAGTAACGCAAAAATTAGATTTCATCACATAACAGCTTTATATGATTAGTTGACTGGTTTTAGTAGCTTGCTTTTCTAAGTGGCATACAATTTTAAGAGTTATTCTTCAGGTCTATTTTTTCTTTTTTTAAATTTCTTTGTTTTAATTAGCTGTACATGACAGCAGAATGCATTTCCACACTTTAATGTATCATACATAGATGGAATATAATTTCTCATTTTTCTGAGTGTACATGCTGTAGAATCACATTGGTCATGCAGTCACACATATACACAATACATCCCTCCCAACCCCACATCCCCTCCCTTCACTTCCCTCTACCTAATCAAAGATAACTATTCTTCTCTAGTGCCCTGCCTCCCTTATTGGGAATCGGCATCTGCATATCAGAGAAAACATTTGGCCTTTGGTTTTGGGGATTAGCTTATTTTACTTAGCCAACTCCATCCATTTACAGTCAAATTCCACAATTTCATTCTACTTTAAATCTGAGTAACAGTCCATTGACACTACATTTTCTTTATCCACTCATCTATTGAAGGACACCTAGGTTGGTTCTATACTTTAACTATTTCGAATTGAGCTGCTATAAACATTGACATGGCTGCATTACTATAGTATGCTGATTTTAAGTCCTTTGGGTATAAACCAAGGAGTGGGATAGCTGGGTCAAATGGTTGTTCCATTCCAAGTTTTCTGAGGAATCTCCAAACTGCTTTCCATAGTGGTTGTGCCAATTTGCAGTTCCACCAGCAATGTATGAGTGTACCTTTCTCCCCACATGCTCACCAATATTTATCATTGCCTGTATTCTTGATGATTGCCATTCTGACTGGAGTGAGATGAAATCTTAGTATATTTTTGATTTGCATTTGATACCTTATGTGTCATCAACATATAGGACTTGGTAATCTAGTTTTGATTTGACATTTTTTTCTTTGCATTGTCTAGTATATTTCTTGTAAATACTCATCTGTCATGTAAGTCCATGTCCAATAGAAGTCATACCATTTTTCAGTTCATGTTTCTAGTATAAGACACACATATTCCACCAAGCCAATTATCTATTATTGGAGTTTGATAGTTTCATTATGGGAGATTTTTTCTTTTTAGACTAAATACAAAACTGTTAAGTTATAAGAAATTGTGTTCAGTTTATTCCAAATCTTGGGGACAATCCCATCCAACTGGTCATTTCTCATATCTGTGAGTATCAATAGCAATATTTGAATTGAAGTTAATTAAATATTTTGGAGTAATAGGTGCCCGTCAATATTAGTTTCATATTGATATAGGAGAAACTTTACATTCTTTAGTCAAATTAGTTATTTCAGTTCAGTTTTAAGCAATTTCTCCCTGATACTGCCAAATTTCATCTCTCCTATCTATAATATGATCAACTTTTTTATACCACCTTTTATTCTCTTCACAATAGCATCATGTCCAATGCCTAATGATCCCCATAAGTAGTTGCAATACTATAGTTTAGTACTATAGTTAACGTATCCTATAATTGTTAAATAGCTGGTTATTTTTAAGTTATATGGATGAGGGCTTCTTAGAAATATTTAGCTATATTTTGTGTCAACAGGATTACATACCAAGCTATCCAATTCTAAATTCTTCCAATTGCCTTCTTTTTTTTTTTTTCTTCCAATTGCCTTCTAATTTTACTTCTACTGCTATATCCCACGTTGGTTTATGTTTTAGTCAACTTTTGTTGCTGTGACCAAAAGACCTGACAAGAACAATGTAGAGGAGGAAAAGTTTATTTTGGCTCATGGTTTCAGAGGTTCAATTCTTGGTTGGTCAATCCCATACCTCTGGACCTGAGGTGAGGCAGAACATGGCAGAGAAAAGCAGCTCAGGACATGGCAACCAGGAAGCAGAGAGAGACAGCTCTGCTGACCAGGGACACAATATGAACCCCAAGTCATACGACTGAAGTGGCACCCCCTTTCTCCACAGAAAAGTCTTAACCAGGCTTCTCCAGAATTCTTCACCATGGCTGATTTTAGGACTGTCAGCAAAAGAGTCTCTGCAAAGAGTCCAATGTTGATAAGCTTCCTATTTTCGTGTTGCCCTGTTGTATTTGGCCACTGGCGGGGAAGAAATCAGCACTCCAGGTGCTGGACAACCCCTTACTAGTTTTTCACAAACATATCCAGTATAGAAGTTTGTAGAAATGTGCAAACAAGGCCGCTGGCCTTGAGCTGGGCTTCACAGAGATGTCTACATTTTTAAGATAAGTTACAAACCGGCTCCATGTTAACAGTTGGCAGGGGGAGGAAAGAAAGGAGAGAAGAAGCTCTCCCCTTCTCAGGTGTTGTCCTTGAAGGATTAACTTGCCCAGAACAGTAAAATAAAAAGCTGCTTTTATGTGAACTTCTTCAGACTGTGAACTTCTGAGCCCCTCCCCTTACACACTGGGTATAAAGTTCTGAAACTCCCTGAACTCGGGGTTCAGGGGATTAATTGATTATAGCAAAATCTGTGCCCTCTGAACCTGGCTGCATCCAAATGAAACTGTTTCCTGCTATCTTCGGTGCCTTGCCTCATTTGTCCCTACAACACCACCAGTGACCTACTTTTTCCAGCCACATCCTACCTGCTACAGCTACTTCCCAGTTAATCCATCAGTGGATTAATCTACCAGTTAGGTCACACCTCTCATAATCTATAATTTTACCTCTGAAAATTCTTGCATTGTCTCCCACATGAGCTTTTGATGGGCACATAATATCTAAATCATAACAGGTTTTCATTCTATACTATTTTCATTGAAGTTACATGTTTCTGCAATTTATCCAAGAGGACTAACTTTTCAATATCATAAAATTTTGCATACTAGACTCAGTTCCCATAGTCTCAGAATGATATTTAGTAAGTCTTTCAATTCAATCATAGTCACATTTTGGATTCTCTTTACATTTTTTCTGTGACAATAAAACCCATCTTGTAGAAGTAGAATTGAACTGATGCATATTAGCAGTAGTAATATTAAGAGATAAAAATCAATTTAATTATCATAGGGACTTGAATTATAGGAACTGGAAATCACCAGGTTTTAAACAGGATGGGCTCATTTTTATGGATGTATTTTAGGCCTATTGTAGAAGCCTATACTACTATCCAGGCTGGGATATTTGTTCTTCATCTTTATGTCCATCTACATTTCATTAAACTCTACAAATGTAAAAGACATTGCCTACTGGGGTGCTGGGGTTGTGGCTCAGTGGTAGAGTGCTTGCCTAGCACGTGCAAGGCTGCGTACCATCCTCAGCACCACATAAAAAGATAAGTAAATAAAATAAAGATATTGTGTCTAACTACAACTAAAAAATAAATATTAAAAAAGATATTGCCTATAGACTTTATATATTTATATATAATCTATTCAGTTCTATTGTTTATGAATTCTTTCCATTATTCCATGGCACAATGGATGATATATTTAATGTTCTATTATTTACTGTGTGATATTGATTACAGTCTGTGGAAAGATTTGGAATTTTTTAATCTTTCTTAAATATAAACCATCTGAAGAGTAATTTACTAAGAAATGGGTTTCTCAAGGGTGCAACCATATTCAAGATAGTTTGCAATTGATTTAAAAATTATATATATATATATATATATATATATATATATATATATATATATTGGTACCAGGGATTGAACTCAGGGGCACTCAACCCACTGAGCCACATCCCCAGCCCTGTTTTGTATTTTATTTAGAGACAAGGTCTCACTGAGTTGCTTAGTGCCTCACATTGCTAACGCTGGTTTTAAACTTGCAATCCTCCTGCCTCAGACTCCTGAGCCACTGGGATTACAGGTGTATGCCACCATGCCTGGTGAGATATCTGTTTTTTAAATGAAGAAGAGTAATATAAGTTCCACATTCAATCTTGTGTGAAATGGTATTAAAACACTAAAATTTTAAGTCAGGATAATTTTTTTAAAGTAAATTTAAGCACTCTAGTTCTCTAATGTGTTTTTCTATCAAAGAATTTCTTTTATGTTGCTTCCATATTATTGTAAATTGTTGTCTAGAGCCTTTAAGGTCTTCAGTCGGAGTTATATCCTATCCAGTCAAGGTTCCATTCTCACGTATAAAGTTTGTATTTGTTTGATCTGTTTGTATCCTTCATTTTAGCAGCATGAATAATCAGTAATAACCTGGTACGGGCCTTTCCAACACAGTGATATCCAACTTGTGGTTCAAAGAGTTTATGTAGAATTGATCTCCTTATATATTGACACACCTCCTCAGACAGATATTTTTTCAGCATTTGACACACAATGGCCAAATAGTAAAGCCTATGGGAATAACAGAACTTTTTATCATGAATATTTTCCATTGTATCAGAGACTAGAATTAAATCCTAAAGTAATCGATCTTCCAAACATTAATGTAAAAGGCAAAACACTGACTTTATTTTTATTAGAACCAATGGTAAGGCTTAACTTAACTTTAGTCAAAAAAAATTTAGGGTATAGTTCATTTTTCTACTTGTTCAGAACACAGGGATGATATGGAATATGGTAAGTTGTTAGTATTCGAGGGATTTATTCAGAGCTCCTGAATTACCACAGGGGGAAAAACAATTCTTCTGTTAGATTCTGGATATTTAAGAATTTCAGAGGTGGAAATGCTAAAATTCAGGAAGGCCCTGATCACCATTTGAACCAATGAGAACACTTCTGGAAATGCAGACATTGTGTACCCTATTATTAAACAATATATCTGATAATAGAAGTTATAGAAAACTTATTTACCCATTTGATACAAGGTTTTGGGTACCATTGCCCTCAGTGAGCTTCCTTAATTTATTCACTTCCTATATAGAACATTAATGACAAACAGCATACCTTTTGTATTATTTCCTGAATTATTTGATTTTTATTCTAGTGTGATAAGATTTCAAGTATTTTAGTACATTCTTTTTGTTTGAGTTTTTTGGTTATGTATAAAGATCATTCAAGCATGCAACAATTGACATATAGAAACAATCCCATTAGTTAATTTCCATATTCTTTTGGCAACCTTCTTAAGCATCTATGATTTCCAAGTTTCTAATTCTTAGAAAGTTGCATATATCTGAAACTTTGAGTATGATTGTATGGATATGAGTAAATAAGCTTTAATTTTTCCATTCCAAAACTCAATAGCTATTTTCATGGCATGTTCTACAAATTAATTACACTTAAATACTTTATGTTACTGCCAATATGAGCTCTAGAACAAATTATGAAATTTTCTAAAGATGTTTCAATGACTGACTAGTCAGTAAATAATATCTTATTGGATATTTCAGTTGCTATTGATTTTGGCAACTTCTGTCTTTCTAATTTACCCTATATATGGCAGACTCCAAACACATGTTCACTCTGAATATGTGTACCTAAAGAGTGGTAGAAAAATGAACAGCTCACATACAGCTATGAATTCCACTGTTTCAGTTGATTTTATGTTTCTGAGACTATATAACTCTATAACACTGTGAAACCTGACTATTCATGAAGTACCTCCCTTTTTAACCAGTTATAGTTTTTACTTTTTAAATTTATTTTTAACTGAAGCATAAAAATTTTATACATTAGTGGAATACAAAGTTATGTTGTGATATGTGTATACATTGTATAATATTTAAGTCAGTTTAAACACTTGTCACCTCAAACATTTGTCATTGCTTTTTGGTTAAAAAAGAAAGTTTAAAATCCTTTCTTCTAGCTTTTTGAAATGTACATTACAGTTAGACATGTTGATGCACCCCTTTAATCCCAGTGACTCAGGAGGCCAAGGTAGGAGGATTACAAATTTAAAGCCAGTCTCATCAATTTAGCAAGGCCTTAAGCAACTCAGTGAAACCCCGTCTCTAAATAAAATATAAAGATGGTTTGGGGATGTGACTCAGTGATTAAGTGCCTCTGGGTTCAATCCCTGGTACCATAAAAAATGTATGGTATATCACTGTATTCTATACATCCTACTGAGCAACAGTATACCAGAACTTCTTGCTCTTCTCTCAGTGTAACTCAGTAGCCACTGGTCAACATTTTCCCATCACCCCCCAGCCTCTTATAACCACCATTCTACTCTCAACTTCTGTAAGATGAACTTTTTTAGATTCCACATATTAGTGGAATCATATGATTCTTGTCTTTCTGTGCCTGGCTGATCTTTCTTAACATAATGATCTCTACTTGTGTCTATGTTTTTGAAAATGAAAGGATTTAATTTTTTATGGCAGAACAGTGATATTATATACACATATAACCCATTCACCAGTTGATGGACACTTAGGTTGTTCCCATGTTTTGGATATTATGAAGAGTGCTACAGTGAACATGAGATACAGATGTCTCTTCTACCAATTTATTTCTTTTCCTGTGGACATAAACTCAGTAGTGGGATTATTGGATCTACTTTTAATTTTTAAAGAACTCCATTCCATTTTACATAATGGTTCTATTAATTTATATTCCTGTCAACAATGTGTGGAGAGTTTTTTTCTCTCCATATTCCTTGTCAGCACTTGTAATCTTTTGTTTGTTTTTAATAATACTCAGTGGGCTGATATCTCATTGTGGTTTTAATTTACATTTGCCTGATGATTAATGAGGTCAAGTATTTTTTAATGTGCCTGTTGGTTATTTGTTATGCATTCTTTTAAGCAATGTCTATATAGATTTATTGCCCATGTTAAGAGGGCTCTTTGTTTTTTTTTCTTACTGAAATTTTGGAGTTGCTTTATATATTCTGGATATCAATCTTTTGTCAAATGTATTCACTGCAAATATTTTTTTCCTGTTGTATAGACTATCTTTGAACTCTGTTAAGTGTTTGCTTTGCTGTACAGAAGCTTTTTAGTTTTATGTAATCCCATTTGTCTATTGTGCTTCCATTTCCCATGCTTTTAGGGTCTTTTCCAAAATAAGAAAAAGAAAAAAAAAGAAATTCTATGTCCTGAAGTATTCCTCCTATATGGTTTCATAGTTTTGTAGTTTTAGGTAAATATGCTGTGAGGAATTGCAAATAAAAGTAATAATGAGATACCACCACACATACATTACAATGTCAAGAGTCTACACCAATGATTTCATAGTTTCAGGTAAATTTTTATTCCATTTTGAGTTAATGTTTGCAAGTAGTGAAAGAGGGGACCAGTGCTACAGTCCCCTGCATAGGGACATCCAATTTTTCTGCATACGGACATCCAGTTTTCAAGTGCCACTTATTGTAAAGATTCTCTTTTCTCCAATGTGTGTTCTAAAGTTGCATGGGATTTACTTCCAGGCTCTCTTTTCTGTTCCACTGGTCTATGTATCTGTATTTATGCTAGTACCATGCTGTTGTGATTATTACAACTTTTTGGTATGTTTTGAAGTCAGATAATATAATGCCTCCTGCTTTGTTCTTTTTTGTTCAAGATGGTGTTGGTTATTTGAGGGGTTTGTGGTTCTATATAAATTTTAGAATTGATATTTTTAGTCTGTAAAGAATATCATTTGTATTACTATAGTATTTTTACAGGAATTACATTGAATCTGTAAATTGTTTTGGGTAGTATAGACATTTTAACAATATTGATACTTCTAATCTATGAACAAGGCATGTATTTCCACTTTTTCACATTATCTATAACTTCTTTTATTAATGGTCTATAATTTTCATTATAGAGATCTTTTACCTTTTTGGCTAAATTTGTCCTAGCTATCTCAATTTTTGTAACTATTAGAAATGGAATTGCTTTTTCATTTCTATTTCATCTAATTTGCTACTGGCACACTACTGAGTTTTTTTGTAAGTTGATTTTGTATCTGGAAACTTTGCTGAATTTATTTATTAGTTCTAATAGCTTTTGGGGTTTTCTATATATAAGATCATATATTCAGGGGCTGAGGTTGTGGCTCAGCGGTAGAGCATTCACCTGGCACATGTGGGGCCCTGAGTTCGATCCTCAGCACCACATTATATTTAAAGTCTATTTCATCTGATATAAGTATGGCTAGTCCAGCTTTCTTTCAGATTTCCCTTGCATAGACTATCTTATTTCATCAGTTCATTTTCAGACTGTATGTGTCCTTCAAGGAGAAATGAATTTTTTTTTACCCATTTAGTCACTATATGGTTTTCAATTAGACAATTTAATCCACATAAAAAACAAAACAAGAAAATACACTAATAAGAAAAATCTCCACTTGCATTAGCCACATTTTGAATTTTTGACACCATATTTTATATCTTTCCATACTGTCTTTCTCTTAACCTATCAATACAATTATTTTTAAATTATTTTTTATTCATCATACTAAAAATATGAATGGTTTATGTATCATGTTCATAATATTAGAGCAGTCTGGATTTGTTTGTATGATTACTCTTACCAGTGACATTTATACCTTCCTGTTTTCTTATTATTCATTAATGTCTCAGTTTGAAGAACTTCATTTAGCATTTTGTATAGAACAAGTCTAGTAGAGATATATTCTCTCAGCTTTTGTTTGTCTTGGAATATCTTTATCACTACTTCATTCCTAAAGAATAGCTTTGCTAGGTACAGTATTCTGGGTTCCCAGTTTCTTTTTCCCAATACTGTAAAAATCTCATGCTACTCTCCCCTGGCCTATACAGTTTCTTCTGAGAAATATAGTACTATCAAGTGAATTGGGACACCCCTATATGTTACTTGTTTCTTTTGTCTTGCAGATTTGGGACTCTTCTCCTTTTTCTTTTACCTTTGAACTTGATTACAAGATGTCCTTGATTAGACTTGACTAAATGAATTCTAATCAGTGAATTTTGACCTTCCTATACCTTTTGTATCTTCTAGGTTTGGGAGGTATTCTTTTATTATTTCTTTCAATAAGCTTTCTACCCCTTGAGCATTCTCAAGTTATTCTTGAACTCTAATTACCTGAATATTTGATCATTTAATGATGTTCTAAAGTCCCTATAAATTTTCTTTATTCCTCTTCATTTTTTCCCTCATACTGGATTTCTCAAACTGTCTTTGAGTTCATTAATTTTTCTGCTATTTGGTCTTTTCTCTTTTTTTTTTTTAAGAGAGAGGGGAGAGACAGAGAGAGAGAATTTTTTAATATTTATTTTTTAGTTTTCGGCAGACACAACATCTTTGTTTGTATGTGGTGCTGAGGATCGAACCCGGGCCACACGCATGCCAGGCGAGCGCACTACTGCTTGAGCCACAACCCCAGCCCTTGGTCTTTTCTCTTATTAACACTCTATTGCATTTTTAATTTTCTTGAGTGTGTTTTTCAGGTGAAGAATTTTTGTGTGATTATCTTTGTTTAGTTTCTGTTAGTGTATTGAAAAGTTTTTCTGTACTTTCTTCAGGCTCATTGAGTTTCCACAAAATAGCTATTTTAAATTCTTTGAGAGTTATCCCATACTAATTACAGCCTGGTTAGTTTCTGGCACGTTCATTGTCTTTTTTTTTCCATATTTTTATCGGTGCACTATAATTATACAAAATGGGGGCTGGGACTGTGGCTCAGTGGCAGAGTGCTTGCCCAGCATGGGTGAGGCACTGGGTTCAATCCTTAGCATCACATACAAAAATAAGCAAATAAAATAAAAGCATGCTGTCCATCTACAACTACAAAAAAAATTTTAAAATAATTGTACAAAATTGTGGGATTCATTGTTGCATATTTGTACATGCACACAATATAAAAATATAATTTGGCAATTGTCATTCCCCAGTATTTTCCTTTTCCTTCCCCTCCTTCTCACTATCCCTTTTCTCTACTCTACTGATCTCCCTTCTATTTTCCTGAGATCCCACTTCCCTTTCTTTTCCTTTTTCTTCTCCAGCTTCCATATATGGGAGAAAACATAGAACCCTTAATTTTCTGAGTTTGGCTTACTTTGTTTAGCATAATCTTCTCAAGTTCCATCCATTTTTCTGCAAATGCCATAATTGCATTTTTCTTTGACTAAATAAAACTCCATAATATATATATTCCACATTTTCTTCTATCCATTCCTCTGTTATTGACACTGAGGCTGTTTCCATAGTTTGGCTATTATGAATTGTGCTGCTTGAAACATGAGTATTCATGTATCACCATAGTATGATGACTTTTTAATTCTTTAGGATAAATAACGAGGAGTGGTAAACCTGGATCATATGGTGATTCCATTCCTAGTCTTTTGTTGTATAGAAATTCACAGTGATCTCCGCAGTGGTTGTACTAATATACAATCCCACCAATGATGTAAAAATGTTTGTTCCTTTTTCTCCACATCCTCTCCAGCATTTATTAGTGTGTGTGTGTGTTTGTGTGTGTGTGTGTGTGTGTGTGTGTGTGTGTGTGTGTATGTGTTTGGTACCAGGGAATAAACCACTGAGCCACATCTCCATCCCGCTTTTTAAATTTTTTATTTTAAGACAGGGTATCACTAAGTTGCCGAGTCTGACTTTGAACTTGCAATCCTCCTGTCTCAGCCTCCTGAGCTGCTGGGAAAACAGGCATGAGCCACTGTGCCTGGCATATTGTTTATATTCTTCATGGCTGCCTTTCTGACAGGAGTGAAATGAAATCTCAGTGTGCTTTTTTTCGTTTTGCATTTCCCTAATTGCAAATCATGTTGAACATTTTTTCATATATTTGTTGGCCAAATGTATTTATTCTTTTGAGAAGTGTCTGTTTAGCTCATTTACTCATTTATTAATTGAGTTATTTGTTTGTGTGTGTGTGTTTAGTTCTTTATATATTCTAGATATTAATCCTCTGTCAGAAGAGTAGCTAGCAAAGATTTTATCCCATTCCATAGGTTCTCTCTTTACATTCTTGTTTCTTTTCTGTGCCCAAACTTTTAAATTTGATGCCATCATATTTATTAGGTCTTGCCATTATTTCCTGAGCTTTAGGGGTCCTATTGAGAAAGTCAGGGCTGGGGATGTGGCTCAAGAGGTAGCGCACTCGCCTGGCATGCGTGCGGCCCAAGTTCGATCCTCAGCACCACATACAAACAAAGATGTTGTGTCTGCCAAAAAAATAAAAAATAAATATCAAAAATTCTCTCTCTCTCTCTCTCTCTCTCTCTCTCTGTCATCGCCTGTGCCTATATTTTGGAGTACTGACCCTACATTTTCTTCTAGGAATTGCTTAGTTTCTAGTCTAATTCCTAGGTCTTCGATCCATTTTGAGTTTATTTTTGTGCAGGGTAAGAGATAAGGGTATAGTTTCATTCTTATACATGTGGATAACCAGTTTGCCAGCACCATTTATTTAAAAGGCTGTCTTTTAGGGATGGGGGTATAGCTCAGTTGGTAGAGTGCTTTCTTCACATGCATAAATTCCCGGGTTCAATCCCCAGCACCACATACACACAAAAATGCTGCCTTTTTTTCCAATGTATGTTTTTGGCACCTTTGTCAAAGATCAGATGACTTTCTGTGTGGATTTGTCTCTATGTCTTCTTTTTTTAATTTTTGAAAATATTCTTAGTTGCAGATGGACAATCTTTTATCTGGTGCTGAGGAACAAACCCAGTACCTCACATGTTCTAGGCAAGTGCTGTACCATTGAGCTACAACCCCAGCCCTGTCTCTGTGTCTTCTGTATAAAACCTAACTGGTTCCATATTTTGGATATTGTGAAAGTCTAACACCTTATTTTATGTGAGATTGTAGTTTCCTGAAAAGTCTTAATGATTGTTGGCATGTGATATTATGTAGATATAGAAGGAAAAGGTTTTTTTTTTAAAAGTCTTCTTAATCTGGCTTTATTTATGCCTGTGTTTCCAGAAATTCTAAGCAGTCTGCTCAATTTCTCTCAGCCTGTGATCACTTTGACCCTTTCAGCACTAGATGGCATCCTGGACCAGATTTGCCTGGATTCTGCTGTTGGTGTATTGTCACTGTTTCAGTATTAGAGTGCAATCCATATCCAGGTTTGTCCCAAATACACTGATATTATGTTGTGTAAAAAGTACTCAGGAGAGTTTCTAGAAAGAGTAGTCAGTCTCCATAAGCCTCCTGGGACCAGGTTAGGTCCAGATTCCTCAGCCATAGTTATCAGCCTTTAGGCAGACATTGCAGTGCAGCTCTGAATAGAATCATCCAAAGCTCCTATGTCACATCTGAAGCCACCAGGCTGTATCATACCCTGTGTAGACAATCCAACAACACTGGGTTAGGAAAAAGGCCCACACTGCAATGGATTGTTTATTGCTAAGGTGGACTCATGGTGCAAGGCCACTGTAAGCAGCCTTGGGTGATGCTAGCTGAAATAGAAGTCTTCTTCTGACACTGGAGCTAGTCTAGAGACTCTGTCTATGGGCAGGCATGAGGATGGAGACTATTAGGACCTGCTCAGTATTATGTTTTACCAGCTCAGAACTAAGTTCCAGGGCAGAGGCTTGTGCTTACTACTCTGCCCTACCCACAGCGAAAGGGGTATTGTGCCATGCCATGTTTCCTGTGATTTGGGTAGCATTGGTAGGCAATCTCTTGGCCACTTAAGCTGATTCTAAGGTGGTTTACACTGGGTCTTACAGCCATAATTACCTGCATAGTCTCAGGGGTGTACCAGGGCCCACACGAAGCTGGTGGTTATATAGGCTATAACATGCGTTTATGCATTGGCTTCATGGTAGCTGTGCTGCCCTAATTGGGTGACAGGTGGAGGAGACAGTTTCTTGGCTACCAAGGCTCATACTAAGATGTATTACACCTGAGTCTGAGCTGCAGTGGCCTGCACTGTCTTAGAAGTAGGGCAGGTATGCCTCAGGCTCACTCAAAGCTTGAAATGATGCAGGCTGAAACTTGAGTCTATCTCAGAAGCATATGTCTCCCTCTGATTCTGGGGCCAGTCTAGAGGCTCCATCTATGAGCTCTGACCTGAATACAACTTTGGTTTCCAAGGTAAATCCTGTGCTAGCTTTTGTACCCTGCTACCTAAGGTTGGAGATAATATCTAATGGAGATTGTGGTCTTATATAGTTCCAGCAGTTCAGTTTATGAATATTGTCCCAGAGGCAGAGGTGGTTTTATAGTGGTACACCTGGTTCTGGGCTTCAGGTCTAAGAAATTACCTTTCCAAGAAGGAGGCCTTTTTCTTTTTTTTTTTTTTTTAATATTTATTTTTTAGTTCAAGGCGGACACAACATCTTTGTTTGTATGTGGTGCTGAGGATTGAACCCGGGCCGCACGCATGCCAGGCGAGCGTGCTACCGCTTGAGCCACATCCCCAGCCCAGGAGGCTTCTTTCTTCATAGTCTATATTTGGAATTCGGGACGGTTGACAAGGCAACTCTTTTCTTCATGCCTTCTTCAATGTATCTTTTTATTTTCTTATGCTAAAGGCAGTCACTGTTTTCTCTCATTTGATTTTCTTGGTTTCTGTGTATGCAGTTTGATGTACTAATAACTGTTCAACTTTGTGTGTATGGGGAGATAATCACTGGAAGTTCATCTTTCTCTACTCCCAGGAATAACTACTTCTCTATTTCCCTGTGTCTCATATATGATCCACCAATTAGCAACATTTTTTTCCAACATTGGGAAAAGAAACTGCAGGTAATTAGATTAAAGTCAACCAATGTCTATGACTGAGAAACACATTTACCTATTTGATGAAAATCTGGCAATAAAGCAAATGGGTTCAAAAGTTATACCACCTACTATAACATTACGTAATTACTCTGAATGTAAGTCTATTACACAAAAATGTTTAGATTGCATAGGTACATAGGTTAAAATAATAGAGTTAAGTACCACATGTGTCAGAAGAAAACCAAACTTACTTATTTTTCTCAGCTCTTCAACAAATCTATAAATAGATCATCTTGCTTTGTCAGATTTTCTTTCCTTTTTCACAAGCAAGAAGGGAAATTAGAAGGCATATTTCCCTTTTTTTATTATTCTCGATTTCTCAAGAGGAAAGTTGTTTTACACATGGCTATGGTTTTGCATATATACATGTGTTTTTGCTTTGTGGTAAGATATGACCATGGGATCAGTCTGTTTTATTAAATCCATATCATTTGTTTTAGAACCCATGAATATGGAACTGTTTTCTATAATTCAGAGTGCTTTTTCAGCACAACACTATCATTCTCTCTTGTCATCCTTTTGTTTCAGAAGGCACATATTTAACAACTCTGAAAGCTAACCGTTCAGGAGACCTGAAAATTCTTCATCTGGAGAACAAAACATGTTAGCCCTTAGTTTGTATGGCAGTAGAAAGGCATGGGGAGAGTATGGGGGATTAAACGCATGGGCACTTGACCACTGAGCCCCATCCCCAGGCCTATTTTGTATTTTATTTAGAGACAGGGTCTCACTGAGTTGCTTAGCGCTTCGCCCATTGCTGACGCTAACATTGAACTCATGATCCTCCTGCCTCAGCTTCCCGAGTCACTGGGATTATTGGCGTGCACCACCGCACCCTGTGAGAAAGGCATTTTCATCAAAAAAGAATACTTATTTCCTTGGGAAGCTCAGAGGAGAAAGGGCAGGTAGAGATGTAACTTAATATTTTTGTGTTAGGATAAGAAGTAAAATGTTCTTTGAAATTGCGAATGTACTACTCTAGTATCCACAAAAAAAAAAAAAAAAAAAAGGACAGGGAATATTAAGAGAAGGAAAAGAATGACATGTCAGAGTCCCATTCCTATCTTCTAAATTCCCTCATTATGTCAAAAAAATTTTTTTTGGTGGTACTGGGGATTGAACCCAGGGCCTTGTGCATTAGAGGCAAGCACTCTACCAACTGAACTATATCCCCAGCCTTTATTATGTCAATTTTGATTATTGGTTTGTACTGCATGCCAGTGAATTCCTGTCTCAAATCATGGAGGTTGGAAATCCCCTGATGAAGGTGGCAAAATGTCACCATTAGACTGCATCCCTCTCATCTTCCTAAACTATTATTTTCTTTCTCTAATACCCTGACATTTTACAAAGATGATATATTGGTTTTCTATTATGAGTTCCTTCTTATTTTTTGGTGGTCCAAATAAGGGTTTGTTTTCTTGTCCAGGAAGTTAACTTTGAAGTTCTGTATTTCTTTTTGTCTTCCTTGGGTTTTTTTCCCCAAAAACTGGGTTAATGTTGAATAAAACTGAGAAACTTTGTGTTTTTACCATCCAATCACATATTGCCTTATTTGTGCTTCAATTCCAGGGGAAAACATATCACCACAAATTATAGAGAGCCAGTGGTCTACTCTGACCCTTTATGCTCCTCATGAATTTAGAATGTATGTCAGTGAACCATGGATGATGATAATACTCTTCACATTGAGATAAAAAATGTTAGTTTGTATGGCACTTTAGTTTCACTTCCTGTTTGCTATTTAGTGGTTACTTCCTTGTTTCCAAGTCACCATAACAGCTACTAACCAGATTCATTAATACCTTTATACTATCCTTATCCATACTATCTCTTATCCAAATTCTTTATATTACCTTGTGTTAATTGCCCATTGCTGCTGTAACAACCAACCAACAACCTGTGACTTTTTTTTTTTGCTAAACTATCTTTTATTTTTTAAAATATTTATTTAGTTGTAATGGGCATGATATTTTTATTATTTATTTCTGTGTGGGGCTAGGGAACAAACCCAGCCCCTCACAAGTGAGAGGCAAGCGCTCTACCACTGAGCTAGAATCCCAGCCCTAAACTTTCTTTTATTTTGTCAAATATAGTCATTGTTCAGGAAAAAAAATATGTTAACATGTAATGGGCTTATTCTTTTTTTAAATTTAATTTTTTTATTAGTTGTTCAAAACATTACAAAGCTCTTGACATATCATATTTCATACATTCGATTCAAGTGGGTTATGAACTCCCATTTTTACCCCGTATACAGATTGCAGAATCACATTGGTTACACATCCAAGTTTTTACATATTGCCATACTAGTGACTGTTGTATTCTGCTATCTTTCCTATCCTCTACTATCCCCCTCCCCTCCCCTCCCCTCCCATCTTCTCTCTCTATCCCATCTACTGTAATTCATTTCTCTCCCTTGTTTTTTTTCCCCTTTCCCCTCACATCCTCTTATATGTAAGTTTTTATAACAATGAGGGTCTCCTTTCATTTCCATGCAGTTTCCCTTCTCTCTCCCTTTCCCTCCCACCTCTCGTCTCTGTTTAATGTTAATCTTTTCCTCATGCTCTTCCTCCCTGCTCTGTTCTTAGTTGTTCTCCTTATATCAAAGAAGACATTTGGCATTTGTTTTTTAGGGATTGGTTAGCTTCACTTGGCATAATCTGCTCTAATGCCATCCATTTCCCTGCAAATTCCATGATTTTGTCATTTTTTGATGCAGAGTAATACTCCATAGTGTATAAATGCCACATTTTTTTATCCATTCATCTATTGAGGGGCATCGGGGTTGGTTCCACAGTCTAGCTATTGTGAATTGTGCTGCTATGAACATCGATGTGGCAGTATCCCTGTAGTATGCTCTTTTAAGGTCTTCAGGGAATAGTCTGAGAAGGGCAATAGCTGGGTCAAATGGTGGTTCCATTCCTAGCTTTCCCAGGAATCTCCATACTGCTTTCCAAATTGGCCGCACCAATTTGCAGTCCCACCAGCAATGTACAAGTGTACCCTTTTCCCCACATCCTCGCCAGCACTTGTTGTTTGACTTCATAATGGCTGCCAATCTTACTGGAGTGAGATGGTATCTTAGGGTGGTTTTGATTTGCATTTCTCTGACTGCTAGAGATGGTGAGCATTTTTTCATGTACTTGTTGATTGATTGTATGTCCTCCTCTGAGAATTGTCTGTTCAGGTCCATGGCCCATTTGTTGATTGGGTTATTTGTTTTCTTATTGCTTATTTTTTTTGAGTTCTTTGTATACTCTGGATATTAGGGCTCTATCTGCAGTGTGAGGAGTAAAGATTTGTTCGGAGGATGTAGGCTCCCTATTTACCTCTCTTATTGTTTCTCTTGCTGAGAAAAAACTTTTTAGTTTAAGTAAGTCCCATTTGTTGATTCTTGTTTTTAACTCTTGTGCTATGGGTGTCCTATTAAGGAATTTGGAGCCAGACCCCACAGTATGTAGATCAGAGCCAACTTTTTCTTCTATCAGATGCAGTCTCTGATTTGATATCAAGCTCCTTGATCCATTTTGAGTTAACTTTTGTGCATGGTGAGAGGAAGGGATTCAGTTTCATTTTGTTGCATATGGATTTCCAGTTTTCCCAGCACCATTTGTTGAAGATGCTATCCTTCCTCCATTGCATGCTTTTAGCTCCTTTATCAAATATAAGATAGTTGTAGTTTTGTGGATTAGTCTCTGTGTCCTCTATTCTGTACCATTGGTCCACCTGCCTGTTTTGGTACCAGTACCATGCTGTTTTTGTTACTATTGCTCTGTAGTACAGTTTGAAATCTGGTATCACTATACCTCCTGATTCACACTTCCTGCTTAGAGTTGCTTTTGCTATTCTGGGTCTCTTATTTTTCCATATGAATTTCATGATTGCTTTATCTATTTCTACAAGAAATGCCATTGGGATTTTGATTGGCATCGCATTAAACCTATAGAGAACTTTTGATAATAACGCCATTTTGATGATGTTAGTTCTGCCTATCCATGAACAGGGTATATTTTTCCATCTTCTAAGATCTTCTTCTATTTCTCTCTTTAGGGTTCTGTAGTTTTCATTGTATAAATCTTTCACCTCTTTTGTTAGGTTGATTCCCAAGTATTTTATTTTTTTTGAGGATATTGTGAATGAGGTGGTTTTCCTCATTTCCAGTTCAGAAGATTTGTCACTGATATACAGGAATGCCTTTGATTTATGCATACAACCTGTGACTTAATGCAAAATTATTATCACATGGTTCTGAAGGTCAGAAATAACAGACGGGTCTTACCAAGCCAAAGTTAGGGTGTTGGCATGGCAGCATTAATTCTGGAGGCCCTTGAAGAGAATCTGTTTCTTTGCCTTTTCTACCTTCTAAAGACCACCTTTGGTTCTTAGCATGTGGCTCCTTCCTCCAAGTCAAAGCCATCACCATAGCATCTTCAAATATCTTAACTCTTCAACATTCTTCTACTAATGAGAACTTTTTATTTTCACTGGGCCACCCAGATAATCTAGGATTATTTCACAACAGCAAGGTTCCCAGTTGAATAGCAACCTTAATTTCCCCTTTGCTATGTAAGGTAACCTATTCATTGTTCCTTAGGATTAGGAGTGAGCATCCTTGAGGGGCCATTTTTCCTACCATGAGCTTAGTTCCTATGTCTTAATAATATCTGTTTCTTAACACTGCTTTAAATGATTGGTTTAGGGAAAAGAGGAATCATAACTTGTATATTCCATATCATGACTTTCCGATAAGTCTAGCAACTCTTCCCTTTCTAAAGGAAAGTCATCCCTTGATCCTATAGCCTCTGGAAACCTTCATTCCATGAAGTCACTGCTCTTCTCCTGGGTTCCAGATTGAGGAAAAAAAGAATAAAGGGAAACAGAGAAAGCAGCAATAGACAAAGGTTAAGAACCTTGAAAAATCATTTTCGGTTACTTTTTTATTCTAATTTTTAACTCATTCTTTATGGCTATGAAGTTGCATCTTTTATTTCCTGATTAATTTTCATTGTCATACATTTCGGATAAGGATTGTCTAAAAATCTGTTGAAGTACGCTAATTTAACTACCTCAAAAAAGCCTTCCTGTGAGCATTGCAAACCAGGGCTTTTATAAGTTTACCCATTCTAAATATGACAAAGTTAAATGACCCTTTTAACACCTGCTGATAACATTCTAAGCTTCCCATATTTTCCACCACTAAAGCTAATGGAAAATATGATAAGGTCTTAGAACCAAAATAACTCAATGGTTAAATGATAACTCAAAATTTGCAGTGAAGGTTTGGAATTTACCTTAACAACCCAATCACACCAATCCCAAGTAGTCAAAGGGAGACTTTAACAAATAAGGTGCCTTACGTAAGACAAGGTGGCCACAAAAAAGGTAGCCACAATTTCAACAATACATTTGCCCTGTGGAAGGTCTTATTTGATAAATCTAATCCTTATTGCCAAGTTGTTAGAGGAAAAATAAAGACCCCAAAAATATGCCCAGTTCATAAATTTGAAATTAGCTATTGTTATTTGCTATTTACTATTAATATTTAATATTAAGCCAAACAAATATATAATGAGGTGGACAGGTAGCCAACAAGTGACTATAAAGTCACTTGTGTCAGTAGTTACATTGAATTTATTCTGACATCCCATTTTTCATAATAATTAATTGCCAGAATTACTCTGTTTTTGTCAGCTTTTTAGCTGCTATGACCAAAAGATCAGACAAGAACAATTTTAGAGGAGTAAAAGTTTATTATAAGTCTCAGAGTTTCAGAGGTCTCAATTCATAGAAAGCTGGCTCCATTCCTCAGGGTTCAAGCTGAAGCAGAATATCATGACAGAAGGGGATGGTGGAAGAAAGCAGCTCAAGACATCATACCAGGAAGGAGAGAGAGAGATGCCTCTCATCAGGTACAAAATATTACACCCCTAAGGCACTCCCCTGATGCCCACCTCTACCAGCCATACCTTCCCTGACTTCAGTTACTACCCACTTCATTCCTATCAGGGGATAAATTCACGGATTGGGTTAAGGCTCTCATAAACCAATCATTTCACCTTTAAGCCTTTTTGCATTGTCTCACACATGAGCTTTTTTGGGAAAACCTAATATCTAAACCATAACACACTGATGTTCTATTCTTTTGGGTTTTTTTTTCACAGTAGAAATTAGAAGTTTATTAAAGGACAGCAGAAAAGACTTCTCCCGGAGGAAGAAGGGGACCCAAAAGGTGGAATCCTGTTCTATTCTTTTGTAATTCCTTATAAAGTCTCCTCTAATATTTTGTTCTTCATAATTCTTTATCAGCACCTTCCACAGTTGTTATGGGCAGTCTATCTGGCACATATAATCAGTCACATCCTTCAACACTCAGTAAGGCTAGATTCAGTTCAGTTTGCTCATACATTTCAGGAAGAAATGAAGTAAAAGTGCAGAGTGTGTTGCTAATATGGGAATTCTAGATCAGAGACCAAGTAGGTTCTTTTGAAATATCCTGAGTGTGCAAAATCCTTGATAGTGTACAGGGTAAATAGAGAGTCCTACAACTAGAATACTAAATGTTAGAACAACTTTATCAATATGGGAATGAAATGGTTTCCACAAAATAGATATTGAGAGGTTTTGGAGAAAAATATCTTTATTTTGTGTATCTTTGTATCTATGACATCCAACAATAACAACAACAACAAAAATACCTTCATTCCTTGAAGACACAGTATTAATCTTTTGAAAATTCTGAATCACTTTAGAGTAACGTACTGTATCATCAACATTTTTGTGGGAATAAATTTTCCAATTATTTTTTCCTTAAATATTATAGGTAATTGGGATCTTCAAAGTAAGGAGGAATGCTATATACTAGAGACAAAGGAAAGAAAAAAGGACATGAGTGTAATTAAGGCACACTGAGCATATCATTCTAATAGTTGCAAAGTTTGCTAATTTGGAGACTTCTTGATTCATCTCATTAGGCTAATCTAAAATTATCAGCAAATTTAATGTAGCTATAATTTACATGTATATAAAATTCTAGATTTAAAATCACTTATTTAGGAACTTTGAAGACATTGACAGTGAAGGTAGCAAATGTTGCTTACACATCTGATGATATTTTGATGACTATAAATTAAATACATGAAGCAAATATACATTTACCCATCAGGTTTTTATACTCAGAGTTCTTTCATTTGGGGGCTAGAGTTGTGTCTTAGTGGTAGAGCACTTGCCTAGCACATGTGGGGCGCTAGGTTCAATCCTCAGCACCACATAAAAATATAATAAAGGTACTGTGCCCAACTACAACTAAAACGAAATATTTTTTAAAGTTTTTTTTTGTTTGAATACTGTTGAACTGATTGGATTTTTCTGTTAAATTTCTTGCCTAAACTACAGTTTTAAAGAAATAATGTTTTCTGATTTATATTTCTTTAAATTAGTGTAATAAAAGCAGCTATGAAACAATCTAGGTGAAATAGTCATTCCAGATTTTGAAGACTCTTCTTTATTTATTCCAGCTTTATTTAGTTATGATCAACAAATAAACACCATATGAATTTAAGGTATACAACTTGATGTTTTGATATACATATATATTGTGAAGTTATTTTGACACTCAAGGTAACATTTCTATTATGTCACACGTTACCATTTGACCCATGGTGAAAAAAATTGATATCTGATTACTTTCTTTTTTAAAAAATATTTATGTTTTAGTTTTCAGTGGACAGAACATCTTTATTTTATTTTTGTGTGGTGCTGAGGATTGAACCCAGCACCCCGTGCATGCCAGGTGAGTGCACTACCATTTGAGCCACATCCCCAGCCCTGATTACTCTCAATAAATTTCAATTATACTGCTTTATTATTAACTGTTGTCAACATTACTATATCTTAGGTGTCCAAATATTATGATATTACAAATCTTAAAACTGAAAGTCTTTAACCTCAGAATGATATTTCCCCCTCCCCAGGCTACCAAAAAAGAAAATTTATTTTGAAGATTCCATATACAAGTGAAACAATGCAATGTTCATTTTTCTGTGTCTGGCTTATTTTACTAAGCACAGTGTATTCCAGGTTCATCCATGTTGTTGCAAATAACAATATTTCATGCATTTATACTGCTGAATCATATTCCATTATATACACATATATATGTCTCATAATTTATTTATCCATGCATCTATGATGGAACACTTTGTTTTCATATCTTGACTATCTCATAAAGACTGTACCAATTTACATCCCCACCAACAGTGTATAATTGTTCTCTTTTCTTCAAATCTTCACCAGCACTTGTTTTATTTTGACATTTTGAAAAGGACCATCCTAAAAGATGTGATGTGATATATCATTATGGATGGATATTTATTTCCTTGATAGTTACTGATGTTGAGTATATCTTCATATACTATTTGACCATTCATGTCTTCTTTCAACAAAATGTCTATTCAGTATGTTGGTTTGGTTTGGTTGGGGATTGAATTAGTACAATTAAGTTGAATGTATTTCTTATATAGTTTGGATATTAACCCATTACCAGATGTGTAGGCTGCATATTGTCTCCCATTCCTTAAGTTGTCTCTTTACTGTTTATTGTTTTCTTTTCTATGCAAAAAGTTTTAGTTTGATTTATTCTCGTTTCCCTACATTTTCATTTGTTGAATTTGCTTTTGAGTCATATCCAAAATAACCTTGCCAAAAAAATTTCATAAAGAATGCTCCCTATATTTATATACAGTAGTTTTATATTTTCAGGTCTTAAATGTTTAAGTCTTTAATCTATTTTGAGTTGATTGCTGTATATGATGTGAGATTAGAATCTAATTTCCTTCTTCTGTTTGTGGATATGCAGTTTTCTCATCACTGTTTATTAAATGGACTGTTGTTTTCCCCATTTTATGTTACTAGACTCTTTTTAATATTTATTTTTTACTTATAGGTGGACACAATGTCTTTATTTTATTTTCATGTGGTGCTGAGGATCGAACCCAGGGCCTCACGCATGGTAGGCAAGCGAACTACCCTCTGAGCCACAACCCCAACCCATGTTACTAGACTCTTTTTTAATTTTTTTTTTATTTTTCAGTTTTCGGTGGACACAATATCTTTATTTTACTTTTATGTGGTGTGAGGATCAATCCCAGTGCCCCGCGCATGCCAGGCATGCACGCTACCGCTTGAACCACATCCCCAGCCCCTTACTAGACTCTTTATTGAAAAATAATTGACCACAAAATGCAGGGATTTATTTGGACTCTCTATTCTGTTCTATTAGCCTATGGGTCAGTTTTAATACTAGTCTTTCATTTTGATTGCTGTGATTTGAAGTAAATTTTCAACTTAGGTAGTAGGATGTCTCTGGATTTGTTCTTTTTTTTAAGATCATTTCAGTTGTTTGGAGTCTTTCATGGATTTATATACATTTTAGGACTACTTTTTCTATTTCTTTGAAAAATATCACTGAAATTTTGATAGGTACTACATTGAGTCTATACCTTATTTGGGGTAGTAGAGACTTTTTAACAATATTAATTCTTCCAATTCAAGAAAGGGCATATTTCCATATATTTCTGTATTCTTCAGTTGCTTCCATTGATGTCTTATAGTTGTCTTTTTTTTCTTTCATTTTTTGGTACCAGGGATTGAACTCAGGGGCACTAATCCACATCCACAGCCCTATTTTGTATTTTTTTTTATTTAGAGACTGGCTCACTGACTTGCTTAGTGCATCAATGAGGCTGGCTTTGATCTTGTGGTCCTCCTGTCTCAGCCTCCCAAGCTGCTGGGATTACAGGTATAAGCCACGGTGCCTGGCTATAGCTTTTGTCATTTTATAGATATTTCACTTTCTTGGTTAAACTTGTTCCTCAGTATCTTTCTTTCTTTCTTTTTTAATCTTTGGTAGCTATTTCAAGTTATATTGTTTTCTTGAATTTTTTCCAGTTAACTCATTATTAGGGTATAAATGCTATTGATTTTTGTATGTTGATTTTTTATGCAAATATTTTACTGAATTTGTTTATCAGTTCTAACAGTTTTGGTTTTGGGTACCATCTTCAGGATTTTTTCTAGGTTAAGTTCAGAGTTTTCTTCAAACATTGACAATTTAAGCTCTTACTTTCCAATCTGGGTATCTTTTATTTCTTTCCTTTGTCTAATTGCTCTGGCTAGACCTTCCAGTACTATGTTGAACAGAAAAGGTATGAGTTGGAATCCTTGTCTTATTCTTGATTTTGGAGGAAAAGCTATCACCTTACCATCACTGAGTTTAGGTTAGATATGAATTTGTCTTGTATGACCTTTCTTGTGTTGTAGTACATTCACTTGATATCTAACTTGTTCAGAAGTTTTATCATGAAAGGATGTTAAATTTTGTCAAATGCTTTTTTGGCATCTTATAATAATAATATGAATAAAATTATTCATTATTTTAATGTGTTATGTCACACTTATTGATTTACATATTGTATTAGTCCATCTTCTATTGATGTAGCAAAATACCAGATGCTGGATACTTATAAAGAGAAGAGGTTTTGGGCTGGGGTTGTGGCTCAGCAGCAGAACACTCGCCTAGCAAATGCAACGCCCTGGGTTCAATCCTCAGTACAATAAATAAATAAATAATGTTCAACTACAACTAAAAAAAATATTTTAAAAAAAGAGAAGAGGTTTATTTAGCAAAAAGTTTTGGAAGCTGAAAGTCCAAGATTGAGCAGTCTCATTGGTTTGGCCTATGGTAAGGGACCAGTTGTGGATGACATCATTGCAGAAACGTGTGAGAGGAAGACATCACATGGCAAGACAGAAAAATAGAGAATGGTAAGAGCAAGTCTTGTTCATTTTATAATAAGTCATTCTCATGAGAACTAACTCTGTGATACCAGCATTAATCTCTTCTGAGGGTGGTCCTCCAGTGATGTAACTATGTCCAATTAGGCCCCACCTCTTAAAGTTTCCACCACCTCTCATATCACCACACTAGGAACAAAGCTTATAATACATGAAACTTTGAAGGTACACCCAAATCAAATCATAGTACATATATTGAATCATCTTTACATCACAGAAATAATCCCAATTGATTATACTAAATAATTCTTTTAATTTGATGCTGAATTCAGTTTGTTAGTGTTTTCTTGAAGATTTGCACTACTATGTTCATCAGAATATTGGTCTGTAGATTTTTTGTGGTATCTTTGTCTGACTATTTTAAGTTTGGAAGTGTTTCTTCTCCTTCAAGTTTTTGAAACATTTGAAGAAGGAATGGTTTTATTTGTTCTTTACTTGGTTGGTAAAATTCAGCAGTGAAGCCAGGCATGGTGGCACATGCCTGTGATCCCAGTGACTCCGGAGGCTGAGGCGGATGATCACAAGTTCAAAGCCAGCCTCAGCGATTTAGCAAGGCCCTATGCAACTTAGACCAAACCTCAAAGTTTGAAAAAAAAAATTGAAAAGGCTGGTATTATGGTTATATTGGATGTTCTCAAAAAGCTCATTTGTGAGACAATGTGAGGCTTGGAGGAGAAATGATTGGGTCATAGCCTTAACCTAGTCAGTGAATTAATCCCTAATGAGATTAAATGAGAAGTAACTGGAAGTGGGTGAGGTATGCCTGGAGGAAGTGGTTCATTGGAAGCGTGGCTATGGGGTATATGTTTTATATCTGGAGAGTGGAGTGTCTCTCTCTGCTTTCTGATCAACAATGTGAGCTGCTTCCCTGTGCTGCTGTCTTCCGCCATGATGTCCTGCCTCATCTCAAGCCCCGAAGAATGAAGTTGGCTGTCTATGGATTGAGACCTCTGAAACCATGAGCCCTTAAGTAAACTTTTCCTCCTTTACAGTTGTTCTGGTCAGGTCCTTTAGTCATAGCAGTGAAAAAGCTGACTAAAACAGCTGAGGATGTATATCAGTGGATATGTGCCCTGGGTTAAATTCCCAGGACTACCTGAAAAAAATTCAGCAGTGAAGCCATCTGATCCTAAAGTATTCTTTCATGGGGGATTTTTATTACTAGTTCAACCTTATTCATTATTAATATATTGGTTTTGACCATTATTATCCAAATAAATATATACTTATATAAATATAAGTACATATATAAAAATATACATGAATATATTTAAATGTGTAGGGATTTGTATATATAGTTTATTTATTTGTTTATTTATTTATTTATTTATTTTTATGTGGTGCTGAGGATTGAACCCAGGGCCTCGCACATGCAAGGTGAGCACTGTACCACTGAGCCACAACCCCAGCCCTATAGTCAATTTTTTTGAGATGGATGTTTACATTGTTGTTTACATATATTTTATGAATATGTAACTGAATATATATGAAAATTTGTGGGTAGGATTTTGTTTAGCATTAGGGTACATACATTTAGATGTTTATAAACATATAAAGGAATAAATATGTAAAAAATATATATGGTTATTCAAAGTAATAATTACAATTTTTGTATAGAAGACTGATGGTTATGGGTAGGGTTAGGTTTAGTTCTGAGGGGACTAGGTTGAGGGTGAGAGTTACCATTGGAATACATATATCAATATATATGTATGTAAATATGAATATATAATTAAAATTATATGTGAGAGTTTATAAATATATACTTTTATCTATGACTATTTTAAAGTTATGTGGTATTTTTATGTCATGTGTTAAATCTAGGGTTTGCCTATGGAGTTGAATATACATAATATAATAAATACATAATAACAATATAATATATGTAATACAATATGTTATATATAATACATATATAATATCTATGAATTTTTATGTGAATTTAAAAATTTATACCCCAAAATATATAGGTACATTTATGTAAAGTGATCTGGTCTATATGTGTAGAGGTTTCTGTTGAGCCACAGTTGTATGGACAGGATTATATTGTGAAAAGGGTTAAGGTTAGAGTTAGTGTTTGCACATTTATATCCATATATATAAATACAATAAAGATATATGTAAAATATTTATGTGTATCTGAATTTGCAAATAATTAGTTTGTTTTGAGATGATGTTTACAATTTGATTTAGCTATAGGTTATAAACATGTAACTGAATATGTATGAAAATTTATGTGTAGTATTTTGGTTACTGATACATATATAGGAATATATGTGTAAATATATACATGGATATTAATGTAATGATTATAATTTCTGTATAAAAGGCTCATGGATATGGGTAGTGTTAGGTTGAGTTCTGAGTTATGGACTAGGTTTATGGAGAGGGTTACTTTTGGAATATATATCAATATATATGTATATAAATCTAAAATGTTGAATTCAAATAATATATGTAAATATAAAAATAAATAAATGGAAAGAGCAAACCGACAAAAAAAATCCAAAAAACTGCACCAGAAAACTTTTAGACCTCATAAACAAATTGAGCAAAGTAACAGGATACAAGATCAATATGCAAAAATCAATCTTTCCTATATGCCAATCATGAAACTGTTAAAGAAATCAGGAAAACAATTCCATTCAAAGTGGCCTCAAAAATACAAAGTATGCAAGAATAAATCTAATGAAGGAGATACCAGGCCTCTGTAATGAAAATAATGCAACACTTAACAAAGAAATTGAAGGTCTTGGAAGATAGAAAAACCTCCTAAGTTCTTGAATAAGGCAGAAACAATATTGTCAAAATAGCTATATTATCAAACACAGTCTACACATTCAATGAGATACCCATAAAAATACCAATGACATTCTTCACAGAACTAGAAAAAAAACAGTATTTAATTTCATATGGAAAAATGAAAGACCCATAATAAACAAAGGAACACTAAACAATAAGAGCGATGTTGAAGGCATCACAATACGTGTTTTCAAATTATACAACAAAGCTATATTAACAAAAGCAGCATAATGTTTGCATAAAAACAGATATAAAAGCCAATTGAATAGAAAACACAGAAATCCACATAGATACTATCATTTGACCCTTGACACAAGTAACAAAAACATGTTGCAGAAAAGATACCATTTTTTAAAAATGGTGCTACATAAATTATTTATTCATATGTGAAAGAATGAAACTAGATAACTATCTCTCATCCTGCACAAAAATCATTTCAAAGTTGATGAAAGGCCTAGGAATTGGAAACACTGTCATTAGCAGAAGATAACATAGGGTCAAAAAACTCCAGCATGTTAACACAAAGTTTGTATCACCCTGATACCAAACCAGTATAATACAGCAAAAAAGAAAATTATCAACCAATATCTTTGATAAACAGATACAAAACTGCTGAACAAAATACTTTGCAAACTGAATTCAACAACATAATTAATAGGCCATATACCATAATCAAGTTGGTCTCATTCCTATGATTCAAGAATGGTTCAACATACACAAACCAGCGATTGTCATATACCATATAAATTGAATCAGTGTTAAAAATCACTTGGTCATTTCAAGAGATATAGAAAAAGCCTTAACAAAATTCAACATCTTGATAAAAGCCATGGAAAAACTATATGAAGGAAATTGGCTCAACATAATAAAAGATATATATGAAAAACTCATAGCCAGCCTCATCCTAAATGGAGAAAAACTAAAATCAGGAATGAGAAGGATATTCATTATCATTAATGCTTTTCAATATACTGTTTAAAATTTTAGCCAGAACAATTAGGCAAGAGGAAAAATAAAAGGGGATACATATAGGCAAGAAAGAAGCCAATAATTGGGCTTCCAGCCATACCCTACCCTCCTATTTGCAGATGATATGATCCACTATTTAGAACTCCCTAAAGACTTCCCCAGAAGAATCTGATCCAATTATGTTATATGAATGGATGGATGTGCCACAATGAAACTTACCAGTCTGTCTAATATTCACCAATAAAAATAAAATAAATAAAGCAAAATTATTGTTGAAAAAGTCAAGTAGTAAAGGAACAATGTTTTCTATGATGTTTTCTATAAATGTTCCTGGGAAATGAACTACTGGCACTTGAATATTCAGGTGTTGGGTTAAATAAAGTTAGTCTTGCAGGTGGCTGCCAATCAATCAGCAGGCAGATAAAAGAATGACAATTCTATGCTTGAAGCTTTGAAGAAGCTATACCTCTGTTCTACACCCTCTAGTTGCTGCCAGTCTAGTGAGTTTTTATTGTGTTGCTGTGGTTTTTAAGGATACCACAGTGCTGAGGAGAAATGGAGAAAGAGAGAAAGGGAAGGAGGGAGGGTGGGAGGGAGAGGGAGAAACAGTAACAGGAAACGGTAAAAAAAAAAAAAGAAGAAGAAGAAGCTTACTGTTCTGAGTTAACTATTATCAGATTCCCATTTATGACTTACCAAATTTTTTTCATGACTCATACAGTTAAAACTTGAAAGACAAGGAGGCTTCACTAGATATATAAGAGTCAGGTGTTTTAGTCAGCTTTTTCACAGCTGTGACTAAAATATCTGACCAGAAAAATTTTAAGGGAGGAAAAGTTTATTGAGGGCTCATTGTTTCAGAGGTCTCGATCCATAGACAGCAGACTCCAATCCTCGGGACTCAAGATGAGGCTTAACATCATGGTGGTGGAGGGAAGCACCTCACAATCATGTGATCAGGAAGCAGAGAGAGAGAGAGATCTCCACTTGCCAGATACACATATATATCCCAAAGCCGTGCTCCTAATTCCCACCTCCTCCAACCACACCCTACAACTTCAGTTACCACTCCTTATCAAGGGATTAGTTCACTGATTGGGTTAAGACTCACAATTCAATCATTTCTCCTCTGAACCTTCTTTCATTGACTCACACATGAGCTTTTGAGGGATACCTCACATCCAAACCATAATAGCAGGTTGAAAGGCATTCCAGACATCAGGAAGAGCATGTGCTCAAGCACAGCGGTATGAGAGTACATGAATTTTCTGAGAAACAGGTATCAAAAACAGGTCCTAGTCTCTTTATCCAACATTCTAATTACAAATTTCTCACAACACTAGCCTCATACAATTCTCTGTGGAGAAAAGATTTTATGATCAAATACATTTTGGAGAATGCCTTGTACTTGTGAAAATTGACAATGCACTTTTATATATTATATAGTCTTAGAAATCCTTCAATAAACTCAGTTTTTCCCTAACTTATGGAACTCTTTTTTTATCTGCTAGACATGTTATTATCCTTAAATTATACAAACAATCATGTGTAGTAGTGAAAGTGAACATTTATATTTTATTCTACATAGGTCTGAATTTTTGACAGTTTTAAAATGAAGACAAACTTATTTCTAAGATATGGCTCTTAGAAATGTAGTCTCTGCTGAAACTAAAACTTAGATCTTTGTGGAATGATAACTGAAACTATCAGAACAAATGAAATCAAGGAGGAAAAGAGGAACTAGAGTCCTAGGGAGAAACAATAATAAAAACATAGTGCTATAAAATAAGCCAAGAGTTGGCATTCATAAACCTAGAGGGAAACCAACAGAGAAAGACCTTGTGGAAGAGACGAGAAGAAGAGGATTGAAAAGAGTGAAGGGAAAAAAATTTAAAAAGAAAAGAGTGAAGGGTCAAAAATGTCGAATCATTCAGAAAGTTCATAAAGGATAATTGAAAAGAGGTCATGAATGAGTTTTCTTTTATATATAATTTATTTTTATATTACTTGTTCATATTTATGGGATTCAGTGTGTTATTTCCACATATACATACAGCATGCACTGATTAAATCTAATCTCCTTTTATCCACCCCAATACACCCTTCCCAACTTTATTAATCACTATTCTACATTCAAGTCAAATTCTTTTATTTTTTTCACCTTCAGCATGAGAGAATATGTAATACCTAGTTTTGCTGTGTCTGACTTATTTCACTTAACATACTGTACTACATTTCCATCCACTTTACCTCATATAACAGGATTTTCTTCTGGTGGCTGAATAATATTCCATTATGTATATGTGTGTGTGTGTGTGTGTATCACATTTTCTCTCTTCCCACCCCATTTTATCCCCACCTCTCTCTTTCTTACCCTCCCTCCTTGTTTTTCACCTTTTTGTTGTTGAAGATTGAAGCCAGAGCCTCACAAATGCTAGACAAGTACTGTACCACTGAGCTGTACCCCCAGCCCCTATTCCACATTTTATTTATTCATTCATATGTTGATGAGCATTCACACTGATTCTATATCATACCTATTGTGAACAGTGATACAACATAAGCATGCATATATTGCTTTAGCATGTTGATTTTATTTTCTTTGGAGATTTTATTTATATATATATATATATATCTCCATCCAAAAGTGGTATAGCTGGATCATTCTCAACAGTTGTGTATAAGAGTTCCTTTTTCTACACATATTTGTCAGCATTTATTATTTTTTTTTCATAATAGCTATTCTAACTGGGGTGAGTTTTGATTTGCGTTTCCCTGATAGCTAATGATATTGATCATTTTTCATACATTTGTTAGTATGCATGTCCAATGGGTAGATGACAGCTTGCAATGAATCAAAAATAAATGCAAATGGAGATATCTAAAATGGATAACTATTTAAAGAAATTTAGAGATGGAAATTAAAAGGGAGACAGGGGCTGGGGTTGTGGCTCAGTGGTAGAGCACTTGCCTTGCACATGTGAGACACTGGGTTCGATCCTTGGCACCACATACAAATAAATAAATAAAGGTATATTGTGTCCATCTATAACTAAATAAATGAATAAATAAAAGGAAAAAGAGAAAGTAATTTTAAGATGAGAAAAAATCTTTAGTTTGTTCTGAGACAATGAGAAGTCTGTGAAAAATTAGAACAATCAGGTGAGAGAGAGAGGTCTCACAGAGTAATTAAAGCAATTAAGAGATTTATACTGAGAGAGGGAGGGATAATTATTTCTTTTTCTGAGACTTACAGGATGCAGAATGTATGAAAATGAGTTGGGAATAGATAGTAGGGGTTGAGAAGTTATGGAAATTCAGTTCTGGCAGAATATAATTTTATAATCATGGACAAAAAATTATGTACATTATTTAGAGTAGTGAAAATGTAAACAACTTAAACATCCAGTTCTTATTGTTATGGTTTGGATATGTGGTGTCCCCCAAAAAAAGCTTCTGTGTGAGACAATGCAAGAGTGTTCTGAGGTAAAATGATTACTTTATGAGTGTTGTAAACTAATTAGTGAATTAATACACTGATAGGGTTAAACCAGGTAGTAACATTTGGCAGGTAGAGTGTGGCTGGAGGAGGTGAGTCACCAGGGTACGTGCCTTTAGGGTTTATATTTTGTCCCAGATGAACAGAGCTCTCTCTCTCTGTTTCCTGATTGCCATATCCTGATTTGCTTTCCTCCTCTACATCCTTCCCCCATGATGTTCTGCTTCATCTTAGGCTCAGATCAATGGAGTCCGCTGTCTATGGACTGAGACTTCTGAAACCATGAGCACCAAATAAAGATTTCCTCCTCTAACTTGTTCTTGTGAGGTCCTTGGTCTCACCACACAAGAGCTGACTAACACACTTGGGAATTATGATATATCCATATAATGATATATGATACTACCATAAAGAATTATAAAATACTTAAAAAGCAAGCATTAGTGATGCCATTAAAAATTCTTAATGGGGGCTGGGGATGTGGCTCAAGCGGTAGCGCGCTCGCCTGGCATGCGTGCGGCCCGGGTTCGATCCTCAGCACCACATACCAACAAAGATGTTGTGTCTGCCGAGAAATAAATATTAAAAAAAATTCTCTCTCTCTCTCTCTCTCTCTCTCTCTCTCTCACTCTCTCTTTAAAAAAAAAAAAATTCTTAATGTATGGGGCTGGGGTTGTGGCTCAGTGGTAGAGTGCTTGCCTAGCACATGCAAGGCCCTGGGTTCCATCCTCAGCAGCACATAATAATAAATAAATTAAATAAAGGTATTGCATCCAACTACAAGTAAAAGAAATTTTAAAAAAAAATTTAAAAATTCCTAACATAAAGTAAGTATGTACTTTATCACTATGATATAAAAATAACATATACCCTTTATTCTCACTTTCAGACTGGAAATTAATCCTTATTTCTGTGTAACAGATGTATGAGTAATTTGAATTGACTTCCTTCTTGTATATTTTTTCCCATGATTCATACAATCCTCATATGTTACTTATAAAATCAGGGAAAAAATATGCCTAAAACCCAAAGGCAGCTCATTTTTACCAGATTATCTTAGTTCTTTCCAGTGTAATTCATTTTTAAGTAATCTGTCTTTTCTTTGGACATTAAGAACTGTATTTGTCTAGGTCACTACTGGATCTTCAGTAAGATTACAGCTAGATTCCTATGTTCATGCTGCTTCTCTAAATAAATGAACAGATGTTCCTAAAGTCAATGTTTTTAAAGATTCAAAAGATAAGCTGTCTGCCATCATTTTTTCTTTGTAGTCTTATCCAGGTCAAATTCTAATAGGATTGTAGGGAAGAAAAAATGGTAGTTGCCACATACTGCTTTTAAAGACAGGGTTCCATACAGTTCTTGGTCTTACTTATTGTTAAGAGGAAGAAGACTGTGTATCCCTTAATGCCTGAATTTGTGCATGCGTGTGTGTGTGTGTGTGTGTGTGTGTGTGTGTGTGTGTGTGTGTGTATAATAAGTACATGACCAACTTGCAGGTCCAAACCTGTTTCTATTGCACAGGTTTCCCCTTGCTTCTTACCTTGCCTCCCCTTGCTTTCTTGCCTTTTAAAATTTAGAATGCTATCGTAGATATAACCTTAGAGCTTATTTAGTTCCTTCACTTCACAATAAAATTGATGTATATTAGGAAATATAAATTGTCGAAATTAACCCAGATTGTTAGTAACTGATTCTGATTTTCAGATTTCCAGGGAGCTCTTTTTATATTCCATGCAATAGTATTTTCATTTGTATCTCTTTCTTACTGGCATATGCCTACCTTAAATAACTAGATTAATCTTCCTAAAAATTGCTAATGTTCCTAAAATATTGCTAATTAACCCATGATGCTAGAACGATAAAACCCACATTCAGCTTTCCTTTGAAGAATTGTCATCATCTAGCCTTACGCACACCCCTCTCTCTTTCTCTTCCTTTTATTTATTCATTCAGCAAACATTTATTAAACCAATTACTGTATGGAAGATATTCTATCTAACTACTTACTGAAGATCCGGTAGTGACTAAGACAAAGGCAGTTCTTAATGAAAAGACAGATTACTTAAAATGAATTACAGTAAAACTTTTTAGAGACAGAAAAGGTGGTAGATTAAAGGAAGGTACACTTCCCAACAGTTCCTTATTTCAAAACTTAAAAAGTAAGCCAGGCACAGTGTCACATGCCTGTAATCCCAGCAGCTCGGGAGGCTGAGTCAGGAGAATCACAAGTTCAAAGCCAGCCTCAACAATGGTGAGGCGCTAAACAACTCGATGAGACCCAGTCTCTAAATAAAATACAAAATAGGGCTGGGGATGTTGCTCAGTGGTCGAGTGCCCCTGAGTTCAAACCACAGTACCAAAAAAAAAAAAAAAAAAAAACAATTAAAAAGTAGAAAGACTACTCCTCAGCAAAGTGGGTAAGTAAGGGAATTCACTGAAATTCAACACTGGGCAGTAAAACAAACCATAGACACATAGTCAAAAACTTCAAACATAGCATAAGAAATAATACATTAGAGATGCACCAACTTGGCTGGTGGCAGGTGCAATCTTGGTGTAGCACTGATAGTACACAGTTGGCAGTAGGGAGCACAGGCAGAGAGAGATAAAGGTATGGCAAAAAAAAATTGGCTTAGGGGAACCCATGAAATAGGGAGGCTGATCTTAATGGACCCAGAGATAGTAGGGGAGGTTGTTGGATAAAAAGCAACCAAAATTTCTCAGTCCACAGGTGAACAGTATGGTAAGAACCAGGAATGCCAGTGTGCAGTCATTTATAAGCGACCATGTGGCAGGAAGCAGAGGCAGAAGATTGGGAACTCATAAAGCAAGTTGCCACCCTGACCCAGCAGTTGCCTATTGGGGGCAACAGAATATGCCTTGACCAGCATGACCAACCGTTTCAGGAAGAATTGTGCCTCAGGTGATCCAGGCTCAGAATATCAAAGATTGTATGGCCTCCTATCGCAGGGTTGCCAGCACCTTGCCAAGGAATTCTTGCCTGCTCGGAGGGATAAGCCTCCTAAGAAATTAAAGTCTATAATAATTAGTGAAGAATAAAAGACAAAGTTGGAAAGATAGTTTCAAAAAGGTGGAGCCCCTGATAGGTCCACACAGGAGCTGGAGCTAGACCATTAGAAAATGGCTCCTATGGTTTATTTAAGGGGGGACACCAAAGGCAGGGATAAGGTTTCAGGGGTGGAGTCTTGCTTCATGGTGTCTTGAAATCAGCAGGTTGATTGGCATCTTGGCAGGTCACACCCATCTCAGAGGGGCTGTGCGACAGCAGGTCATGCCATCTCAGGTGCTGTGTGAGACTTTTGACAGAACGGAATAGGACTCACAATGTGTCTGGGAAGTCAGCCAGAGGAAATGTCCACAGGAAGTTCCCAGACAGTAGAAGATCCTATTCACTAGACTGCAATGTGCAATATAGTACACATACAGCCCACAGACAGCTCTCAACAGCCTCCCATATAATCTGTTGAAAAGATGACAATAACCAGCAACACAGAAGCAATGACATTCTTCACAGAACTAGTAAAAACAGTCTTAAAATTCATTTGGAAGAATAAAATGCCCAGAATAGCCAAAGCAAACCTGAGCAAGAAGAATTGGAGGCTTTATAATGCCTAATATCATACTTCAGAGCCATGGTAATAAAAATAGCATGGTATTGGCATAAAAACAAATACATCCGGGCATGGCCCACACCTATAATTCCAGCTGTTTGGAAGGCTTAAGCAGGAGAATTGAAATTCAAATCCAGCCTCAGCAATTCAGCAAGGCCTTCAGCAACTTAGCAAGACCCTATTTCAAAATAAAAAAGTTAAAAAGTGCTAGAGGTGAGGCTCAGTGTTTAAGTGCCCCTGTGCTCACTCCCATTTACTACTACCACTACTACTACTACTACTAATAATAATAATAATAATAATAATAAGCAAGTTGACTAGAATAGAGGACACACAAATTCTTGCACTTATAGTCATCTGATTCTTGCACAGTGCTAAAAGCATACTGTAAATAAGACTGCTTTATCCACAAATGGTGCTGGAAAAACTGTATATCCACATGAAGAAGATTGAAATAGGATCCATATCTTACACCCTCTACAAAAATCAAATGAACATGGATCAAAGATCTTGGTGTAAACTAAACTTTGAAATTACCAAAAAAACAGGGATGGGGATGTGGCTCAAGCGGTAGTACGCTCGCCTCAGCACCACATACAAACAAAGATGTTGTGTACTAAAAAATAAATATTTAAAAAAAAAAAGAAATAGGGATCCGTTTCCGGAAAGAAAAGACTCCCTTAAAAAAAAAAAAAAGAAATTACCCAAAAAAAATCATAGGGGAAACACTTCAAGATATAGGCCCAAGCAATGATTTTCTAAATATGACTCCAAAAGCCCAGGAAACAAAAGCAAGAATTGACAAATAGAATCACATTAAATTAAAATATTTCTTCGCCACAAAGGAAACAGTCAACAGAGTGAAAGGACAACCTACAGAATGGGAGAAAATATTTGCCACTTACTAACAGAGTATTACTGACCAGGATATATAAGGAATTCAAAAAACTCGACACCAAAAATATGAATAAGCCATTCAATAAATAGGCAAATGAATAGAGATTTCTCAAAAGAAGTATAAATGGTCAATAATTGTATGAAAAAATGTTCAACATTTTCATCCATCAGGGAAATGCAAATCAGAATTACACTGTGTTTCTATCATACTTCATTCAGAATGGCAATCATCAAGAATACAAATAACAAAGCTGATGAAGCCAAATGTGGCAGCACATGTCTGTAATCCCAGCAATTTAGGAGGTTGAGGCAGGAGGATTGCAAGTTAAAAGCTAGCCTCAGTAATTTAGCAAGGTCCTAAGCAATTTAGAGAGACCCTGTCTCAGAATAAAAATAAAAAGGTTGGGGATGGGGCTGGGGTTGTAGCTCTGCAGTAGAGTGCTCGCCTAACACATGTGAGGCACTGGGTTGGATCCTCAGCACCATATAAAAAGAAATAAATAAAATAAAGGTAATGTGTCCATATACAACTAAAAATATTTTTTAAAAAAGAAAATATGGTATATATACACAATGGAGTTTTATTCAACCATTAAGAAAAACAAAATTATGTCATTTGCATGAAAATGGATAGAACTGGAGGGCATCAGACTGAAAGATGAATATCATATGTTTTCACTCATATGTGGAAGCTAGTGGTGAGGGGAAATAACCTCATAAAATTAGAAAGGAGACTAATAAGGTGGGGAAAGGGGGCAGGGAAAGTAAAGAGGGGTAGATAAGAGGAGGTCTTGATGAGAGAAATTGATAAAATTACATTATATCTATGTGTCAATATGCCATAAATCCATCATTCCATAAAATTAACATGCGGCAATAAAGAATGAACAAATGACCTAAATAGACATTTCTCAAAAAGATATACAAAAATGCAACAAATACATGAAAAAACTGCTTAACATCACTAGGAAATACAAATTAAATAACATCCCACCCCAGTTAGATTGGCTATTTTCAAAAAGACAAATAATAACAAACTGTTGCATGGATGTGGAAAAAGGGGAATTCTCTTACATTGTTAGTGGAAATGTAAATGGAGCTATTATGCAAAACAATATAGAGATTCTTCATAAAACTAGAATTAGAACTCCCACATGAACCAGCAGTCCTGCTGCTGTGACTATAAACAAAGGAATTGAAATTAGTTCATCAAAGAGACATGCCCTCACATATTTATTACAGCATAATTCACAATAGTCAAGATCATCTTAGATGTCCACTAACTGATGAATGAATAAAGAAAAGGGTTATGTATACATGATAGAATTTTATTTGGCTTTTAAAAAGAATGAATTTGTGTCTTTTGCAGCAACATGAGTGGAACTGAAACCATTATATATATTTTTTAATTTTAATGTTTATTTTTTAGTTTTCAGCAGACACAACATCTTTGTTTGTACATGGTGCTAAGGATCGAACCCGAGCCGCATGCATACCAAGCGAACACGCTACCGCTTGAGCCACATCCCCAGCCCTGAAACCATTATATTAAGTGAAATAAGTCAGGCACAGAAAGACAAATACTGCATGATCTCATTTATATGTAGAAGCTAAAAATAGATCTCAGGAAGGTGAGAATAGAATAGTGGTTATCAGAGCCAGGGAAGGGTGTGGGGAAAGGAAATGAAGAAAGGCTGGTTAATGGATACAGGGGTGCAGTTTGATAAGGAGAAATAACTTCTAATGTTCTGTAACATATTAGGGTAATTATGGCTAACAAAATTTGATTGAACATTTCAAAATAGCTAGTAGAGATAATTTTCAGTGTTTCCAATACAGAGGAATAATAAATGTCTGAGATGATTTATTTGCCAATTATGCTGATCTGATCACTAAACCTTGTATAGATGTACTGAAATGTCACACTGTACCCCATAAATATGTATAGCTGCTATGCATCAACTAAAACTAAATTTTAAAAAGAGGAAAAAGCTAAAAGAATGATTAGAAGAAAATGAAAAGGGAGAAAGGAGAAAAAAGAAAATTTTGCCACAAAAAGTAGAAAAATTAGGAATAAGAAAAAAAGCAAGAAATAAATAAATCCAATTTAAGAATTTTAAGTTGAAGCCTCTACTAAATGTCACTAAGAGAAGCCCTCTCTGACTGTCCTAAATGAAATAATACCCCTTGTCACCTTCTACCTCATTTTCCTGCCTTGGCCTTCTCCAGGGCACATATTTAGTTGATACAATTAATTTTGGGCTTAGAATGGAACTACCATTTGACCCAGCTATCCCACTCCTCAGTTTATATACAAAGGACTTAAAATCAGCATACTACAGTATGTAGCCACATCCATATTTATAGCAGCTCAACTCACAATAGCTAAACTATGGAACCAACTTAGGTGCCCTTCAACAGATGAATGGATAAAGAAAATGTGGTACATATGTGCAATAAAATATTAGCCTTAAAGAAGAATGAAATTATGGAATTTTCAGGTAAATGGATGGAGCTGGAGAATATCATGCTAAGTGAAATAAGCCAATCCCCCAAAACCAAAGGCTAAATATTATCTCTGATAAGTGAATGCTGGTCCATAATTGGGGGGGGGGGTAGGGAATAATGAAGAAAATTTGGATTGTGCAAAATTGAGTGAAGGGAGAGAGGGGTTGGTGGGGATTGGAAGTACAGTAGAATGAGACAGACATTATTACCCCATATACATATAGGGTTACACTATTAGTGTGACTTAGCACCATGTATAGCCAGAGAAATGAGAAGTTATGCTCCATTTGTGTATAATGTATAAAAATGTATTCTACTGTCATGCATAACTAATTAGAACAAAAAAAGATCAAGTTTGGGAAAGAAAGTATAGCTTTCTCTTTTTAATCAGGAGAGAAAGAAGAAAGGGTGTATGTGGAAAAGAAGGAAGAGCAGCATTTACTGATTGCATGTTTTACATGAGGCTCAATCCTAGTTATTTTCACTGAACATCAATATCATTTATCATTGAAAAAGTATTATGTGAGAGGCTGGGGATGTGGCTCAAGCGGTAGCGTGCTTGCCTGGCATTTGTGCGGCCCGGGGTTCAATCCTCAGCACCACATACAAACAAAGATGTTGTGTCCGCAGAAAATTAAAAAAAAAGTAAATAATATATTAAAAAAAAGAAAAAGTATTATGTGATATGGTGTTACTATGATCACTACTTTTAGCTGTATTATTTTTTTTTTGCAGTGCTGGGGATTGAACCCAGGGCCTTGTGCATGTGAGGCAAACACTCTACCAACTGAGCTATATTCCCAGCCCCATGGTCACTATTTTTTTTTAATATTTATTTTTTAGTTTTTGGCGGACACAACATCTTTGTTTGTATGTGGTGCTGAGGATCGAACCCGGACCGCACGCATGCCAGGCGAGTGAGCTACCGCTTAAGCCACATCCCCAGCCCATGATCACTATTTTTAAATCAAAGACCAATAACGTTCAACCTGTCAGAAATGATTACAAGCAGCAAATGGTAGAAACAGAATAAAAATCCAATTACATCTGACTCCAAAATCCATGACATTTCTAATACACATACTACATCTCATATATAGATAAATTTGTATGAGAAGGTTTGTATGAGTTCAGTTCTCACCAAGAAAATTTTCTGTGTGAATCCTCTGTGGTCTTCAGCTAAGAGTGACAAAGCAAGATGATGTGAGGGCTTAGATTTTAAGGGTCTACTAGGAACAAGTAAAACTTTGTTGAGCTGTCTCAAAGGCTGTGAATGAAGACTGAGAGGAATTATCAAGGAAAGATGTATTCTTCACAGTCACAGAAGGTCTTACAACAAGGAATCAATGTTCTAGTTCCTGTGTTGACTTGAAACAATCAAGAAACTGCCTAACCTCCCAAGAGTCCTGCTAGGCACATTCCCAAGCAGTTTCTGAACCACAGTTTTGTTGCACTGCTTTCAGCATTTCAGTCTCTCTTGTTCCAAATGGCCTGCATATTTAATTAAGTAGGTAGGTGGTTATGTCATATTAAAGTGGAAAAGTAGCAAGGAAGGAGCACAGGGCACCAGAAAATACATCTCAGCAAAGGAAATACAGTGGTTGAGAGGTACATTTTGAAAAAACATAGACCCCAGTTAATATTCTTTAGCTCCCTTTCTAGGCTGTTTGGTAATAAAGACAACTATAGGCCAAGTATTTAGCAATTATTATCTCTAATTCTCCTGACAAGTCTGCAAGTAGGAAATATAATACCAAAGAAGGTATAAAAACTTTTAAAGGTGAAATGACCTGTCCCAGGCTACACAGTTGTTAGTGAAGTCAGTTATATAATTTGGTTTATCTGGATCAGAAGCCAATATATTAACCACTGTTCTATGCTGCATTACCACATGGAATGATTTTCCATGCCCACAGTCAATTTCCCTTTTTTCATTCTTAAATCAGAGACATGTTTTTCAGTATATGAGACCCAATGCATTAGTGAATCATGAAGTCAACATTTTAAAAATAAATAATATTTTATTATAATAAAATATATAGATAGTACATATAGTACATGTTGATGAGTATGTGGGGATGATAGGATCCATCACTTAGAAGGCCCTAAAAGTTGCACCTAAATTCAGCAAAGTAGCAAAAGACAAAACCAACATATGCAATTTAATAGTTTTTCTATATTCCAATAACGAATCAGCTGAGAAAGAAACCAAGAAAACAGTTCTATTCCCCATAACTTTAAAAAATAAAATATTTAGGAATAAATTTACCAAAGTGGTTAAAAACCTCTACAAGAATATTACAGAACACCCTAAGATGGAAAGACCTCCCATGTTCTTGGATACACAAAATTAATATTATCAAAGTGGCCATACTACCAAAAGGGATCTAAAGATTCAAAGCACTTCTCATCAAAATATCAAAGATATTGTTCTCAGAACTGGAAAAATTCCTAAATTCATATGGAAAAAGAAAAGACTTAGAATAACCAAGGCAACTCTTTTTTTTTTTAAAGAGAGAGTGAGAGAGGAGAGAGAGAGAGAGAGAATTTTTAACATCCATTTATTTTTTTTAGTTCTCGGTGGACACAACATCCCTGTTGGTATGTGGTGCTGAGGATCGAACCCGGGTCGCACGCATGCCAGGTGAGCGCGCTACCACTTGAGCCACATCCCCAGCCCTAACCAAGGCAACTCTGACAAACAGAGCAAAGCTGGATGCATCAAAATACCCAATTCCCAATTATACTTCAGAGCCATAATAACAAAAGAAAAATGATACTGGCATAAAGACAGACATGTAGACCATTGAAATAATAATAGAAGAGAGAGACAAATCCACACAGCCATACTCATCTGATTCTTGACAAAGATGCCAAAAACATACACTGGATAAAACACAATCTTTTTAACAAATGGTTCTGGGAAAATTGCTTATCTATATGCTTCATCCTTTCTGAAACAAAGGAAATAAAACATAGCAAGTAAGACTTATTTACACATTGATAGTGGTCACTTCTTCAATGGAACCCTTCCTTCACCCACCCTAATTCCTGCTCCTAAAATAATTTGTCCTAAATTTTGATTTCACAGGTTTTCTTCATGTTCATTTTTATACTTTAATATACATACATTTTTATACTTTAATATACATACCTAACTAAAAGCTATATATAGTAAATTTTGCATTTTTACTATTTTAATTTGCATAAAAGTGATCATTGTATATAACTTGGCAACTTCCTTTTTCACTTAACACATGTTTTGAGAGCAGTCTATGTTCAATCACATTGATCTACTTCATTTCTTTTAACTGCTATATGGTATTCTGTTGTATAAATATGTACATTTAATGTTTTACCCCAGTTTAATGAATATTTGGGTTTTAAATTTTTCCACTCTTACAAAAATGCTGCATTAAGCATTCCATATACATCTTGGATAGTATTTGGGCCAAAGTATGAAAATTTTGCCTATTTAGTAGTAACTCAATGTTATTTTAATTTCCCTTATCACTAGTGAGGTTGAATATCTTTTTATATGTTTATTGGATAATACATTTCCTCTTTTGTGATTTGTTTATTCATAACTTTGCTCACTTATTCTCATGATTATTTATCTTTTTTTCCTTCTCAACTTGTAAGTGCTTTTATGAGGTTAGTCACACTAAAAGGAAAAAGACCACAGTTAAGACTGATTATGTGCTTTGGGGCTGTTTCTATATGAGCTTTGGGTTACTGGTGTAGTAAATAGGTCAGTCTAAATACCTAGACCAGGACTATACTATTGGTGAGTCAGTTATACAGAGAAGGTGAAAACCCTCTTAAAAAAAGAAAAACACTTAAAAGCCTGGTTGCAGTTCATTGTAATGCATGAATTGTCCTACTAAGTACATTTTCAGTGTCTGATTATCCAGGAATACAACTCGTATTTTTTTCTGGAAATTGACCTTTTCCTGCATTTAAAGAGTTAGGTATTAGGTAACCATGTTTCTATTGTGTGACTCAACCCATGATTTTTTTTTTACCTTTATTTTACTTATTTTTATGTGGTGCTGAAGATCCAACCCAGTGCCTCACATGTGCTAGGTGAGTGCTCTACCACCGAGCCACAACCCCAGCCCCTCAACTTTATGATTCTGATTATGGCTGACTGGACTAGGATTTAAATCTGACCAAAGTTGAGCCTCTAAGATTCTTTCTCATGAGAATTTATAATTAAGAGTGATGAGTCGGGGATCCCTGCAAGCAACATGACTAAAAAGAAGCGGGAGAATCTGGGCGTCACTCTCGAGGTGAAGGGAGAAATGAGGGTTGGGGTACATCGTTAGTTGCCTTCTCCTGGCTGCAGGGGAATGGGTCTGTCTGGTGGCAAGGTCAGAGTGGGCCAAAGGGAGGAAGTGAGGGCAGCGCAGGTTTGGGTGAAGGATGAGAGGGCCCCGACGCAGTCTGGAGGTGAGGGGACCCAGAGGTAAGGGGGCACGCCGCGGGCACTTTAGGAAGGCCCCAGGACAGGGACAGGGGCCTCCAGAGGGGAAGAGACCTGGAAGTGAAGGGACCCCAGAGTAGGTGGGGCACAGAAACGAGGGGACTTAAAGGGGAAGGAACGGGATTAAGGAGGGCCCCAGGAAGACATGTAAGTGAAGAGGAACCCAAAGGGACAGTTGACGCCACAGGCCGGAGGACCTGTAGTTGAGGGGAACCCCCAAGGGCTAGGCCCCAAACAAGAGCTATCAGTGTATTATTAGTGGCTTAAATACGGCCTGAGGTGGGAGAACTTTCCGCCAAAGTACCAAAGCCTGGAGCTTGGAGAGTATTTGGGAGTTTGTCAAGCGAATTCTAGAAGTGTTGACATTATCCAAAGTCTTCAAAATGGATTGACCGCATGTGGGAAGAAAGCCAGCTAATGCCTGGAGCACCTATTGTGTGCTGCTTTCGCCTGCACTGCATGCCTCTGAGAGCCATGCAGATGAAGTTTCAGGTGGAACCCGGATGCAGAGGTGATGGAGCCAAGAATCAAGCAGAGTGATCTTTGAGAAAGTGCAACCGGTGTTTCCCCTATTCCAGTTCCCTTGGTGCAACCTCCCAGAGGTTGTGAGAGAGGTACAGAGTAATGGGCTTCTTTGGGCTTAATACCTAGTTCAGTGATTCTCAAATCTTAACAATGCATACAGTCATCTGTAGAGCCTGTTAAAAAGGGAGAGTTAAAGTATTTCTTCCGGGCTGGGGATGTGGCTCAAGCGGTAGCGCATTCGCCTGGCATGCGTGCGACCCGGGTTAGATCCTCACCACCACATACAAACAAAGATGCTGTGTCCTCCGCCGAAAACTAAAAAAATAAATATTAAAATTCTCTCTCTCTTTCTCTTTAAAAAAAAAAAGAAAAAAGAAGTCTTTCTTCCATCTCTTAGTAATTCAGTAGGACATTAATGTACACTTTGACAAGGACTCTGCATTTTTAACAAGCCATATACATATATACATATATACGTATCATATATACATATATACGTATATATGTATATATACATCCACACTGATACAGGTGGTTTTAGTAATATACCTTGAGAAATACCAGCCTCTTAGTAGAAGAAAGTTGTTGGAAATGTGAATCTCTTTCTGAAAGAGAGTAGAGTATGAATGGCAAAGTGAGATGGCATCCAGCAGGAGGGATGACACAGCCTGTATTAGAACACAGTAGGCTGCTGTAACAGGTTTCACCTGAAAGTTCATGTGTACACTCTCACAGGCATGTAATGATTCATGGAGAATGCAAGAGAAATCCCAAAACTTAGTGGCTTCAGGAACAAGAAAGTTTGTCATTTTCTCTAACAGGCTGGAGCAGGGGTCAACAGACCTGGTCTGGAAAGTGTCAGACAGAAAATATTTAGGCTTTGCAGACTATATGGTCTCTGGGGTCACTACAGTTGATCCTTATTATTCACAGATTGCATATTTGCATATTTGCCTACTGACTAAATGTATTCATAGCCGCCAAATCAATACTCTTTTGCATCATTCACAAGCAAATAAAAGAGGAAAAAAGAGAATTTATAATTAAGATGAAGAGATAACCAAATTAAGTTTCTTTATGTAACTCAAACAAAAACTTATGAGTTTCTCTGGTGCATATTCTGTCCAAAGTGTGCATAGAAAATCAAGGAAAGGTGGTTTCCTATAAGAAAGTAGGGTGAAGAATACACCTGACAAAAGCAGTTGAGAGCTAAACATAATGAACCCTAATCTTCTGATTCTTGTCCCCTCCTGAGACACCCCTGAAATCCAATCCTTGAGTTTCATACTTCCACAAATAGTTTTAAGCAACATTCCCTTTTTGTAGAGATTTGCCTGAGATGGTTTGAGATACTTGCAAATATTCAGTCTTCAGTTAAACATTTTAATCTTAAGGTTCTAGGGTAGCTAATTTTTATAATACCTGGTACTGAAGCCAGAATTTAAAAAGGCAGTCAGTATAGATAGGTAAATTGGGTCAGAACAGATCAAGGAGGCCAATTTGAGGCCGGGAAGTTGGAGACTGCCCCTGTAGAATTAAAATGCTAATGCCTTCAGAGCCCTTCCTCCACTCTTATCAAGATAACCTGCCCCTGCTCCAACCTTTGCTGTCCCAGGGATTGTCCCTCCCTACAGGGAGTTATGAAAGTTGTTAATTAATGCATCCTAGGTCCCCTTTCTGCCTGGATGGATCACGCCTGCCCCGTTAGCCCCTCCAGCCCATCTGCTTCTCACCTTTTTACCATCCCACCTGAGCATCTCCTAGGGCTAGTACACAGAAAAGAGAGAGATAAGGGGGGAGACAGCAGAAAAAGGAAGCCTAGGACATATTTAAAAAGGCAAAACTCTCTCACTTTTTGTGATACCAGGATACCAGTTATAGCCCCCTTTTCCCTCCTGGAAGAAAAGTCTGTATTGCCCCTTTTAAAATAAACCCTGATTTATTTGCTTGCCTCCATGTGCTTCTCTAATATTATACTTGAACATGTGAGGAAGCAAAACAACTGGCAGTATCAGTACTGACATTTCCAAAGCAACTTGAGCCCATATCCTTAAGGGAAATGTGCACTTAAAGATATACATGTGTTGGGGGCTGGGGATGTGACTTAGTGATAGAGCACTTGCCTAGTATGTGTGAGGCACTGGGTTCAATTCTCAGCACTACATCTAAATAAATAAAGATCCATCAACACATCAACAACTAATAAAATATTTAAAAAAGATATACATGTGTTATTCCACACTATTGCAGCATATTTGGGGAAAGCAAGTGTACATCCACTCTATTTCGGCCATGTCAAATTTTGGTTTAAATTTCAGTATTTTACTTCAGTCAAGTGAAATATACTGAGAGTAAAACACATTAGTATGTTTTAAAATCAATGTGTTCTCTCTCTCTCTCTCTCTCTCTCTCTCTCTCTCTCTCTCTCTCTCTCTCTTTTGAGTGCCGATTTTGGTACACTGAATTGATATTTTCTGCTTCAAAGGATGTCTGCCAAAAACGTGTAACAAAAGACAATGCATGCAGCAGGGAAGTGGAAATAAAGAGGAAGCATCTGAGCAGATGAGTCAAGGACAGAAATCCTGTTTGTATAAAGGTTTCTATGCAGGAAAGTAGATTCTTGTACTGCCAAGAAGTTTCTGAAAACAAAATATAGAATGGGACTTCTTGTTCTTTTCAGTACACCAAGGAACACAGGAGATTTCTTACATATCCCTATATTTAGCCATTAATAAAGCATCCATAAAAATTCATTTTTGAACTGAGCCTTGAATGAAAGATGCACAGAAGTTAGAGGCTGGAATGAATCAGCTAACATCTCAAGTCATATATCCTCATTCTGATATAACAGATTTATTCTCTTTTAGGAGATTTTTAAAAGTTGATATAAACAGAAAACAAAATTTGAGCCTCATTTAATCTCTGGGAGAAAGAACAAATGGTAAATCTTCTTCAACATGTATTACCATTGTTTGAAATTGAACTTCAAGTTAGGAAAAGAGAAAGAATGACAACTTCCTCATAAGCTTTTCTTTTTCTTCCACACTTTCCATTGTAGCACCCTAACTAATTCTCATGATTAAATAGAGATTTGCCACTCAAACTACTATTGAAGCCAGATTTAAAGATAGATAGTTAGTGTAGTTAGGTAAATTGGGTCTAAGCAAGTAAGATAAAGAAAATGGAGGTACTTGGGGAAATTGAAATGTTAATGTCCCCAAGGCCTGGGAACCCATCCTAAGGAACTGTTAATGAAGCAGCTCCCAGCAAATAGGAAAGTGCTAAACCGCCCCAGGCCCTTCCAGCCCAGATAACTCCACCAGCCCACTTATCTCCCACCTTTGGGCCTTCCCACCTGCATTGCATCACTGCGAGATAAAGGAAAACAAAGACGTGAGTGTGGGAAAACTGAAAGAAGACCTTAGCTATAAAAAAGGGAAGACGTCCCCCTTCCAAGGATTCTGCCTTTTGGGTCCCCTTCTTCCTCTGGGGAGAAGTCTTTTCTGCTGTTCTTTAATAAAGTTTCTACTTTCCACTCTACACTTGCCTCAGAGTGCTTATCTGGTGTTATACTTCAGCATTCATGGAAGCAAGGACTCATCATCGGTAAACAGCGGTAACACTATTAACACTTGTCTAAGGCTGTAGTTGGGTCTTTTCTTCTATCCAAATATAGTGCTAGGCTCAGTAAAAGATGTCCTATGTATACTTTAAGAGTCATTTCATGTTTGATCTTTTCCACAAACTCTTCCTGATATTCTAAGTCTGAATTAGGAATCTCACCTCATTATTCCCTAAAATAACTGTAGTAACACTATATTACTGCAAATTGCTACTTCAGAGTTAAGACTATGCCACAGATGTCTTTGTATGCACATCACCCACTCTCAAAATGGCTTTGTTGTGTCTGGGAGTAGGACTACAAGTCTCAACAGGAATCCTGGCCATCTCCTTCACCTACTTAACTGTAATTGGATATAGGTTGAATTGCACTCTTCATTCTCAGAGGCCCTATTCTTGTTCTGGGGAGTGGGAGGGTGGGATACATCAGTCTATCTTCTAGCCCCTCAGTGCTTAGGAGAGGTGGCACAGGTAGTCTCCACTTCTGATCCTTATCTCTTCTAGCACTCACCCACCCCCACGCCCATCAACCACACTCCTTATCCCAGAGATAAAACTTCAAATTACAAATACAACCAGACTTTATTCTTCTTTGTTCTGAAGACTAATTGACTGATCACTCTGTGTTTCTCCCTAGACTGAGTTCCAATTTCTCTTCAATGTCCAGATTGACTCACAGTATGGGCACCCACTGAAACAAGTGAAAAATAGAGACTAAGGAGCTGTTTGGTCTTGGATATTCAAAACTCAAATATACCAAGAACAGAGGAAAGGGAGATGAGAGAGAGAGGAGGAAGGGAGCACACAAAATATGAAAAACAATAGTAACTGCAGGAATTCCTAGTCTGTTGGTTTGGGTAGTCCAAATAGACTCCCTTCAAGATGTCAGTACTTCCCTGCACCAACCATCCCTTCTGGAAAGTGTCATGTCTCTATCCAACTGGAGAGCTCCAGGATTGTCTCCAATGTAGGAGACATTTCTGAACTTTCTGAACTCATTGTATGTTCATATTGTAAATATGTTGATCAACATCTGTTTTTCTTAAACAGGTGGGAGAATGTCTCTTGGCTCTTTGAAAAAGAACTTTTCTTCCCATACTTGTCACAGCATGCCTAACACTGACAGTATCTCTTGCCTTTGCTAATTCTCTTTCAATTCTAGAAACCAGTATTTTGGTTTTCACCTGGTTACTAGCATATTGAGTTGCCTCTTGGCTTTTTTCTACCATCTTCATACCTCAGTTTGATGCTATAGAACTGTTTTTAAAAATTTACTCTCAGGGAACTTCTGACACTGTGGATTTCTATGATCACCATTTTGATTTTAAAAAAATCTTTTTGTTCTATTGTCAGAAAACCTGCCATGAGGTCCTGATAAATCCACAGAAGCAGAATATTTGCATAAGATGAAATTGTTACAGGGAAAAACCCTAAATAAACCCTGTAGTTTCACTTAATTTAAAGATCACTAATTTTGGAGGTCACACAGCTGCATAATATATTATTGATTTCCCATTAGCTTTACTGTAGATAGCACTTATGACATGTGAATTATGATGATAAAGCTTGCACAGATAACTTGAAGGCCACTTTTGCTGAAAACGCTAATTGTAGATATCTGATGGGTGATTAGAATTGGACGAAAAGGCTTGGCATATCTGTTTTTATATTATGTCTACCTGCTTTTTGCTGTCTTAACTTTTGGGTCAGATTCTACTCAGCTTGTCATGTACACATGTTGATTGCCCATGGGAATTTGTATGTGTTTTACACCCCACCTTTGTGCTTTCCCAGAAGCTGTATCAGCCAAAAAGCCTAAACTTCTTTAGCCCTATCAGACGGCCTATATTAAGCCATATGGCCAGGACATTTGTGTTAGATGATAGAACCAGAGTAAAAGTAACGCAGCATTTCCTAAGACAAATTGACCATGACCACCGAGTCTCATGCAAGAAGAAATCTTTTGGAACCATGTCCCTAGCTAGTGGAAAATTACTGAACTTTAGCTCACCACAGCAAATCAATAAAAGCTTGCTTTTCCCTATGTTCAGTGAGCAGCCTGTTCTCCTTTTGATCAGCACTGTGTCCCTTCAGCTTCGACCCCAATTAAATCCTTGCCTGTGTGTGTTCACAATATCTGGCTCAGTCTCATTTCTATCATTCCCATGCCAAAAGATCCTGTCTCCAGTAACAGACATAAAGAATGTTATATCCAACATCAGCAAAATATACATCCTTCTATTGCACAAAGAATATTATCCTAGATAAATGACATGTTAAGCCTCTAAGAAAGTCTTAAAACTTTTTTAAAAATTGGAAGACCTTAATAAAAATCCTTATACCTCAAGAAACTAGGAACAGAACAAACAACTAAATACATTAGGAAAAATGGAAATGATAAAGTTTAGATAACATAAATGAAATAGAAACTAGAAAAATGACAGAAACAATTAACAAAACCAAGGCTAGGTTATTATAAAGATAAAACAAATTGTTGAAGCATTAGCTTAAATACGAAAAGGAAAGAAAGAAAGAAGATTTAAATGAAATTATGCATGAAAAAGGAAACATTACAACTGATACTGAAGAAATATAAATAATCATAAAGTAATACCATGAGCAAATATATACCAAAAAATTAGATAACCTAGAAGAAATGTATAACTTCCTAGAAACAAGCAACCTACTAAGATTGAATTATGGTATGGTATATCTAAAAAAACATTAAAAATTTTAAAAAGATTATGAAGAAAGATAAGTTCTGAACAAATCAATAACAAGACATTGAATCAGTCATCAAAAATCTCCAAAGAAAAACAAAGCATGGGACCAGATAGCTTCACTGGTGAGAAAAAAACAAACATTTAAAGAAGAATTAACAACAATGCTGCTCAAATTCTCCCAAAGACTTGAAAAAGGATTTATCTTTGGGTAGCAAGAATGGCTCAATATATACAAAACAATAAATGTGGTGTATTACATTAACAGAATGAAGGATAAAATCACATAGCTATTTTATCAGATGCAGAGAAAGCATTTGACAAAATTTATCATTTGCTTGTGATAAAAATGCTTAATACATTAAGTACTGAAGGAACTTACCTCAATATAATAAAGACTATATGTGAAATTCCACAGCTTATATCTTATTTAATGGTAAAAATCTGTAAGCTTTAACTCTAAGATCAGGAGCAAGACACATATACTCACTTTTGCCATATCTATTCAACTTGATACTAGAAGTCCTAACTAGAGATATTTAACAAGAAAAAGAAAAAAAATAGAAATATAAATCATAAATAAATTGACTCTTTTGCAAATAGCATGATTTTATACACAGAAAACACTAAAGACCACACCAAAACTGTTAAAATTGAAAAAATAATTCAGTAAACATGCAATAATGCAATATCAACATACATGAATCACTGTGTCTCTATATAGTAACAACATACTATGCAAAAAAGAAATTAAGAAAACAAACCCATTTACAATGATTTCAAAAAGAATAAAATACTTGGAATAATACTTAAATAAGCAGGTAAATCATCTTCACACTAAAGACTATAAAAATTTGCTGAAATTAAGGAAATAAATGCAAAGATATGTTCACAGGTTAGAAGAATTAGTGTTTTAATTGATTGCTTAAATGTTGATATTATCTTAAAAATCTACAGATTTAATTCAATCCCTATTGAAATTCCAGTGGTAATTCTGATAAAAATGAAATAAATAATCCTAAAACTCATGAAAGCATAAAAGACCTAGAACAGCCAAAACAATCTGAAGCAAGACTAAAAAAGCTTGAGGAAACACACTCAATGATTTCAAACTAAATTACACAGCTATCACAGTCAAAACTGTATGTTACTGTCATACAACCAGACATATAGAACAATGCAACAGAATAGAAAGCCCATAAATAAACCCAGCCATATATGACAAAGTGATCTTCAAGAAAGGTTCCAAGAATGCTGAATAGAGAACAGGCATTATCTTCCATAAATAGTTTTGGGAAAACTGGATATTGATATGCAGCAGAATGAAATGAGGCCCTATTTCACAAGATACACAAAAATTAACTCAAAATGGAGAAAATACTTAAATGTAAGAACTGAAACTGTAAAACTGCTAAACTAAAACAGCCCATTGGATCGGGCAATGATTTGGATATGAGCACAAAACAAAAGCAAAAGTAGACGACAACTGGAACTATATTAAACTAAAAAGATTCTGCAAAATCCAAGGAAGGAATCAACATGGTGAAAAGGCAATGTGCTGAATGGGAGACAATATTTTCAAAAAGTATATCTGATAAGGGGTTAACATACAGAATAAGAAAATAAGAGGATTTTGAGATGGCTGAATATAGGTGTCCAGCACTCACCTCCTCAAAAAGAACCAAAACAGCTATTGAACAGCTGCATTTAGATTGAGTAGCTGAGGGAGTGATGGGAGCCTTATGGGACATAGAGACTTGGAGTGACAGCATAGAGAGAAGAACAAAGTGCCCAGAAACCACAAAGTGAGCTCACCAACCGGGGGTGGGGGGACTCCCCATTCTGGAGTAAAGGGTAAGAAAATTCCAAAGGAATCCATTGCTGTGGATGCCAGCAATTGTAGCTTAAAATAAAAGTTCCATAGTTCTTATAAACTTGGAGTCCAGTTAGGATTGCTGCCCGGAGTCCACATGGCAACTTTGCTTCAAAGAAGGAACTCACAATGTCTGCTACTACATAGTGCCATCTTGTGAATGAAGCCACAATTAGAGTCCATACTATTCTAGGGGCAAAAAGCTACTACATATCCCCATCCCTGGGAACCCATAAATGTTCCACCACATCTACACAAAAGGCTACAAACTCACCAATTCAACTAGACCCAGTTGTGCAATTGTGACCCTAACATGCAAGTCCACACAGTTTCCTTCACTACAGGGGACAGGTAGTCTGAGCATGGCAGGGGGTGCTTCCCATCAGACCTTAGGACCAAAGTGTCCCTGGAACATAAAACTAATCACCCAGAAACCCACCACCACTTTCTACTACCTCTGGTGCTTATGAATGCAGAGACTGAAGATGCATTTCCTATGATTCATGTCCCCTAGTGCCACTACTGTCACTGCCATCAGCACATACCATCACAGAGTCCGAAGATGTATCTGCCACAGTCCATGCCCCAGAAACAACCCCACCACCAGAAGTGCTCACTCAAGTGGGGTCTGGGATATTGTACCCCACACTCCAAGCCCCTGGCACTGCTTGTGCCACTACTGGATGACTCTACTGACAGCAGTGCTCACCCCCATGAGTCCAGGGAATATGTCCCCCAAACTCCATGCTCTAAGCACCACCCAACAGCATTTCTGGATATCCATTCCAATAGAAGAGCTTGCTTCATTGAGGCCTAAAGACATATCTACCGTGGTTCATTCTCTCAGGGGTACCATTTCCATTGCCAGAGGTTCTTACTGCCAGCAGTAACCACTTCTGTGGCATCTAAAGTCTCCCACAATCTATGTTCCTTACTGCACTAATTGAGCAGTTTTTATCCCTGACTCTGCCAGCTTCTGAGACTGGGTATGTCTGGCAGCTCATACCCACTGCAAAGTTGAACTACTATCTCCAAAAATACCTGTGATCAAAATCATTGAGACACTTACAGATTCTGCTGATATTAATTATGATTAAAAATTCACAGAGATTATACCTCTGTGCCCAAGCAGAACCAAAGCCAAAGCTCCCTAAGCAGCTGACTCCCTATGACAGGAAAAATTCTATCCTTATGAAAACTACTCCATAAAAGTAGAAAGGGTGACAGTTTTACCAGATAACAGAATAGGGACACAAGAAGTATGAAAAAGAAAGCATGAGACCACCAAAGGAAAATTAATAACTGTCTTAGAACAAACCCTAAAGGAAAAGATATTGATGAAATATCTGATAAATAATTCAAAAAGATCCTAAGGAAACTCAAGGAGATTTAGAGAATACAGACAAGACAACACAATAAAGAGAAAAAACTCACAATATGAATGAGAAATTCAGTAGGGAGATAGAGATCAGGAAAAAGAACTAAATAGAAACCTTGGAACTGAAGAAATCAATAAATCAAATACAAAGAAACATTAGAATTCTGGTGCAGTGACACATTCCTGTAATTTCAATGACACATTTGCTATAGCAGAGATATCACATGTTTGAGGCCAGCCTGAGCAATTTAGCAAGACCCTGTCTCAAAAAAAAAAGAAAAAGAAAAAGAAAAGAAAGAAAGAAAAAAGAAGAAGAAGAAAGAAAGAAAGAAAAAGGGGCTGCTGATGTAGTTCTGTGGAAAAGTGCCCCTGAATTCAATCTCCAGTACAAAAAATAAAAAATAACAGAGAGCCTCAACAACATACTAGATCAAGCAGAAGAATTTCTGAATTTAAAAACAGGACACCCAGTAGTTCAGGAGGCTGAGGCATGAAGATAGAGGTGCTGAACAACTCAGTGAGACCCTGTCTCTAAATAAAATACAAAATAGGGCTGGGGATGGGACTCAGTGGTCGAGGGCTCCTGGGTTCAATACCAGGTACCAAAAACAAACAAACAAACAAACAGGACACTGGAAAAAAATAGAATGGTTATTATCAGAAGGATTAAAAAAATGCTGGCAATAATACTGAGAAAAGGAAACTTGTATATGCTGTTGGTGGGAATATAAATTAGAACATTTCTTACAAAAAAATAGTTGTGATGTTCCTCAAATGATCCAGTAATCCCACTACTGGACATATATCCAAAGGAAAGCAAATCATTATGCCAGATCCCTACATGCCGATGTTATTGCAGCACTACTCACAATAGCAAAGATATGAAATCAATTCAGATATCCTTGACAGATTAATGGATTAAAAATGTGCAATATAGCGCTGGGGCTGTAGCTCAGTGGCAGAGCTCTTGCCTAGAATGTGTGAAGCACTGGGTTTGATCCTCAGCATCACATAAAAATAAACATAAAATAAAGGCATTCTGTTCATCTACAACTACAAAAAAACTTTTTAAAATGTGCTAAACATACACAATGGAACATTTTTCAGCCATGAAAGTAGTATCCATCAGAAAATGAAAAAAAATGTGTTATAAATATTTTTTAGCCTTTAAAACAGGAAATACTGGGGCTGGGGTATAGGTTAGTGGTTATAGTACTTGCCTAGTATATGTGAGGCCTTGGGTTTGATCCCTAGCACAAAAAAAAAAAAAATAAATCCTGCCATTTTTGATAACATGGATGAATCTGGAAGATACTGTCAAACACCGAAGGATACTTGTATGATGAATCTAAAATAGTAAAATTCACAGAAGTAGAGGTTGAAATGGAGTTGCCAGTGGCTGGCTAGAGCAAAAAAAAAAAAAATGGAGAAGTATTAGTCAAAGGGTGCAACTTTTGGTAATACAAGATGAATAAATCCTAGGGATCTGTACAGCATAGTGCCTATAGTTAATAGTACTGTAGATAGGTAGCTAGTGTAGTTAGGTAATCGGGTCTAATATTGAATAAGATAAGGAAAATGAAGGCCATTATCAAGAATGGAGTCCAGGAAACCAGAGCAGCACTTGGGGAAATTGAAATGTTAATGTTCCCAAGGCTCCAGAACCCATCCTAAGGAACTGTTAAAGAAACAGCTCCCAGCAAGCAAGGAGGTGCTAATCAAACCACCCCAGGCCCTTCCTGCCCAGATTACACTTTCAGCCCACCTAGCTCCCACCTTTTGGCCTTCCCACCTGCATTCTATCACTGCAGGATAAAGGGAAATAAAAGATAGGAATGTGGGAAAGCTGAAAGAAGACCTCCCCCTTCCACGGATTCTGCCTTTCAGGTTCCCTTCTTCCTCCAGGGAGAAGTCTTTTCTGCTGTCCTTTAATAAAGCTTCTACTTTCCACTCTATATTTGCCTCGGCGTGCTTCTCTGGTGTTATACTTCAGCATTCGGAAGCAAGGACTTGTTGCTGGTAAACAGTGGTAACAGATTGGAGGTTCCCCACCGAGATCTACACCGAGGTAAGCGCCTCTCCATGCACCCCACTTCTGTCTGATGTGCATCTTTCTCTATCTTTCTTTCTGGAGGGTGATGTGGGCACCCAATGGTTATTTAAATGCAACTAGTGAGGTTTCCTGGCCTAGGCAGCTCTCAATCACCTGTTCGATACAGAGCAGACATGTTGGGTTCTGCCAAAGCCACTTCCCACTTTTCTATCTGGGCCCGGAGAGCAATTGGCGTGAGTTCACTGATATACCTAGCCTAGTTCTCTCATTAGATCAGAAGCCAGCTTGTCACAAGTTATGAAAGATTCATTTCTGTTTTCTGTAAAAATATTAGGATGTCTGTATGGCCTAGCCATTAATTGATGTTGTAAAGCTGATTGGAATGCCTGCCCGTTCCCTGAACTCACCCATGTCTATTTTTCCCTGACCAGATAACTACCCTTTCCTAAACCTTAATGACGCCTCATAAATTCTGGCCTTCCCTGGCTGGATAACGACCCTCTCTGAGTCTCTAAGATCTCCATAAATTCTGATGCCAGGACCAGCAAAAATGTAAACTTGTGTTATGCTCCTCAGAGTGTTGTTATCTGTAACCCCCCTTTGTGTAAGTTTTTGGGCTATAAAACTGGGCCACAAAGAAGCCTCACCGCTGACCTTGGCTCCCACGATTTTGATGGGCAAGGCAGCCCGGCTGGTCGAAATAATAAGCTTGCTGTAATTTGATTTTAATTGGAGTCAGTGGTCTTTTCTTGCGTCGTGGTCTAACACACAGTGTCTCTAATCCTGATCTGCCTTGGATGTGTGGAGGAGGAGGAAGGAGTTTGGGACAATTGTAAAATTCCGGTCTGGGCTACACTCAGACGTATTCCTAAAGTTCCTCTTGAATCCCTTCCCGACAGCCCTAAGGGGTATTTGGGTGATCAGTAGATGAATGGCACTGAGGGAAAGCCCCAATTTCATTTGCCTCCGTATGGGCTACACAACACTCCCAACCTTGCATCCATTCCCTCCTGGATGCTCCCCTTCCTTTGCTGATCAGAAACACTAGCAATTCAGGTTGTAGGACTGAGAAAGACATGGGATAATTAGTAAAAAGGTGCCCAGGTTCCCCTCATGCACATAGGTAACTTTCACTAGTCTGTTTTAAAATTTCCCAATTACCATTCCGATGTTTAAAAATGTGCTGTGTTCTCTTTAAGCTATTAGAGGGAGGCATTTGTAGAATCAATCTTTCCAATAGTCCCTCCCATATCAACCAGTAGATATCCCTCACCCTCAGGAGATTTCTTTAGTCTACGGGGCAAAAAGGCAAACAAGAACAGTGGGTGATTCTCTTTTGCTGTGGGTTTTATAGTGGCAGGGAGGAAAGCAGTAATGCCCTTAATTCTGAATCCTCCCAGGGTCTCCTGCACAGAGCAAACTGAGACCCTAGCACTTTGCCAAAGGGGATCAGAAACAACCTTGACAAATCAAAGTGAGAGACAGGTTTTCTGCACCATAAGGAAGCTCAAGCTTGGGGAGATGTCCCTAATAAGAACAGTTTTCTCCCACATAGGTGCCTGAATCCTGTTTTTTTTTTTTTCTCTTCTCACTCAGATGAGAGCTTCTCTCTCCAGTATGCTAGCTACACCATTTACCTGCATATTGAAAAATTGGGATGTTTGCCCACGGATGATCAAGAAAAAGTTGCCTCAATACAAACTCCCTGATGGAGAATCCTGGCCACCAGAGGGAAATATCGATTTTAATACAATTTTACAGCTTGATAAATTTTGCAAAAGGGAAGGGAAATAGTGTGAGGTGTGAGGTGCCATACATCCAGGTTTTCTTTGCCCTAAGTGAAAACCCCAAATTATGCCAACAATGTAAAGTAGACTTAGGTATGATCTCTGCCATGAAGAGACAAAATCTTAAGAAATCACCAACTGAGGAGAAAGAATCAGGAGGACCCACAAAGTCTCCATCTCCTGCTGATGTGCAGAAGTAGCCCTCCTGTCCCCCATATCCTGGCCTGTCTCTGCATTTGCCCCAACAGACAGATCAAATATATTACCCCTCCAGAAGATGCCAGGAGGAGAATTTAGACCAATCAAAGTACATACCCCCTTCTCCCTTCAAGAGCAAGACAGATAAAAACAGACTTAGGGAGATTTTCCGAGGACCCAGATAAATATATTGAGGTATTTCACCTGGAAAGATATTATGCTATTGCTCAACCATACTTTGACTTCCAATGAGAAGAAAGCAGCCCTAAGAGCAGCTGAACAGTTTGGGGATGACCTACACCTTGCTCATGCCCCAGCATCACAGACTAGGAGCAAACCCAATTATCCATCTGGAGCACAGGCAGTTCCCAGAAATGATCCTGACTGGGACCCAAATGATGAGCAGGATGCTTGAAAAATTAGACATTTCCAAATATTGGTCCTTGAGGCCCTCAAGAGAATTAAGCAAAAGCCCATTAATTATTTTAAGGTTTCAGAAATTATCCAGGGCCCCCAGGAAAGCCCTGCTATTTTCATGGAGAAACTCAGGGAGGTGATGAGAAAACACACTACCGTGGATCCTGAATCCACAGAGCACCACCTACTTTTATTTTTTTATTTTTATTTTTTAAAGGCAGAGAGGGAAGTTTATTTGGGAAGTTCAGGTACATTCAAGGGAGGATGGGGGCAATTTCAAGAGGGTCACCTTTGGATAAAACAAGGAATGGGCTCTCAAGGGAGAAGGCGGGCCACCTCCAGGAAGAGAGGGCAGCCTGTGGTGTGGGTGTTCATATTTGCAGAGGCCAGTGCCAGGGGCTGAACGGAGGTGGAGGCGGGGTGGGGTTGCACCATTTTATACTGGTTTCCCTGAGTTATACCTGCCCTCAGGTTCTGGGGTGGGGGGACAAGGGCTGGTCACTCAGGAGCTATAATTGCTCCTGGGTGCTTCCTGCATTTCAATGACTTTGGGGTGTTTCCTTTAAGATGCAGCAGCTCTCTGGGTATCCCAAATCCCTATCTCATTAGGGCTCAAAAATCAGTGACGGAAGCTGTTTGACACACACTGTAATCCAGCAATGCAGGAGGCTCTGGGGTTCAAGTTGCAGGCCAAGCTCAGCAATTTAGCAAGGCCCTAAGCAATTTAGAGAGACCCTGTCTCAAAATAAAAAATAGGAAGGGCTGAGGATGCTGCTCGGTGGTAAAGCACCCCTGGTTCAGGGCCCTGTAGCAAAAGAAAAAGAAAAAAAGGGTGAGTTGCTTCCTTCCGGCAACATTTCTGCCAACTTCATTCTTACCTGTTTTGCTCCAGCAGATTCCAGCCAGAGGACCTCCCTCCATCCACTGGCATCTGGAAATTGGGCCACGAGGAAGGATTTGAAGGAACTCCTTCCCCACCAGTTATTCCAAATGGTCTCTGACTCTCTGTGTTGCCAAGGGCCAGTCCTTGTCCCATGGCAATCCAATAACGAGGACAGTTTGGAGAAAAAGGGAAAAGAAGGTTTATTGCTTTGGGAGCAAAAGAGAAACACAGGGGACTCCTGTCCCAGAGGCTGGGATTCTGCCCATCAGCATGAACAGGGGGCTTTTTAAGAGGTGACTCAAAGGCTCCATTCCAGGGGCTCCCTGTTGGAGCTGGGATTCACCTGTCAATGTGTGAGAGAGAGGCATTTCTGAGACCTTTCCCCAAAGTCTGCATTACTTGGTTCCTGTTGAGCACCACCTAAAGGACAAACTTATCACTCAGTCAGCCCCAGGAAGTTACAAAAATTGGCATTCCCTGATCAATCTTTAGATGACATCCTCTGACTTGCTACTTCCGTTTTTTATAATAGAGATCAAGAGGAAAAGGAGAAAGAGCCCAGAGACAGAAAAAGGACTGAAGCACTGGTATTAGCTCTTTGAGGAGTAAGCTCCCAGGGTGAAAAAGGAGGAAAATGAAATGCTGCTCAATCCACAAAAGGGACTTGTTTCCATTGCGGAGAGGAAGGACATTTCTGGGATTGCCCAATAGCCACCCCAAAAGCCCTGCCCTAAAATGTGAAGGTAATCACTGGAAGAGTGACTGTCCTCAGGGGCATAGGTCCTTGAAGCCAGACTCCTCCACACAGGCCTGGGCTCAATTCTGGCTCCCATAACTCCTGTTACATGATTCCCCCCACCCCGCCCCCGTGGTACGCACTTCTTACCCTGGACCTCTATAAGGATGCAAGGAGTGTCTGGACAGCCTATTACCAGAAAGTTTACTCCCCCACTGAGTTGTGAGTAGGACCAGATGATGTTTTCTCATGCATTTCTGATTGTCCCAGAATGTCCTATCCCTTTATTGGGAAGAGACTTACTTTCAAAACTTCAGACATCCATTACAATGAATTTGGGACCACAAAAAGAGTAGTGACAGATCCTTCTGTCTTTCCACATCAGAGACAATATCCCCTATGCCCAGAGGCAATTTTACAGCTTGATAAATTATATAGGGCTTATTGAAGATCATTCAGAACCTCAAACAAAAACTTTTAGTGCCTTGCAAGAACCCATGGGGAATGGAGACTAGTTCAGGACCTGAGAAGCAGTTCTTCCTCTCCACCCTATAGTTCCTAATCAGTACATACACTCTGTTATCTGAGATTCCAGCAGCCTTTTTCTGTATACCATTAGACTCCCAATCACAATATCTGTTTGCCTTTGAGGAACTGGATCTCAATTAACTTGGACAGTATTGCCCCAAGGATTCAGAGATAGCCCTCATCTGTTTGGCCAAACCCTAGCTAAGGACTTAACAGAATTCAGAGATAAAACTTCTCTGACTGTCCTGCAATATGTAGATGGCATACTTTTATGCGCTTCCATTCAAAAGGAATTTCAAGCCACTAAAGAACTTTTAAACTTCTTAGCTGATAAGGGTTATAAAGTCTCAAAGAAAAAAAGCTCAATTATGCTGAAAACAAGTTCAATATTTAGGATTACAGCTGTCTCAAGGAACCCACAAACTAGGACCAGAAAGAATAACCCCTATATGACAATATCCTCTACCTCAAACCATAAGGCAACTCAGAGGCTTCCTAGGGATAATTGGATACTGTAGGCTTTGGATCCCTGGATATGGCGAATTAGCTAAGCCTCTTTATAGCCTCCTCAGAGAGCTCAGAGAGACACTACACCAAGGAACAACTTCCTTGGCATTGGAAGAGGCCTTACTCCAAGCCCCTGCCCTCAGCTTACCTACTGAACAAAAATTCAACCTATTTGTCACTGAGAGAGGAGGAATAGTCCTGGGAGTGGGACCTGCTCAACAGCCAATAGCTTATCTCAGTAAGGAGCTTGATCTAGTGTCTCACTGAGGATGGCTTCACTGTTTGAAAGTAGTAGCAGCAGTAGCCTGAGGCAATTAAATTAGCAGAGTCCATGAGGCAATTAAAATCACCCTGGGAAGAGATCTTACTTGTCCATACCTCCCATGATCTCTCAGGGATTTTAAATACAAGAGGAGAACTATGGCTCTCAGACAATTACCTTCTAAAATATCAAATCTTACTTTTAGATGGACCTGTAACTCAAAATAAAGACCTGCTCTAATTTAAACCCAGCCACCTTCCTCCCAGAGAAATTAGAGGGAAGTCCTGAATGTGACTGCCAACAAGTTCTAGCTATAAATTACTCAGCCCAGCTATAAATTACTCAGCATGAATAACCTTCAAAACCTTCCCCTGTCCAATCCAGACCTCACCATGTTCACAGATGGGAGTTGCTTTATGGAACTGTATATGCTGTGGTGACTTTACATGATACCATAGAGGCACAATCTTTGCTCCCAGGCACAAGCTCACAACTAGCTGAATTGATAGACCTAAGGAGAGCACTTAAAATAGGGAAACAACGGAGAATTAATATTTACACTGACTCTAAATACGCCTACCTAATCCTGCATGCACATGAAGCAATTTGGAAGGAAAGGATTTCAAACAACTGGGGGAACATCCATAAAGAAGTATGAACAAATCTTAAAACTGCTAGAAGCTGTTCATTTACCCAAAGAGGTTGCAGTAATTCACTATCAAGGACATCAAAGAGGGATAGATGAAATAGCAGAAGGAAACAGACTAGCAGATCCACAAGCCAAAGAGGCTGCTAAGGGAAGTTTACAGATGACAACCTTAGCCCCTTTGATATGGACAGGCCCTCCCCCAGAGATAAGACCTCAGTACACCCAGGAGGAAACAAACAAGGCTCTATCTAAAGGAGGTATTCTTTTACCCTCTGGGTGGATTCAAATGGAAGATGTCAAACCTTATTTACCTGCTAAATCCCAGTGGAAGATTTGAAGGGTTAGGGTTATATTTCAAAGACCATCCACCAAATAGTCAAAGCCTGTGAAACATGCCAAAGAAATAATCTGCTTGATTCTGCCAAGAAGCCTCCAAGATTACAAAGGATGGAACAGTTCAAGTCAAGGCATTATTACAGGAAATAATTCCACAATTTGGGTTGCCTCACAGTCTGAACAATTTCTTAGCTCCTGGTTCTCTGGTACCTCCTGGTGGAAAACATTGTTGTCATCATACTCGTTGGCATATTCCTATGCTGTGGCATTTATTAATCTCATTTAAGTACTAATAACTGCTTGTTTCTCTTATAGACCACCCATCACTCAAATGACCCTCCAGCCTCAATCGTACTTCTATCATGGACCACTCGATAGACCAAAATTTTAAAAAAGGGAACTCCAAAACTGCTTGCTCCACTGCTACCCATCTCCCACCTTTTGGTCTTCCCACCTGCATTCCATCACTGCAGGATAAAGGGAAACAAAGGACAGAAATGTGGGAAGACCTTAGCTATAAAAAAGGGATGCCCTTCCACGGATTCCACCTTTCCATCTTGTCGGGTCCCCTTCTTCCTGCAGGGAGAAGTCTTCTCTGCTGTCCTTTAATAAAGCCTTCCACTTTCCACTCTACACTTGCCTCGGTGTGCTTCTCTGTTATACTTCAGCATTCATGGAAGCAAAGACTCCTTACCAACTCCTTACCAGTAAACAGCGGTAACAAAAGGACAGATAATTATGTTTTTATCACACATAACATTGGTAACAAAAGGACAGATAATTATGTTTTTATCACACATAATAAAATGGTATAGATTAATGTGAGTTTCACAGATTCTTTCTTATTTCCAAAGTTGAGGCACAGATTTTTGTATGTCAATCATATTTGTCAATAATATAGCTCAGTGGTAGAGTGTCCCTGGGTTCAATTCCCAGTACCACCAAAAAAAGTTATATTTATTGATAACCCAAAATATGTAAGATATTATATGGGGCCTTATGTACATTTTATCAATTAAATCTTCAAACAATTCTATGAGGTGATTAAGATTTCAATTCTGTAAACAAGGTACTGAGGATCGGAAAGTTAAGTGATTTGCCTAAGATTACAGCACTACTATTTGTCAAAGCCTAATTTTATTTCTGAATTTTGAAAAATAGAAACTTTCTTATAAAACCTAAAAAAAAAATAGAAAATTCCTTGCAAAACCCAGTTATTACTCAATAGACTCCAGAAACAATTTAACATGCCCTGTAAAGCTGGTCAGAGTAGATTATGGACAGGATAATTTTTTTAATAGTAAAAGGGGACAAGATTAATCATTACCATGCTTGAAAACAAATGAATCCAGCAGAAAGCATGGGTTGCTATCCAGAGCTTAAAAACTGAGAGAATGAAATACATCATTGTTTTCACCAATAGTTACTCAGAGTTACAGGTAAACCAAAATTAATTCCTATTCTGTGTGTTTTCCCTTTCCCCACTGACCTTCCAAGTCTCTAATGACCCCTATTCCATCCTGTTCTTCCATGAGATTAACAATTAGCTTCCAAAAATGAATAAGAATATGTGATGTTTGTCTTCCTGTGTCTGGCTTATTTCACTAACGACTATGATCTAAACCCATCCATATAACAAGATTTCATTGTTCTTGTGGTTGAATAATATTCCATTGTATACATATGCCAAATTTCCTTGAAAATAAATATTGCTGCACATTTATAATCAGCTAAGGTCATGACAGAAAATTATAGAACAATTTTTAACTGTCACTTTTCTTATTCACTCCTTTAAAATGTCTAAATTCTGTTAATTTTTGTCAACATGGGAGGAATTGGAGATCACCATGATAAGTGCTGTAAGCCAGTCACAAAAAGCCAAATATTGGAATATCTGACTCAAGTGTGAAATCAAAATACCTTGATCATTTTGAAATCAAGTAGATAGTGATTGCCAGAGGTTGCAGAGAGAGTAAGGGGTGAGTAGGGCAGGGAAAGGGTAAATAGTGGATACTAAATTGAAGTTAGATGGAAGAACAAGTTCTTGTGTGCTATTGCACACTAGGGTGAACACAGAAAATGATGAAGGAATATTAGAGAAGATAGGTGTGTTTAACCTGATATAAACATTACACAGTGTGTATGTGTGTGTATGTGTGTGTGTGTGCGTGTGTATAAACATCACATGGTACCCTGTTAATGTGTAGATTTGGTATTTGTCTTTGTGTGTGTGGTGCTGAGGATTGAACCCAGGGCCTTTTGCATGCAAGGCTGGAACTCTACCACTGAGCTGTGTCCAACCCTAAAGTGTAGATTTGGGATGTTATGTATCAAAGAAAACTTATTTCAATCTAAAATGACAAAAAAAGAAAAAAATGAGGGAATGAAACTATGTTGTGCTTGGCTGATGCAGTGTCTAATTTAAAAAAAAAGGACTTTCAATTCTTATTTTAAGATTCCACATAAAAATTCATATTTCTGATTTTAAGAAATTAGAAGAGTTGGCAACACTAGATCTTATTCCCATCTGACAATCAGATTATCTCTTTCTCCCTGTGCTTTATATTCTCCATTTTTTCTTGTTTAGATTACTTGTCTATAGCCTGAGTCTTCACCCTTACAAATAAATCTCAGCTCTACCAGTTTTTTTGTTTTTTTTTTTTTTTGCTTTAGAAACAAACAATTTGGAAACAATTAACTTAAATAAATTTCTCATATCTGTAGAAAGGGATTATTTCATCTCCTTGAAAATCTGAGGATTAAATTAGATTAGATATGCAACATACTTAAGAGGATGTCTGAAGGGCTGGGGATGTGGCTCAAGCGGTAGCGCGCTCACCTGGCATGCGTGCGGCCCAGGTTCGATCCTCAGCACCACATACAAACAAAGATGTTGTGTCCGCCGAAAACTAAAAAATAAATATTAAAAATCTCTCTCTCTCTTTTTTTTTAAAAAAAAAGGCACAAGGTGATTTCTCCTGCTCAGGAAATATCATTTCCCTGTCCTATGTTCCTCCACAGACTTGAGAAACAACTTAGCTGTTTCAGGTGTGAGAATCAAAATCACAATCTTAACTGTCAGTAGCTGTGCAATGAGGCAAGTTATGTCATATCTCTGAAATTTTGACCCTTCATATGTAAAATAATGATAATATCAAGTTCTTAGGAGATAATGCAAATAAAACCCTCAGTCAGAAGGAGCAGCTAATGTTAAAATGTAATTTGGTCTCCCTAATTAGTCTTTCCTGAAGAAAGACTAACATCATGGTTTTCCACACTGATAACATAATAAAACCATTTAATTTTTTTTTCAAAACAGCAGTCTTGCTATGTTACTTAATCTGGGCTCAAACTCAAGACAGCTCTGAGATTACACTGCATCTGGCTCATTTGAGGAATTTAAAAAATATTTTCAATGATCATGTTGTACTTCAGACAAATTAAATCAGAATTTCTTGTCATGGGGCCCAGAAATGGGACTCCTGGATGAATCTAATGTACATCTACAATTAAGAACTACTGGCATAGGTTGTAGACATAAAATCTGGTGAACAAAATGTATGTTTTCAACTTCTGTCTTGAAGGAAGCAATCATCACCACAGAAGGAGATGGCAATGTGAGATAATTGAGGTTGCCTCAGTCCCAAACCACTAGAAGAATTTAGAAGTGCAGCAGGCTGAGCTGCTGTGGTTACAGGCTTGTGCCATTATGCTCAGTTATGGTGAGGCTTTTTTTTTGGGGGGGGGGGTATTGCGGATTGAACCCAGGGGCAGTTAACCACTGAACCATATCCCCAGCCCAGATGAGGCTATTTTAACCACCCCAGTGCCACTGATCTCAACCAACTCTGACAAACATCCCAGATGAACATACAATCTAAATTCCAAACTGTGCTTTTATGCAAAATCAACTTCAAACCAGTCTTACACAACTATAGAATCTTAAAACAATGTATTTGCTATACGAACATATCTCCAAGACAAATCTATTTTCCCTCCAGAAACAAGTGTCATTCCTAAGTGCTTCTGATGTAGAAATCCTGTGGTTACTATTGATTAAGTATCTTTTCAGTTTCCAACAAAACTTTATTTTTTCATTGATGCCATTTTGAACCAGAAAACCAATATTTTCTTAACAATTCACAAAAGTCAATGTATAAAAACAAATAGAGACAGAACAATATGGGATGATTGAAAGCATGGGCTCTGAAATGAAGACTTCTTGGACTTGAGTCACTAACCATGCCCTTCTTAACTTTGTAATCACAATAAAATTTGCTAAAACTCAGTCTCATTATCTGGTAAAATGGAGATCTACAACATAGATTTGAAGTGAAGTAATATCTAAGTGCCTGGAATATAATATATTAGATAACAAGCAAAGTTGAGATGTAAGAGATGAGCCATGTGCAAGCTTATTTACTTGAGGTTTGTTGTACACCAACCTTTCATGCATGTGATTATATTTCTTTAAGAAAATAACCAATTATTACTTGTTACAGGTATTTAGGATCACTTGCAAATAATCAAAATCATAAATATTAAATCCATGAAGGGCAAAACCTCTGCTATATTTGCTTCCTTCTCTTTCTGAGTGTTTCTGAGTTACTTGTACTTTAACACCCTTCGCATGTATTTGTCACTAATAAAAACCACTTTTTCTTCAAACTGTATCTAGCTTTGTTAAAGATACTTTTCACAAACAATCAAAACATGAACAATCATTAATATTATGCAACAATTTTAATATCCCTTCTTCAATGGACTATGAAAATCAGAAAACCACTAGACAACCCAATGAAGCCTTCATTTGATACTCCAACTAGTAAAAAAATTAGAGTAAGGGCTGACTTATCACCTTTAGCATGTTGACAAGTTTCCGTGAGCTAACCCTGATTATTGGAAATTAAATGAAGATGGCAGAATTATAAATCTGGAGATCCACATCTAGGAAAGGAATTACTGCTCTTTTGAGAGATACCACCTCAATGATGTGACTGATGTCAAATTGCCTGACATTTTGGTAACTGATTTGGAGGTCAGTACCTAACTGATCTCTGATTTCAAGGGAATTAAGTCTATACTAAAGGCAGGGAAGGACAGAAAAACATAGAAATAAATTTTAGTTTTTCCTTACCACAAAGTCTTTGCCAATGTAGCTGTGTTAGTATTTCATCACTGTGACAAAATACCTGACAAGAACAAACTAGAGAAGAAAGATCTTTTTTGAATTACAGTTTCAGAGGATATAGACCATGGTCAACTGACTGCATTACTCTGGGCCTAAAGTGAGGCACAATATCACAGCAGAAAGATGTGGCAAAGGGGCTGGGGATGTGGCTCAAGCAGTAGCACGCTCGCCTGGCATGCACGGGGCTCTGGGTTTGATCCTCAGCATCACATACAAGCAAAATAGAGATGTTGTGTCCACCGAAAACTGAAATATATATATATATATATATATATATATATATATATATATATATATATATATATATATAATTCTCTCTCTCTCTAAAAAGGAAAGAAAAAAAAGAAAGATGTGGCAAAGAAAAGCTGAAAGCGGTTTAGCTCACTGCAGCCAGGACAGCGGGGGTGGGGGAGGGGTGCAGAGAGAAGATAAACTCTTACAGGGCATGTGCCCAGTGACCTACTTCCTTCAACTCGGTCCCATCTCCCAGTTGTCCATCCGGATATCAATTATCCATTAATTCACTCATGAATTTTGATCCCTAATTATCCCCAAATCCCCTAAAAATATGAGAAATATGTGTATGGGTAGAGGAGTTGGATTAGGGATCATGCTTCCAACACATGAGTTTAGGGGGAACATTCCAGATTCAAACCATAACAGTAGCTGTGTGTGTCAACATCCTGGAATTCCCTCCTTCTGGGAACTGAAGTCTATCAAAACTAGAAGAAAAGCTGGTGGCTGGTGCATGCTTGTAATCCCAGCTACTATGGAGAATGAGGCAGGAGAATCACAAATTCAAGGCCAGACTGGGCAACTTAGTGAGACTCTGTCTCAAAATGCAAAATAAAATGGAATGGAGGGGCTGGGGATTTAGCTCAGTTGGTAGAGTGCTTGTGTCACATGGACAAGGCCCTGGGTTCAATCCCCAGCACCACAAAAATAATAATAATAGATATACAGGATCCCCAAATATTTTTTTTTAATGAAATGAAGTGGAGGAGGCCCAGGTAGCTGGCTGAGATGCTGAGGCTGTTCGGTGCGGAGTCTAGGCCCAGGAGCTGCCCAAAGCTCAGAACCGGAGAAATGCCAAAACAAATGGAAAGACATGGGGTTCCAGAGCAGTTGTCACTGACATGGTAGCTTCTGCCACCACTGCTTCAACTACCACCATCTCCACAGCCTTAGAAGGCCCCAGGCCTAGGCACAGCCTACAGAGTCCTAAGTGGTGCCCTGAGTAAAATGAGCGCCCTCTCTACAGTAGTTTACAAATTAAAATGGAGGAAATTTCATCAGCTAACCTGGATACTAACAAGCTAGAGGCCATTGCTCAGGAGATATATGTAGATCTGATAGAGGCTTCTTTTTTGGTATTCTGCTTTCAGGCGCACTGGTCAGTCAAGTGTGGCTACTTCTACCTGAAGTTGAAAGAGATTAGTAGCATGAAGGGTTTGGGCTCTCAACAGCAGAAGAGCATGCCACCTCCTGCTTTGCTCCCTTCCTGGAGAACCTGGGAATGGACCTGATCAGCAGCTGCAACCTGAGAGAGTCTGAGAGTGACCAGGACAATAATATAGACTGGTCTAGTGGCTTGGAGGAGTAAGTAAAAAAAAAAAAAAAAAAAATCATACAAAAGTCTCAGTTCCCTTTGAAGGTCCTAGCATTTTAAACTCCAAAGTGTAGAATTTGGAAATTTAGATCCCTGGGTCCCTGGGATCAACTCTGAATCCCTGGGCAGAAGAAGGTGCAAACCTGGGCACCATGCAATGTGTGTTGATCCCTAAACACGTCTGGATGTACACAAGATCCCTGTATTGCCCTCAGTTGCAGGTGAGCAGTTGTTGGCCCAGAATATAAAATCCTTTTGTTCCTCAAGACTGTCTTATGTGCTTGATGTCAAGGGTTTCCTGGATACCTCACACATTACTGATGGTCAGGCCATAGTCAGTGGGACTGCTCATCTGATGTCTGACCCTCTGATTTGGGCTTCTCTGATGCAAATGAAATGAGATCTAGATACTAACATTGTCAGAATGGACAACCAAGAAAAAGAATCCCAGTTGAATTTGGTAAGGAAGCTCTGTGGCCTTGGCTATGTAATGCCAGATTCGTGGGACCCCAATAGACCTCCAGGAGCTGAATCCGATGCAATCACACAAGAGTCTTTATTGCAAGCTTGAGCCTGGACTCAAAACCGTTCCCTATGCAGTGGTCCCAGGGAGTGAGCCCCTGTCCTTTGTTCAGTGAGATTTTATAGGTTTTGGGGCGATACTCTATGCGTCACAACATCACACAACAAATCATTCCATACCACGGGAAAATCAAACAACAACTCTTAACATTGATTAGCACATTCACTGGTGGGAACAAGTTGGGTAGGGGTGATTGGTTAGAACTGATTGGTTTAAGCCATGAGGGGTGTACGTGCTAAACTACATGGTTTCCTAACATGTTATCAACCACCAAGACTACTGGGGGGGGGGGGTCATCTGGCATCCCAGGTAGTTTCCCTGTGTCATGCTGATTGGTGGTTGCTAGGGGGTTGCTATGGGTCTTCACCTAGCCTGAGTCAGGGACACTTGGCTCCTTAGATCTCTCCTGTTATTTACAAACAACTCAGCAGGGTGAGCCTAGGAGTGCTCTGTGGGTTTTTCCAAGGACAAGGGTCACGCCCCCTCCCTTTGGACAGGACTTGAAGTAGAAGCTGTTTTCAAAAATGGAGTCACATCAGTTTCTCAACTACAAAAAGAGAAATTCAAAACCACCTGTTTTCTAATCATTTGCAATGATTTCAATAGACTTGGGATAAGGCCCAAATGTTGGCTGAGCAGAGCCCTCTTTCTTCCCCCACCCAGTGACATAGGCTTGATGAAGAACAACTTGGTTGTCCAGGCAGGCTGAGAATTCAGACGTGAGCCTGTGGCGAGGTAGTAGGTACCTCTGCAACTGTGCACCATCTCTCAAAAATAGATGAATTGCACTAAGGACATAAGTTTGGTTAGGCAGTCCTTTCCTACTCTTCCTGGTTATATAGAAAGTCTATGGTTCTGACTTTTAATCTTGAAAACCAAGATTAAAAAGAACTTTTTCCAGCTGCCTCAAAAATGTGAATGGGTTACTGCTAAGAACCAAGGAGCAGGATTGGGTAATCTCTCATCTGAGTATGTGCAAAATCTTGTTGAATGCTTCTGTTCCTTTTCAGTTGGGCAATCAGCTCTGCTATGGTGAACATCCAATCACCACCTTCTCTGCCCCTCACAAGGAAGCAGTCCTTTCCACTTTGTCCCCTTTGGACCTTCTTGAGAGCAAAAGCTTTTCTTCTGTTGTTTAAAGACAGGAAAGGACCTCCAGAACCCCCTGTCTTTAGGGAATTGATAGGGGAGGATTGGGAAGTAAGAGTTGCATATCAAAACTGCCTTCTAGGGGCTGGGGAGGTGGCTCAAGCGGTAGCGCGCTCGCCTGGCATGCGTGCGGCCCGGGTTCGATCCTCAGCACCACATACCAACAAAGATGTTGTGTCCGCCAAGAACTAAAAAATAAATATTAAAAATTCTCTCTCTCTCTTCCTCTCTCACTCTCTCTTTAAAAAAAAGAAAAAGAAAAAAAACTGCCTTCTATTTCACTCCCAGAGTGAGGGTTTATAAAGTGTAGGAGGGTGGGTGTCCTGAATTGAGCACAGTGGTGCTGCTTTGTTTAAAATATTTGCTTACCTCATTCTGTGCCCCATTAACAGAGTCCAGCCTTATCTGTCTGGCTTGGGTCCATGTTCCTGTCCACTGCTCTACTGCCTATCAGGTGCAGCTCATGACTCCAGGTGCTGTTTGCCATGCCAGCTTCCACATTGACCAGTTTTAGTTCATCTCTCTTAATGCTCCTGCTTCTGATGTATGCCAATTTTGCTTTTTCTTGACCTCTTTTAAGTTTATATTATATATTGTTGCTTTTGCTTTCTCCTGTTTTTGTGGAAGACTCAGAAGAGAAATTTTCTCAAAACTCCCTCTGTTTTGATTGAAGTCAGAAGAGAGCTTAATTTTTTGTATTTACAAGGCAATGCCATGCCTAAGCATTTCTCTATAGGAATGCCTTGCTAGCATGTCCTCCTGCTTTGTCTTCATGACTTATATCTTCCCACCTTCACTAGGATACTGCCTCTTAGGACCTAAGCAGAACAGTGAAGGCTGACTGACATACACAGGGATAGAGTTGGTCCTGATTAACTTTCTCTAACCCTCACTGTGTATGTATCTTCCTTATCCCAGAAGAAACTGGACCTTATGGATTGATTTGAGTTACATACTCTAGAGAGTTAAGGAAAACATAGTGATTGGACCTTGGGACTCTTGCCTTCTCCTCCCAGGTTGCCCTGATAGGGAGTGGGACCTATTTGCAGACAAATCTTCTATCCAAGAATGGTTAATGTTCAAAAAATCATATGGCAGGAATAAAGAAATTTGGAGTTATCTTTGCCCTTGACTTTTTGTAGATATCTCCTCCTAAGAAAATACACAGGGCTGGGCATGGCAGCTCATGCTTGTAATTCCAGTGGCTCCAGAGGCTGAGACAGGAGGATTGCAAGTTCAAAACCAGCCTCAGCAAAAAGTGAGGCACTTGTATATAGGTGACTGTATGACCAATGTGATTCTGCAATCTGTACAATTAGAAAAATGAGAAATTATACCCCAATGATACAAATGTATGAATTGCCAAGATCATTGTAATGTCATGTGTAGATAATAAAAAAATTAAAAATAAAAAAAACGTTAAATAAATAAACAATTTAAAAAAAGCTCTTTTCTTAAAAAAAAAAAAAAAAAAAAAAAAAAAACAGTGAGGCACTAAGCAACTCAGTGAGACCCTGTCTCTAAATAAAATACAAAATAGGGCTGGGGATTAGGCTCAGGGGTCCAGTGCCCCTAAGATCAATCCCCAGCACCCTCCCCCACCAAAAAAAAAAGAGAGAAAATATAGCAGGAAAGGAGATCTAAGTGAGACTCTGGCCTACCTCCAAACAGTGTTTTGGAAACAAGATGAATATAGGGGAAAAGGCAGTGATCTACTCACTCTTCCTTCAGAGAGAGAACTCAGATTCTGAATTTACTATGTCCTTTCTAGCCTTTTCTGGTTATAGGAGGAAGATGTGGGAAGTAGTTTTGAGTAATGGTTTGTTCACATTTACTTCCTTTTTTCCCCCTTTGTCCCCACTACCACCATAGGGACAATAGCTTCGTGCCCTGGATAAGTATAAAGTGAGCTCAGTCCAGCAGGGGCCCTGAGGAGATTTATTGTATTGATCACCTTGTAATCCTATTATTTATCTGAGTATGTATGGAGTGTGGGGGAAGGGGTTCTTTAAAATTTCTGTGGTTTGTGGCTTTCTCTTCCTTACATTAGTTCCCACCACTTCATGCCCAGGGGCCACTGCCTGGCATTATTGCATGTTGGGATCATTGGGGAGGGTAGTGAGAAACTCACCACTGTCCTCTGTGTTGGAGATTCTTATTTTTTGCAAAAGTAATCCATCCCCTACAGATAGCTGATTAACTCTGTGTGTTCCCCTTACCCTTATGGCAGCTTGTGTAAATAAACTGCATCTCCCAGGAATAGTAAACAAAATTTTTAAAAATGAAAAAAATATATGGAATGGGACTCTGTCTCAATGGTAGTGCACACCTGGGTTCAATTCCCAGTACAAAAAATAAACTAGAAATCACAAGTGTTTTCCTCCACATCAATCCAGCTTTGGAGACATTTTATTACTTACATACATTTCTTCCACTAAAAACGAACAAACAAAAAAACAGCAATGAAGTGGTCCATATGCTAACCACATAGCTTAAAAATAAAATGAAATTCTATATTTTTAAAATTTTTTGATAAAAAATATTATTTCAAACCATAGAGTCACTGGAAGTTCACAATTATTTTTAAAAATGCACACACTTTACTTGTCATCTCCAGCACCTTCAGCTTTTGGTGCCTGATCTGTTTTGGCATCTCCATTTTCTGTAGGGTATTCCTATCTTTGCCAACATCAGCTTTTTACTTTTTTTCCTTTGAGTAACTTCTTTACCCTTGCAAGGATTATTTTAGGTTCAAGTTCTGGCAATAGAGGAGCAGGTTTAGCAGACAACCTCGCAGATCCTCTCTGCAATTTATTCTTCACCTTGATTTTATCTTCCTTTAGCATCTCCTATAGCCCTCTTCCTCTTAACACAGTGGCCATTGAAAGAATCCTCCACTCAAGACAATTCACCAGGGAGAATTCCAATTTTATTGCAAAAGGCTGTGTGTTTATATAGATCTAAGGAGAGATGGCAGGACTTAGATAAATGGCAGGCCACCCGTTTATTGGCAAGTTCTTCCAGATATCAGTTCCGGAGCCCAGGAATTAGTTTTATATATATATATATATATATATATATATATATATATATATATATATATATTTATTTTTTAGTTTTCAGCAGATACAACATCTTTGTTTGTATGTGGTGCTGAAGATCAAACCCGAACCACACGCATGCCAGGCGAGCGAGCTACCGCTTGAGCCACATTCCCAGCCCCAGGAATTAGTTCTTATTGGGGTTAAGGTTCCCCGCCCGCGAGATTTGAAATTGGCACCAGTGGGAGAGTTCACACCCTCGGGAACTTTTCGCTCCAGTAAAAAAAAGAAAGGGGAAAGTAGGAAGAGAAGGTCCTTAGGCGCCATGTTGGGGTTTTTCTCTGGGTGCGCTGCCGTTATACTTTTCCCAACAGGCATGGCAATGGCACATATGTACTATATGTAGGGATATAGCCACACATAGGCCTGGATTGGTTCAGAGGTCATTCTTTATGATTCTTCACACTGCTCTAAAAAGCCACCGTTAATCATTTTACAAGTGAATAGTGTACAGCCTTATAAGAAAAAAAAGAATAGTTTTGTCAAGGTGGAGGAAATGTTAAATACTAGATAGGCTCTTAGGGAAATTACCATATTTTCTTGGAAGAAATAATTTAATAAACTGCTTAAGGTTGAAGACCTGAAGATGTGACTTAACTACAAAGGGAGATATGAAATGACTATGAGGAAGGCATAAGGAAAGGCACTGGTTTTGCTTCCAAAATGTGAGAAATAACTGTGTGGGTGGGGGAAACAGTAAAACAGTGAGATAAACAAGACTGGACATCACATTGATGCAATTTCTCCTTGTGACCTACAAATCCTCTGTTGTATAGAAAAATGCATCAAAGGCTTGGAATGAGTGGATTTCTGTTGAAACTGAAAAAAATCAGTTTTCATGGATTAACGTTGAACAAAAAGAAAAGTGTACAGTAATAGATCACATAAACAAGTAGGGGTTTCTATCTTCATATCAGATAAAGTGGACTTTAAGCAGCACACAATGGAGTTTCCACATACATCAAAGGAACCCTTCTCAAAGCCCTTCTGAGGTGGCCAGGAGGATGCAATCTTTTACTGCTGTTTACCATTGAAAAGACTTCTTCACAGAGGAAGAAGGGGACCTGAAAGGTGGAATCCATGGAAGGGGGAAGTCTTCCCTTTTTATAGCTAAAGTCTTCTCTTAGTTTTCCCACATTCATGTCTTTTGTTTCCCTTTGTCTTGCAGTGATAGAATGCAGGTGGGAAGGCCCAAAATGTGGGAGATAGGTGGGCTGAAGGGCCTGGGGTGGCTTTTGATTAGCACTTCCCTGTTTGCTGGGAGCTGTTTCATTTTTTTTTTAAGAGAGAGGGAGAGGGAGAGAGAATTTTAATATTTATTTTTTAGTTCTCGGCAGACACAACATCTTTGTTGGTATGTGGTGCTGAGGATCGAACCCAGGCCACACACATGCCAGGCAAGCACGCTACCGCTTGAGCCACATCCCCAGCCCCTGAGCTGTTTCATTAACAGTTCCTTAGAGTGGGTTCAGGGGCCTTGGGCACATTAAGATTTCAATTTCCCCAAGTGCTGCTCTGGTTTCTGGACTCCATTCTCTATGATGGCCTCCATTTTATTTATCTTGCTAGATATTAGACTCGATTTACCTACCTATCTTTAAATCTGGCTTCAAATACAGACATAACATATCACTCACATAGTAAATATGTGTATGGTACTTAGCATAGTGCACAAGACCCAACAATATGCTGTCTCCAAGAGATTCACCTCATAGACAAAGACATTGTTTGCTTTTAGGTGACTTTGACTTAAGGATTAAATAAGAAAAAAAAAATCTTTTAACATCAAGTATATAATTGATGGATATTCAACCATTTGTTTAATGGCACCCAGGCCAGAGGTGCTGCTGGGGTTCTTATGGACTGAATTTTAGTCATCCACTCACATAAGAAATAAATTCTATAAAAAGAAAAAATGTATTTTGAGAAACTGATGTGACTCCATTTTTGAAAACAGCTTCTACCTCAAGGCTTGTCCAGAGGGAGGGAGTGTGACCCTTGTCCTTATAAAAAACACACAGAGCACTCTTAGGCTCTGAGTTGTTTGTCTGCAAATAATAGGAGAGATCTGTGGCGCCTGGTGTCTTTGGCTCAGTTATGCTAAGTGAGGACCCATAGCAACCCCCTAGCAAACACCAATCAGCATGAGACAGGAAAAATACCTGGGATGCCAGATGACCCCCCAGTAGTCTCAGTGGTTGATAACATGTGGGGAAACCATGCAGTTTAGCACGTACACCCCTCATGGCTTAAACCAATCAGTTCAAAGGAATCTCCTTCTTGTGCTAACCAATCACCCCTACCCAACTTGTTCCTGCCAGTCAAACAACAGTTAAGAGTTGTTGTTTGACTTTCCCACGGTGTGGAATGATTTGCTGTGTGATGTTGTGACACAGACAGTATCCCACAAAAACCTATAAAATCTCACTGAACAAAGGACCGGGACTCACTCCTTGGGACTGCTGCTTTTAAAATGGTTGTGAGTCCAGGCTCGAGCTTGCAATAAAGACTCTTGTGTGATTGCATCAGATTCAGCTCCTGGAGGTCTATTGGGGTCCCACAAATCTGGTATTACATATTTAATCACAGTTTGGCCCAAACTAGGAAGGTAGCTAAACTATTAAAGCCAGAATTAGACAGGCAGTCAGTATAGATAGGTAAATTGACTCAGGTTGGATCAAGGAGGCCAATTTTGAGTGAGTCAGGGAAGTTGGAGACAGTCTCCTGAGGGATTGAAATGTTAATTCCTTCAGAGCCCTTCCTCTACCCTTTTCAAGAACCTGCCCCAACTCCAACTTTTCCTAGGAATTGCTCCTCCCTACAGGGAGCTATAAACTTGTTAATTAATGTGTCCTGGGCTGCTCCACCCTGCCCTTCTCCCTTCAGCCCACCTGTTTCCCACCTTTTGGCTATGCCACCAAGTATCTCCAGGGCCTAGTCACAGAGGCAGGAAGGAGAAAGATAACGGGAGGAGAACACAGGAAGCCTAAGACCTATAAAAAGGACAGAATGCCTTGTTTCTTGGGATACCAGGGTAGCAGCTATGGCCCCCTTCTCCCTCCAGGGAGAGGTCTATGTTACCCCCTTTTAAATAAATCCTGCCTTATGTGCTTATGTCGGCATGCTTCTCTAATGTTCATACTTCAACATGTGATGAAGCAGGACTCATCACTGATAACCGGCAGTATCACTGTCTCCACCTTCCCTACAGAAACAGTTACAGAAACCAAAGCTAGGAAATATACATATGTAGACTTAGCTGGGTTGTAGTAGCTAAAGAATATGTTATAATTCTATTTTTTTTCAAACCATGAAGTCCTCTGCCTAGGCTTTTTTTTTTTTCCAGTTCCTTGTTTTCCCTTCTCAGCATGAGAAAACTTTAGTTGCAGAAAAGCAATTTTTCAGGAAATTTGTAAGGTTGTGGCTTTAAATTTAAGTGGGGCTGTCTACAATAATTAATGTTCTGTGTCATCTAGCTCACTGTTTATTATTGGATCAATGGGTAGATTACATTGAGGACCACTTTCTTTTCCCCAAAAGTACCATTATAAATTATGGAAGTTGGCAAAGTCCGAAATATCTAACATCTCTGCCTAGAGACAGATTTTAGTGTTAGGTACTCATGCATAGAAACTATAACTTCCCAGCCTTGTTTTTAATTTTAATAGGATCAACTCCATTTTATGGAACCCCCCTACTCTGAACAATTTCCTCTGTACACATTACTGAATATTTATCAAATGGTTGAGTCTCATGTTGCAGGAACTTTGTCTCTTTATTTGATCTGTTTCCCTTCCAGAGGGGAAGTGATAGCCATGAATCAGCATCAAAATGTTAGGCAGCAGTTAGACATGAGCAGTGGGTCAGGAGTTTAAGAAAATATTTAGTACAGAACAAATTAGTTTAATCAACAGACCTGCCTCAGTGGTGCCTCAAATTCTTATAAAATAGCTGTTTCAGGACCCTTGCCTGATCTCAGCCCTATAAACTATTTCTCTTACAGTAGAAGAAAAATAAATAAATTTAGGGGAGGACAAAGATTGCTAACACATCTTAAATAAGATCCTGCAAAAACAACACAGACCAGAGATTCCCAGATAGAAAAATAGGGTGATTAAGACTGGAATCCACCACCCATAAATTCTGTAAAGCCATTCAATGGAACCCCTCAGGCAAGGCAAGATGACAAAGAGTTGCCCTTAGGTTGTTACTATTAGCCAAGAGGTGATACTTTTGTACCTTTAACAATCTCCCTCCTACCCCAACAAAAGCTGGGACACAAAAAAGTGACTTCTCACTCCCCTCTATGAGAGAATCTACTCTTTCCCTTGAGAGTGCTACCCCCTGCAGCAAAAGACCAGAAGTCAATGTAAATATGCCATTTGGTTGGATCAAGAGAATGGGGGACAGTTTGGGTCTGGGAAGTTGGAGACTGCCCCCTGAGGAATTGAAATGTTAATACCTTTAGAGCCCTTCCTCCACCTGCCCCTGCTCCTGTTGCTAAGGTAACCAGTCCCAGGAATTGTAAAAGTTGTTAATTAATGTCTCCTGGGATGATTCCTGCCAGAATCACACCATTTGGCCCTTCCCCCTGCCCATCTGCTTCTCACCATTTCTCCATCCCACCTGGGCTTTCTCCTAGGTCTAGTCAGGTACTCAGGAAGGAGACAGATAAGGGGGAAGAAGGTGGAAAAACAAAGAAAGTATAGAATGTATAAAAAGGGCAGGACGCCCTCACTTCTTGGAATACCAGGATACCAGTTATGGCCTGTTACTACTTTTTAAATAAACCTTGCTTTATAAGTCTACCTCAGCATGCTTTTCTAATGTTCAAACTTCAGTGTGTGAGAAAGCAGAACTCGTCATTAATAACCAGCAGTATCACCCCACCCCTCTTCTTTGTCTTATAATAAACTTTGCTATACTATTTTTAGTCTTGCATGAAATCCTCTCATGCAGAGACATAGACCCTAGAACATGATGGCAATCTCTGATAAGATCTTATCTCATGTATGATCTGATCTTTTATTAAAAAGACCCATTTTAAAACCAAATTTAAGCAACAAAAAGTTTAGAAACAGTAGTCATTAAGCTAAGCTTACCCAGAATCCCAGTGTTAAGAATTTTTGACAGGTAAGAAAAATGCAAAACACAAATAAAAGTGATAAAAATATAGTAGATTTCAATTAAGAAGCATAATCTATAGTCTTATGGATAGGGAACAGACAGACAAGAGTGGTGGGAACATACAGTTAAGGGGATAATACTATAAACTAAGCCTACAATACTGATATTTATGTGTTTTCTTAAAAAGAAAAAAAAAAAAGACTGACCTGCCACTTGGCCTGCTTAAGTCAATAAGACATGTTACATTCCTTCAAAAACAACTTATCTGCAGGAATATTGCAGTCCCAAAAGGCTCTATTGAAAAGGAGAACACAAGTCACCTTGAAGAGGGGGTACTTTTGTGACTTTACACAGACCAGATACCAAAATTCAGGGAGATGTGATTATTAGGAGCAAAGCCCCTTAGCCATGAACTCTGTAAGAACAAATTTCAACTAGAATTTGGTCAGTATGGGCCAAAATGACCCAGAGTTGCCTTCGATCTTTACCCTGCATTGTGGGAACATGGAAATCTAATGCAATTGTGCTGTCAGTTAAAAGTCAAGAGGTGGACTGCTGAGAGCCATAGCTAAGTAAGAATGACGCATGGCAATTTCCTTGTCAGCCTACCCCATATTCCTTAGAGGGAGGACTCTCCATTGTGGAAATGGGCTTGCTTGGACCCAGGTCATTTGCAGGGACATTGCATGAATGTTTGAGTAAGGTGACCCTGCTCAAGGACCAGGGTGGACCCGGGTTTAGGGAGGATCCTGCTGGATTAGGGTGGGTCCAGGTTTAGGGTGTATCCTGCTGGGAATAGGGAGTATCCCTCTCCTTGGGTTTAGGGCAGTTCCAGGTTTAAGGTGGACCCTGCTGGGAATAGGGCATATCCTGCTGCCTCAGGCACTGGCCTGTTCCTTGAGTTCCCATTGAGTTCTCTCGGGATTCAGAGAGTATTTTGGGATGCAGAGCCCAGTGCAAGTGTGGATTTTCCCGAGAACATGCGTGTGGAGTGCTGGTGACAGTTCGGGAATAAAGAATTGCTGTTTGAATCTACAAGGCTCTGAGTGGCTTGTGATTTTGTGCCCAGCCAGACTGCAGTGAAACTTCTCTGAGACTCCTAATAAAAAAAGGCTAAGAGTGTGTTATCCTCCTCTCTGAGAGGACCCACTCTGTTCCTGTGAGTGTCCCTTTTTTTCTTTTTCCATATGTTCTTATAAACTCATGCATGCTACTCTTGAGTGACACGTCTAAAATCTTTCCTGCTTGATTATAAGAACCAGTGACCTAGGACCATCATGGCTTCCCTTGGGCCCCTAAGCTCTTTTGGGAGCCCTTTCTCAGTAACACTATAACTTTTATTTAATCAAAGAAAACGAACTTGTCTGTACCAGTAGTTCTGTCAGAGGTTGGCATCAAACTGAAAGGATAAAAGAAATTGAAGTTAAAATGTAAAGGACCAGGTATTGTAAAGTTTCTAAGCTGCAAAGCCTGAGTTAAAATGTAAAGGACCAGGTATTGTTAAGTCTCTATGCTACACTCAAAGCCTGAAATTCCTGTAGCTGTTAGGACAATTCCCAGGACTGCCCATTAAATAATCCCCCATGACCACTTAGTTGTTTAACAACTTGGACCCTGTGCAGCTAGGCACGTAGGCACCTCAGGGCCCAAACCAATCAGTTTGAATGTATCCCCCTCCTTAGGAATAACCTATCACTGCAGCCCAACATGTTCCCGCCAATGAATGTACTAATCATGTTTGAGAGTTGTTTTTGATTTTCCTGCACCTCATGATGATTTGTTCTGATGTATGCAAAGCCCCCGCCCTCCCCAAAAAGTGTACTTAAGCACAGCTCAACCCCTGCTCGGGGCTCTTGGCCGCTCTCCCTTCTTGAGTGAGCCTGGAGCCCCAGCGCACTGGATCCTCAATAAACCCCCTTTTGCTATTGCATGAGTCGGTCTCTTGGTGGTCTCTTCCTCCGTCGTTCGCCGGACCCTTATAAAACAGATCCTTTTACCGAGGATAATTACAATTTGGGAAGAAAGCATCTCATTTTCAGAATTACATTTTACAATGCCTTTAGAATTTTAATGTATACACCACGAGAATTGTAAAAACTTTGAATAAAGACTACAAGAATTAATGTTTATTTACCAGTAATAATGTACAAATATATACATTTCAAATGTATTTTACAAACTAAGTCACAATATAAACAGTATAACTAAGATAACTTTTTTAAAACAGCCGTTCTTACACATATCTCACATTAAAATCTCTAATTTCAAATTTATCTCAAGATGGGAGTATGAATAAAGCAAGGTTGTTCCTTATTAAATCCAGGGACATGGCTCATGTAAACTAAAGTGATTACAAACACTACGTAAGTTATTATTATTACATAGAGTATTTGATAACTTAGCAAAACAACTTCATTGCATTTGCAGCATGTTTGTAATCCAAAGCTTGTCTCTGAAGTATAACATTAAAAGGGGTAACATAGACTTCTCCTGGGAGGGAGAGGGGGGCCATAGCTGGTATCCTAGATTCCCAAGAAGTGTGGGTGTTTTGACTTTTTGTATGTCCTAGGCTTCCTTTGTTCTCCTGCTCTCTTCCCCTTATCTTTCTCCTTTCTGCATACATGACTAGGCCTAGAAGATGCTCAGTGGGATGGCCAAAAGATGAAAAGCAGATGGACAGGGGAATGGCTGGATGGAGCAGCCTGGGACATGTTAATTAACAACTTTATAACTTCCTGTAGGGAAGGGCAATTCCTGGGACAGGTTACCTTAGCAACATGTTGGAGCAGGGGCAGGTTCTTGATAAGAGTGGAGGAAGGCCTTGAAGGGGTTAACATTGCAGTCCCTCAGGGGTCAGTCTCCTACTTCCCAGACTTACTCTTGGCCTCCTAAATCCAACCTGAGTCAATTTACCTATCTAAACTGACTGCCTGTCTAATTGCAGCTTCAGTTTTGACAAAAAGGATAAGGTTTATTGTTTTGCTAGCAAAGGAGAAACACAAGGGACTCCTATCCCGAGGCTGTGATTCTGCCCATAAGCAGAAACAGGGGGCTTTTGTAGAGGTGATTCAAAGGCTACATTCCATCTGTGTTCTCTGTTGGAGTTGTAATTCAATTGTTAATTTGGGAGATAGTAATTTCTGAGATTGTTGTAGGGACAAAGGTGGCAAGGCACCCAAGATAGCAGGAAACTGTTTTATTTGGCTGCAGCCAGGTTCAGAGGGTACAGCTTTTGCTGTAATCAATCAATCCCCTGAACCCCGAGTTCAGGGAGTTTCAGAGTTTTATACCCAGTGTGTAAGGACAAGGGCTCAGAAGTTCACAGTCTGCAGAAGTTCACATAAAAGCAGCTTTTGCTTTCACTGTTCTGTACAAGTTAACCCTTCAAGGACAACACCTGAGAAGGGGAGAACTTCTTCTCCCCTTTCTTTCCTCCCCTGCCAGCTGTTACCATGGAGTCCAGTTGGTAACTTCTCTTATCTTAGAAATGTAGACATCTCTGTGAAGCCCCAGCTCAAGGCCAGAGACCTTGTTTGCACATTTCTTCAAAGTACTATACTGGATACATGTTTGCAAAAAACTAGTAAGGGGGTGTCCAGCACCTGGAGTGCTGGTATCTTCTTGGCCAGTGGCCAAGTAAACAGGGTGACATGAAAATAGGAAGTTTATCTACAATGGACTCTTTTGCTGACAGTCCTAAAATCAGCAATGGTGAAGAAGGCTTTTCTGTGGAGAAAGGGGATGCCACTTCAATTCCCCCCTTTAATGATGCTCCCCATAATTTAGTCCTTTAAATTTAAGAGTATCATTACCATTACCTTGGCTTAAAGCTTATACAATGTCAAAACCTTAGTTTTTGTCATCTTTTCAACAGCAGCTTCTACAGTGGACCCAATAGTTTTAATGCACAGTGGAGCCAAACATGGGAGCAATAAACAGGTTAACAGCAGAATACCCATTACACCAGTTAAGCTTTAAAATCTACCAAGAGTTGAAAACCATCTTCCAAAAGCATGTTTGATACCCAAACTTTAATGCCCTTCTAGGTATGAAGGAGTATATGTGCTAGTTCTCTTGTGTTGTTGGTTGTATTCTTAACTGCTTGTCTATTGTCATCCATTTGGATGTAACAATCTGAGCTGTTGAACTCTCCATATACTTCTTTTTCCTCAGCCAGTAGGTAATCTAATGACAAGCGGTTTTGATAGTTAGCCACTCGCATCTGGTCTGTTGTGTGGCTAGGAGGTCAAGGGCTGTGGCAGTCTGATTAATAATAATTTCTAGTACAGCTTGTAAGTGAATAATTCTGTTTAACATGTAAATAGGAGTTCTAGAGCTCCAACTGCCATTTTGTGCCCAGGTATCTAGAGCATAAGTGGTAATAATCCTCTGGGGTGGCCAGTTACCTTCACCCCAAAATTGGTCACTTCCTAAATCAAGTTTCTTTCCAATGGACCTCTTTTTCCTTTCCAAACAGTCATCCATTTATAGCATTCCTCTGGTGGGACAGGTCCTAAATATATGTTTTACCACCTCTTATAGTGGATTGGCTTGGCACATGGTTCACATGATCTCCATGGTTGGAATAGGAGTAGGGCAGAATCCCTTAAGGTTATCAAAGGAAACCAAACTAAATAGACTACCATTTTGGTTAGTATAGGTTAAACAGCATGAATTAACAAAGCCAAACTAATAACACCAAACAAATCCTAGAAAACTTATATAAGCAAGATAAAAAAAATATAAGTGAAATTTTGTTACCCAGAGTCCAGTTAGTAGGAGTTACTGTTATCAAACCAGTAGCAAAAACCAAACAGAGAATTGTATACATATCTAGAAGTAAGGGGTGGCAATGTGTTATAGTATAAGAACTATCTTAGGGATTGAAAGAGTTCATTAGTCCTGGTGGGAAGTTTATCTTTCATGGGGCATTGATCAGCCAGTCCCTCCTGTGTGGCTGAAACAGGGCCATAGTCTCCTCAAGCTTCAGCCAGCCGTGCGTAGACCAGTCAGCTTCCAGAGTGACTGGAGCAGGGCTGTTGTCCTTCTGATCCTCAAGCTTCTCCAGTGCTCTTTTTTTTCCAGATGGTCAGCTTCAAGGACAAAGCAGCATCTGGAGAGCACTCCCAGTCCTCAGCTGCAGGCGTGAGTCTGGTGTAATGAATCCAGGGACCTATCTCTGCAAACTTAACTGCAGTTGGGGTGGATAAAATAACAGTGAAAGGGCCCTTCCAAAGAAGTTCAGGGATTGAATATTTCATTCTTTGACCCAGACTCAATCTCCAGGCTTGAAGGAGTATGCACCTGTGGTCAAACTTACTGGCAATCTTTCTCTAACCCATTGGTTGAGAACCTGTAAAGTTTTCCCTAAGGCCTGAAGCTGTCATCTCAGAGTTAATTCTCCTATCTCTCTTAAGTCTCCCTGTAGTCCCCTAATAAGGTGGCGGTGGGGGGGGGGGGGGCTCCCATATATTATCTCAAAAGAAAAGAATCCAGTCCTCCTAGTGGGAGTGGATCTAATCCTCAACAGTGTAATAGGGAGAAATTCATCACAATGTAACTGAGTCTCCTGACACAGCTTACCCAATTGAGCCTTAAAGTCCTGTTCATCCTTTGAACTTTACCAGAACTCTGCAGCCTATAGGCAATACGTAACTTTCATCTGACTTTATACTCTTGGTCAGTAATCATATCACCTGTGCCCAAATGCTGGCCCATTGTCTGAGCCAATAGTTATTGGGACACCAAATCTGGGAATAATTTCCCAGAGAAGCATCCTAGTATTTCCCTAGCCTTTTCAGTGCGGGTGGGAAAGGCTTCCACCCAGTCAGAGTGGGAACACACAAAACCCAAAAGTTATTTATAGCCCCATAAGCATGGTAGTTCAGTGAAGTTTACTTCCAAGTCTTCAAAAGGTGCTCCTCCTATAGTTTGGATTCCTGGTGGAAGCTTTGGCCCCTGACAAGAATTATTGTGAGCACAAACCTCACATTGTTTGCAGATCATCCAGATGATTCTTGTGAGCCAGGGGACATAGAAATGTCGACTCAGAACTGTCTCAAGTGTTGTATGTCCAACATGTTCTCCTGTGGAACTATCTGATAAAGGCTGGGGCTAGAATCTCCGGGATGGCTATGCTGGCCATCAGAAAATCTCCACCATCCACTTGGGAGAAAATTTTCTTTTTCAGTTTTAAATCACTTACTTTCATGTTGGGAGTATGTTGGCTCCCATTCTGTTAGATGGTTGGCCAGGCAGAAGGGCAGCATTTAAACCTGGGACTGGATTTTCTTCCCGTTTCTTGCAGACAGCTAACTGGCCTCTCTGTCAGCTCTCTGGTTGCCCTGAGCAACCACAGTGTTTCCCTTTCGATGATCTTGGCAATATATAATCACAATCTTCCTGGGAGCCCACAGTGCATCCAAAAGTTTAAGAATTTCTTGTCCATCCATCATGTCCCCCCCCCTTTTTTTTCTCCTGAGTTAATTAGCCTACATAAGTCCTATTAACATGAAGGGTAGCGAATGCATATTTTGAGTCTATGTAAATATCTACATAGACTCCTGATGTCAACTGAGGTGCTTGAGTCAAAGCAATAAGTTATACTTTTTGTGTTGAAGTTCCCTGAGGCAGAGGTTCTGCCTAGACAGTGGAGTCCAGAGTGACCATTGCATATCCAGCAAAACATATCTCAACTTTTATAAACTGCTTCCATCTGTGAAGCAGTTTTATAAAAGATGAGATATGTTTTGCATATGGTTAGTATGCATCAGTGTCCTTGAGAGGTTGGTCTGTTGAGTCTGGTCTGCTGGACCAGAACGACCTCAACACATTTGTGATCAGGTTTTCCAGGTCCAATGGGCAGCAAAATTGCTGGGTTTAGAGTTCTGAGGACCTCAACGTGGATATGTGGGTTTTCACATAACATGCCCTGATGTTTGACTTCTTTCATTAGTCAACCAATAGTGTCCTTTATATTTTAACAATGTCAAAATTGAATGAGGAATTCTGACAACCAGTTCTTGTCCCATGGCCAGTTTATCAGCTTCCAACACCAGAAGAGCTGTGGCTGCAAGGACCCATAAACAAGGTGGCCAGACCTGGGCTACAGAGTCCAGCTGTTTGGACAAATAGGCCACTGGACGGTGCCATGTCCCCAGCATCTGAGTCAAAATCCTATAGCCACTCCAGACTGATCATGGACATACAGAAAGAAAGGCTTGTGAGGTCACAATGAGGACACAATCAGGGAGCCCTAATCCAGGTGCACTGGTGAGTGCTCATTTAAAGTCCTCAAAGGCCTTTTGCTTAGTTGACCCCCATATTAGAGGATCCCATTCTCCCCACTTTGTGGCTTCATAGAGTGGTTTTTGTCATAACAGAAAGTTGGGGATCATATATGGCTGAACCCAGTAGCCCCCAAGAGTTCTCTAGTCTGATGGCAGGTTAAAGGGACTGGAATTGAGCAGATCTCCTGTTTCTTTTGAGGCCCAGTGGTTGTTCTGTTCTGTTGCTGAGTCATGGTAACCAAAGTATTTGACCTTTTTCTTGATAGATAAGGGTTTTTAAGTCAGAGTCCAGTGCTGTCCCAAGGATTGTGTACTTGAGCCCCTGGGAGGAGCTGTCTTTTAGGGAAGGGAGGCATACATAGAGCCTCTGGCGCTTTAAGATGCAGGAATTATTTTGTTATCTCCCAGTGCAGGATCTTGGCTGTTAGGATTCTCCAACTCTAAAATCTAATGTAAATCTTAGCAGAGACTGATCACCTGGGACATCATTTGTGTAAAAGGCACCTATGCAAATCTCGCTGTGGGCTGTCTGTCAAGGTTGGAGGGCAGTGGTGTGGTCCCATGCAGGTCCTGGTGTGGCAGTCACATTGTGCCCACTTAGGTGTTGCTCTTTGTCTGAGTGGCTTTCTCCTCCTGCCAGGTGGGAGCCTGTTCTAATTATATATAGCGGCTGCCCCGCCTGTGTTTTTGTTCAATATGCCTGGGGGCATGGGGCTCTGTGGCCCTTCCTGCTGGTGGCTCACAGCATGTGGCTTGGCCCCAGGGTGGCATGTCCTTTTGGAGTGAGCACCCTATGGTCCACTACTGGCTGTTAACATGAACATATTCCTGGTTCATTTGGGGGCTTGCAGCAGCTGAGCCCTTCTGAGGTGCTGGGTCCCCTGCATCGGATGTAGTTGTGTGTGTCTGTGGGACCCCTGCCATATTCGTCAATCATTGACTTCTGAGCAAGTGGGAAGAAACTGAAAGGAGGGGCTGGCCCAAAGGCTTGAGGGAAAACACTCACTCCTTCTCTGTTCAAGTCTTAGCATTTGAGCATGGCAGTAGGTACTTGTCTGCCGGGGCCATTGGAGGCTTCCCCTTTTTTTTAGCCAGGCTTTTTTCCTTATAAACATTTGGACCATTGGCTTTGCACTAGTGAGACCCCCCTTTGAGTGACCTCTGGGTTTGTGGTGAGGACACCTGTAAGGAGATCCATCCTCCTCTTTACCTTTCTGGTCTACCTGTCTTTAAGTCTTTGGATCTCAATTGATGAAAACTGTGGTGGCCACCTTAATCAGCTCACTGGCACACTTCTCAGTAAAGTCCTCTAGGATTGTAATTTTTGGCAAATGGCTCTCTAAGCCTGTCCCACAAAGGCTGCATTGATCACCTGTTGCTTGTGTCTGTGCATTTCTTTACTGACAAACTTGCACTGCGGCAGCAATGTTTGTATGGTGCCCCTCCTCTCCCGGGCACCTCTGGGCAAGGAGAGGGGTGGTAGCGGTGGTGGCTTGGACATTCAGCTCTGAGTCATTTGGGCACATCTCTTTTGATCATTGCTGCCAGTTTCATAGGGCAGAGGGGCCTTAGGCAGATGTGGGGCCCAGAGAAATGTTCAGGGCTATCGAGGGTGCGAAAGGGAGATGCTAAAGTAGCGGGAGGCTTATCTCAGCTGTTTGTCTGCAGATGCGCTTGGCTTAGGCTAGGGCTCAGGGCTGGCTCCGATTCCTTTTAACTCTTGGGCACAATGTGTTTTTTTTTTTTTTTTTAAAGAAAGAGTGAGAGAGAGTGAGAAAGAGGGAGAGAGAGAATTTTAATATTTATTTATTTTTAGTATTTGGCGGACACAACATCTTTGTCTGTATGTGGTGCTGAGGATCGAATCCGGGCCGCACGCATGCCAGGCGAGCACGCTACCGCTTGAGCCACATCCCCAGCCCACAGACAATGTGTTTTACTTTCTCTTTCTCTCTCTCTCTTTTTAAAAAAATTCTTTTAGACTTTTTATGAGGGCTTCTTGACATTTATTTATCTTTAGACCTTCTTTTTTGTTGGGGCCCCATCCTAGGTCTGGATAATGGGCTACATCAGATCAGTCATGGCCCAGGGTTTCTCCGTGTAGGAGGGAGTATGGTTTTTCCAGCTTATGAGCTCAATGGTGGTGAAAGGCTGGCACACAAAACTGCCTTGTCTCCCTCAGGTGTTTCCCTCTGGTCAACATGGGCAGGTCCTTTAGTCCCTTGCAGGGGCATCTGGAGTGTTCTCATCTGAGTTGTGGCTCTGGTCTTTGGACAAATCTCCCACCTTCATCTTTGGAGGTGAAAGAGTCTTTGGTTCTAGGAAGCCTTTGGCTCTGAGGACATCACAGAGGAAGGAGTAGCCAGTATTGGGGGGCCTTCATTTGTTGCCTCTGAGGACAAGGGGGTTAGGGGACAGTCTGTTGTTCCTGTGGTCTTGGCAAAGTTGGGTAGAGTGGCACAAAAGGTCCTGGGTCCTCTTCTGGCTCATGGGGAAAACTGTTTCCTTTCCTGTCTTTTCTGTTTAGCTGCTTTCCACTGAGTCTTAGAGACCACTATGCTCCTGGCTAACATCAGACTGGACTGTCCATCTAGACAGGCTCTCAACCAAGGGGGCTGTTTCTGTACTATCTCTTGCCAGCAATCAATATAAGAGAATTGGTTCAGGGGTTCCAACAACAATCAAAAGGACCTCAGCAGTGACTCTCTCATCTAAAGATCCGTCTGGTGGCAAGCCCACATCTTGGGTGAGCCACTCTAATTCACAGAGTATGCAACCTTTGTGGAGTGAGTTTCACCCCCACAGTTACCAGGTAAACCTTCCTAAAGGTTTCTAACACACATTTCAGAAGGCTCAGTTTCTTTAACGTGCCTTCCATGTTCCACCCTGCATCGGTGTCGCACACTTAGAACAAAACACACTTAGGACAAGACTCGCTTCACCCATCTCTGACTGCTCCCCTCGCAGGGACTTAGGGCCCTCTTAGCCTTGTGGGTCTGTATCAACCCCAGACCTGGAGCTTTCACCTAGACGTTGGTTGGTGAAATTCCGCCATAGACTGTATGAGGTGACACGGAACCGCAGATCAGGACTCTGCACTCGCTTCGGCCCCCAGGTTGGGTCAGAACCCTTCTGTTTGTCCATCTCATTCACACACTTTTACACACTTTGAAACAGACATGGCCAGGACAGAATTTCTATACCGCCCAAATTCCAACAATTCCAAACCAAAGAGAAAAGGGAGCCACGGTTTCCCCTCTGCTCGCTGACCCCGAATAGAGACTACTCCGGCCACTCCCTGGGTCTGTTTCAGCTCCAACCACTTTGGAGGTACTCGGGACCCAACAGAGGGTGATCAAGCCTCTCTTCCACCTGCTTAGGCCTCGAAGGGGAAGTCAGGTGGGTTGCAAAACCAAAAGGACCCGGGTCCTACCTGTTCAGATGGGCGGTGTCCAAAACCCTAATTCTGGTTCCTGCTGCCTGTGGGTTCCATTGTGCTCTGGGGTGGCAGCCGCAGGGCGCTGGGTGAGTGGATCCTCCTTCAGGCCAAGAGTGACCTGGGCACACCAAGAGGACCGCTGTCCCCCAGGGAAGCCCGTCCCTGGAGACAAGAGAGGCAGAATAGCCTTCCTTACCTCCTCGGTCCCTTCGTAGTCGCCAAAAATGTTGTAGGGACAAAGGAGGCAAAGCACCCAAGATAGCAGGAAACTGTTTTATTTGGCTTCAGCCAGGTTCAGAGGGTACAGCTTTTGCTGTAATCAATCAATCCCCTGAACCCCGAGTTCAGGGAGTTTCAGAGTTTTATACCCAGTGTGTAAGGACAAGGGCTCAGAAGTTCACAGTCTGCAGAAGTTCACATAAAAGCAGCTTTTGCTTTCACTGTTCTGTGCAAGTTAACCCTTCAAGGACAACACCTGAGAAGGGGAGAGCCTCTTCTCCCCCCCCCATTTTTTTCCCCCTGCCAGCTGTTACCATGGAGCCCAGTTGGTAACTTCTCTTATCTTAGAAATGTAGACATCTCTGTGAAGCCCCAGCTCAAGGCCAGAGGCCTTGTTTGCACATTTCTTCAAAGTACTATACTGGATACATGTTTGCAAAAAACTAGTAAGGGGGTGTCCAGCACCTGGAGTGCTGGTATCTTCTTGGCCAGTGGCCAAGTAAACAGGGTGACATGAAAATAGGAAGTTTATCTACAATGGACTCTTTTGCTGACAGTCCTAAAATCAGCAATGGTGAAGAAGGCTTTTCTGTGGAGAAAGGGGGTACCACTTCAATTAGCACATTCACTGTTGGGAACAAGTTGGGTAGGGGTGATTTGTTAGTACAAGAGGGGGGTTCGTTTGAACTGATTGGTTTAAGCCATGAGGGGTGTACATGCTAAACAACATGTTATCAACCACCAAAACTACTGGGGGGTCATCTGGCATCCCAGGTATTTTCCCTGTCTCATGCTGATTGGTGGTTGCTAGGGGATTGCTATAGGTCTTCACCTAGCCTAACTGAGTCAGGGACACCTGGTGCCGCAGATATCTCCTGTTATTTTCAGACAAACAATTCAGCAGGGTGGTTATCTGCCTAGAAAGGGTCTGTGGGTTTTTCCAAGGACAGGGATTATGCCCCCTTCCTTAGGACAGGCCTTGAGGTAGAAGCTGCTGTTATTTATTTTCAAAAATGAAATCACATCAGTTATTCAGAACCCTGTTACATGTTGAGAAAATAAACATTATATTGGGATAACCAGATTTTTAAAAGTTAATAAAATTCACATCAATAAAACAGCATAACATTGTAAAAAGTAGTTAATTTAACTAGAATTGTAAACCAAACAGTGAATTTGGAACAAATAAAGTTTTAAATAAGCCCTATATAAAAACTTAATTTTCTTAAGCAATCAAAAATCTAAAAACAGAAAAAAACATAAAATCTTTGTTCTTTAAGCCAGGAAGCAGCTTATGTATTACAAATAATCAGGTAAGGGTTTTTGATTTTTTTTTATAATCTGTTGACTACAGTCCACATAAAAGTCCTGTTTATATTCATCAACAGGCCAGGTTATCATTGCTATTTGGATCAGCATTCATTAATGAACCTTTATAGGAAAACATTGGTTGTTTTTCTAAAAACTGACAAAACATTTATAAAAATTTGTCTGATTTATATTTATCTGAGTTGCTGATATTAATGGTTATTTTCAGATTACCCATGGAAGTATACTTAACATTTTACTTTTGTGGGGAAGGAGTACTGGGGATTGAACTCAGGGGCATTCAACAATTAAGCCACATCTCCAGCCCTATTTTGTATTTTATTTAGAGACAGGGTCTCACCAAGTTGGTTAGCATCTTGCTCATTGTTGAGGCTGGCTTTGAACTTGCAATGCTCCTGCATTAGCCTTTGGAGCTGCTGGGATTACAGGGATGTGCCACTGTGCCTGGCAACATTTTAGACATTGCTGAAAGCTCAGTTCTTTTCCCAGCTGCCAATCCAATAATAAGGATTTGGTTTTGAGAAAAAGAAAAGGTCTATTGCTTTGCTAGGAAAGGAAAAACACAGGAGACTTCTGTCCCAAAGGTTGTGATTCTGTACATCAGTAGGCTTTTAAAGAGGTGATTCAAAGGCCACATTCCAAGTGTTCTCTGTTGGAGTTGTAATTCACTTGTTAATGTGGAAGATAGTTATTTCTGAGTTCTTCTGGTGCCATCCCCAAAGTCTGGATTAATTTATTCTTATGGATGGTATGTGCTCAAGGACAGATAACTCTGCCTAGGGTGAGAAATAATGATAATCCTATTTTCCCAAAGATTAGGGAAGGGAGAGATTAGGGAGGTGCTGGGAGGAGAAGAAGAGAGAGAAAATGTCCATTTTAAAAGTAAGTTGCAGTGACAGAGCAGCAAGGGCTATATTCAAAGCATAAAGTGAACCACAGTTACATTTCCCCACTTTTTGTAGGGCTGACAAAGTGTACTATTTTATGTTATATTAAAAAATTTGTTTTTCTTTTTAAATGTCCATGTAGGACTGTGCTCAGGCTATACTCTCCTGCCAGGTGTTTAATACCAAGTTGGTCAAAACTAATGACAAATCTAATGACACAGGGGGCAAGCATTAACAGAAGACCTATGACAAGGAGAGGGAGCTGTCATTCTTCAGTAGAGCAGAGCTGTTGTTTCCGATGTTCAAGGTCCTGCTGGAGTTGTTTTATCTTGTCCTTTACCATACCAGATTAATTGACATGAAAATAGCATTCCTCCTGTAGGTACAGACAGAGTCCACTGTTTTAGGCAAGATCAAGGCCCTAGGGCTGGGGTTGTGGCTCAGTGGTAGAGCACTCACCTAACACATGTGAGGGCCTGGATTCGATCCTCAGCACCCCACAAAAATAAATAGAAATAAAGGTATTGCATCCAACTACAACTAAAAAATAAACATTAAATAAAAGATCAAGGCCCCTTCGATTCTGGAGAACCACGGCAGCTACAAAATTAAGTCGGTATTGTATGGTTAGTACGGTTTGAGCAAGTTGCTGTAAATCTCTTAGAAATTGGAATGGTAATTTCTAGTAATGGTACCCCTGGGAGGTGAGTGCAGAATAAGGGAGGAGTGCAAAAAATGAAAAAAGGAAGGATTATACTCACAGTTCTGCAGTGTCCTCATGGTCCTCAGAGACTGAAGGAAGATTGGGGGTTCTGTCCTTGGAGAAATGCAGCTTGAGAGGCCCTGTGGGTGTCACTGTATAAAAAGGTGGAGAAAACCATTTTAAATGGGAGTCATGAAACAAATATGGTGTGCCCTCAAGGTGGGCCACTGAGGAAGTGGTAAGAATAATCCAATAGGATTATTCTGTTAAGGTCTGTAAATAAGTCAAAAATAACACCTGGTATTTTGCCAGAGAAATGTTAGAGTTCGTAAACAAGTCTGGATGGTGCCTGGCAAAATGTCAGAGGGAGTGGTTTGAGAAGTAACAAAAGCGAGCCATTAAGTGTGGAGATTCCTTATTGGTTGATTGATGTATCTAGTTTATGCTAATTAAGATAAGCTGTGCAAAATGTATAAATAGCTCTGTTGTCCTACAATAAACGGCTCCCATTCCTGCTGTATCAACGTACACAAGTTATTCGTCACCCCCCCCCCCCGGCTATTTTGCTGCAGCTGGACTGCGGCAAGGGTCCAGTCCATTTTGCAGACAGTTGAGAGGACGTGGGGGGCGGTGTTAAAAATTTCCAAGTCGCCAGGAGACAGAGTGGGAGAAGGGGAAGAGGCAGAACTAGGCTTTGCTTGAACACCATTACCATATTGCCAAAGAAGGTTCCTAATGTATGCAAGAAGAGGCCAGAAAAAATGATGAGCAAGGGGTAGTAGAGAATCAGAGGGTGGTGAGCTTAACAGGGAGATAAGCTTTCCATATAGAAGCTCAAAAGAGGAAATGTTGAGTGACTAGTTTGGAGGGCTCATAACCTAAGAAGAGCCTTGGGAAGGAGTTTAGTCCAATTTAAATGTAATTAATGGGATAGTGTAGTGAGAATGTTCTTCAAGGTCCGGTTGGTACTTTCCACCTTGCCAGAGGACTGGGGATGGTAGGGGATGTGAAAATGCCAGGAGATGTTGAGTGCTACAGATCATGAAACATGGGAAGTAAATTCAGGATCATTATGAGACTGAAGTGAGGAAGGGAGGCTGAATCGGGGAAGAATGTATTCAACGAGGATGTTGGCACCATGGGGGCACATTTATTGGTGGTAGGAAAAGCCTCAACTATATCCTGAGAAGGTGTCAACAAGTACCAAGAGAAAATTGTACCACTTGACTGGAGGCATATGGGTGAAATCCAGCTGCCAATCAGAGCAAGGGAGATGTCCTCTTGCCTGGTGTAAAGGGAAGGCAGGTGGGTGGAGACTGGAGGTGGGATTTATTTTTTGGCAGATTTCACAGGAGGCAGAGAGGGTAGAGAGAAATTGTAGGTACTCTGGAGAGAATTTAAGGTGGGACTTGAGAAATTGTTTTAAAGATGTGGTGTTAGGGTGAAAGAGATTGTGAAGGAAGGTAAGCATCTGTTGAGTGTCAGGTAGGGAAGAGTCCATCGGGGGACTAGCAAGCAGAGGACTGCAGGTGGAGTAGGTTGTTGGAGGGTGGTGGCCCTCACCTCAGAGTCTGCCTTATTGTTGCCAAGTGTCACAAAGGAGATGTCTGATGGGATTTACAATGTGAGATTCCAATAGATGTGGGAAGCTTTGAGGCCTGAAGGATTTTCAGGGTCCAGATAATATATTGTAATAAAGCCTTGGTCGGGCAGTCTAAAAATGTTGAAGGGTTCTCATTCTTATCTTGGAAGATTTCCTGGAGCCTTTCATAATTGATAGTCTTATGGGTTGCTCTTCTAAGTCTTGCCATGAGTCAAGCAATGAATTGGTTTCTGCTAGTTACTACTCTAGGTAAATTATAATCCCAATTGGGGTCTTGATCAGGGACTGCTTCAGTGCCAATCGGATGGGCAGAGGAGGTCTGATGTACCTTATCAGCATAATTTCTAGCTTGCTCCCAAACTTGCCTGTGCTCCTCAGGCAAGAGGGTGTTATATAAGACCATATGGACATTGTGGAAGGTCAAATTATATGATTGAGTCAGATATTGAAACTCTTTGATCTATGTGGTGAGACTTGAAGTATAGGACCCAAGTCTCTTTCCTTCCTTCCTTCCTTTCTTTCTTTCTTTCTTTTTTTTTTTTTTAGGTGTAGATGGACAGAACTCAATACCTTTATTTTTATGTGGTGCTGAGGATCGAACCTGGGCCCCGCCTATGCTAGGTGAGTGCTCTACTGCTGAGCCACAATCCCAGCCCCTCAAGCCTCTTTTCTCTGTGAAAGATCTGACAAAGAGAAAGGAACATGAACCCGGATTACATCATCTACCTCAGCCACCTCATGTAGAGGACACAGAGATATGGGTTGGGCAGGGGCAGCCCATGAACATGTGGCAGAAGACAGGGGCCAAGGGGACAGTTGCTGTGGAGGTTTCATTAGAAAAAACTGTGGTATGGCGGGGGCTTGTGGGCTTATCTGCTGGGTCAAAGGAGGAAGAGTCCTGGGTAGGATCTTATGTCTCTTTGGAAGTAGGCATAGCAGCAGTGAGAGCTAAGAGGACTTGTGCAGGAGAGCAAGCATTGCAGAGAGAGGGACAATGGTGGACCTGATACCAGGTTGGGTTTAAGGCCTGAACATATGATATCTCTTTCCATTTTCCTAAATGCTCACAATAGTTGATAAGATCCCTGATATTGGGATCTGTAGTACCGTTAAGCGGCCATTTAGAGTCATTATCCAAAGGATATTGAGGCCAGATCTGATTGCAAAAGTGGATAAGTTTTGGAGGGTTTAGGTCTGAGGTGAGAGAGAGAGACCCTAGGTTATCCAGGAGGCAGCCTAGGGAATTATGGGGGGGGGGGGGAGAATGGATAAGGAGTCATTCATGGTGAGACATAGGAGGTAAATTTAGAGTTGAGGCATGCCCCCATCTCTAGTATCACCTAGTCTAGAGGAAAGTTACACTCAGGGGGTCATCACCACAGCTGGGTAAGTGTCAGGGATGGAGCCTGTAGAGACACTTGGGCGCCCAGCCGGGACTACATAGTAGAGGCAGAAGCCTGTAGAAGGGGCAAAAACCCATAGAGATTAACCCAAGGCCAAGAGGTAGTCTCACCAGGAGCAACTCCCAATCATCCTTGGTGGGTTTTTTTTTTTCTCAAAACCAAACACCCAAATAAAAGACTACCTGTAGACTTGGTTGACAGTAGGAATCAGCCATAAACTGTGAAAGATGTGGCTGGGGGTGCCCCCAATCACATGGTAACCCCTGGAGTGCCAGATGATCAACGGTCACGTCCCAGGACCTGTAAGTTGTTTAGGTCAATAAGAGGCAGGCATCTTACCTGAAATGTCCAGTGGTGGGTGCAGAGAGGGCATTCGGCAGAATGGAGGGCCTGGTCCCATGATGGAATCTGGATCTGGGCCCAGGGATGCTCAGTGACCCTCGAAGAGGGGAGCAGGCACATCAGTGAACTGATCCCAGGTTTTGGCATCAAAATGAAGGGAAAGTGAGGAATGACAGATGGGTAAGTGAAATGAAAGATGGAGACCAGGCAGAGATACACACCAGAGTTTATTCATTAGAGCTGACAAATAAGGCCACCTCTCTCTAGGAGAGAGAGGCACAACAGGCTTAAGTTCTGGGACTTTTATGGGGGAGGCTCAGGAATTAGAGGCCCAGAGTCCTAATTCGGGCAGTTAAGGGTTGGGTTGGTATGAGGGAGTGGTGAGCCTTTCTCAGAAACACCCTTGGGTGGGAAAGCAAAACTTTTCCTTAAAATGACTGTCACTTAAAATGGCCATTCAGATGCTAAGCAAGGACCTTGTAACACTAGGATCTATTACTAAAACTTTCCTGGAAAATTGTCAGAGGTTTTCAAACAATTTCCTGATCTTCTGAAACAATAGCCATATGCGATTCATTTAACTCATTGCCTAGAGAATTATATGCTAAAGATAGGTAAAATTCAAAGGATGTTTACAGAATTGAAATGACCCTCTACACCCATTGGTAATTTTATCCATAAATTAGTACAATGATGGTTTGCACTCATTTATAGGTTAAAGGATAAGATAGTGATCTCCTGAGGGCCTTCACAGCTCTTGGATCTGAGTTTCTAGCATTCTGTTTCAGTGGTTTTCTCCTCTATTTTTAGTTCCAGTGTTTTTTGACTCCAGGAAGTGCCACTTCAACATACAATAATAGGGTCTGACCTTTATCCTTCCTTAGGTCTCTGGAGCCAAACCAAACTATTTTAAGCATACAAAGAAAGGGAAGATGATAACAACAACAACAAAAATTTAAACTGACATACAAAAAGCACAAGAAAAAAAATTTAAAAACTAGATAAAAGTAGATTTCATCAAAATTAAGATATTTTGTGCATCAAAGACTACTATCAAGAAAGCAAAAAGGGGGCTGAGGCTGTGGCTCAGAGGTAGAGCGCTCACCTAGCACGTGCGAGGGACTGGGTTCGATCCTCAGCACCAATAAAAATAAATAAAATAAAGATATTGTAAAAGAGAGAGAGAGAGAGAGAGAGAGAGAGAGAGAGAGAGAGAGAAAGCAAAAAGAGTCTGGCGATGGCACACACCTGTAATCCCAGCAGCTCGGAGGCTGAGGCAGGAGGATTGTGAATTTAAAGCCAACTTCAGCAATTTAGTGAGGCCTTAAGTAACTCAGGGAGACCCTGTCTCTAAATAAAATATTAAAAAGAACTGGTGATGTGGCTGAATGGTTAAGCACCCCCTTGGTTCAATCCCTGGTACAAAAAAAAAAAGGAAAGAAAAGAAAAAGAAGCTGGGGTGGTGGCATAACACTGTAATCCTAGTGACTCAGGAGACTGAAACAGGAGGATTGCAAACTCGAGGCCAGTCTCAGCAATTTAGTGAGATCCTAAGCATCTTAGTGAGACCCTGTATCAAAAAAAAAAAAAAAAAAAGACCTGGGGCTATGTCTCAGTTGTTATGCACACTGGGTTCAATCCCCAGTACCAGAAAAAAAAAAGAAAATGAAAAAGTAAGAAAAAACAACATGCTAATGAGAGAAAATGTTTGCTAATCACATGTCTGATAAGAGCTTAATGTCCGGCACATATAAAGGACACCTATAACTTAAAAGCAACAAGCAAACAACTCAACTAAAAAATGGGCAAGGAGTGAATAGAAATTTCTCTAAAGAAAATACAAATGGCCTTCTTTTCGGTTAGAACCACCATTTTCTAGTAATTCACCAAAATGACGAACACAAAGGGAAAGAGAAAAGGAACCCAATATATGTCCTCTAGGCCTTTTAGAAAACATGGAGTTGTTCCTTTGTTCCGTATATGCAAATCTACAAGAAGGGTGATATTGTAGACATCAAGGGAATGGGAACTGTTCAAAAAGGAATGCCCCACAAGTGTTATCATGGCAAAACTGGGAGAATCTACAATGTTACCCAGCATGCTTTAGGCATTGTTATGAATAAGCAAGTTAAGGTCAAGATTCTTGCCAAAAGAATTAATGTGTGTATTGAACATATTAAGCACTCTAAGAGCTGAGACAGTTTCCTGAAATGTGTGAAGGAAAATCATCAGAAAAAGAAGGAAGCCAAAGAGAAAGGTACCTGGGTTCAGCTGAAGCACCAGTCTACCCCATCCAGAGAAGCACATTTTGTGAGAACAAATGGAGAAGAGCCTGAGCTGCTGGAACCTATTCCCTATGAATTCTGGGCATAATAAATGTACTACGAAATGGACTATAAAAATCATTTTCTTTTTTAAAAAAAGATAATATGGGGCTGGGGATGTGGCTCAAGCGGTTGCGCGCCCGCCTGGCATGCGTGCAGCCCAGGTTCGATCCTCAGCACCACATACAAACAAAGATGTTTTGTCCGCCGAAAAATAAATATTAAAATTCTTTAAAAAAAAGATAATATACAAATAGGCAATAAGCAAATGAAAAAAATGCTCAGCATCTTTAATCCTTTAGGAAATGCAAATCAAAACCAAAATATTATTTCACACCTAGTAGGATGTATATTATAATAAAAATAAATTTAAAGAAGAAAATAATGAGTGTAAGGGGAACATGGAGAAATTGGAGTCTTGTGCATTGTTGGTAAGAATACAAAATAGTGCAGTCACTTTGGAAAACAGTTTGGCTGCTTCTGAAAAGGTGAAACATAGAACTACCATATGACCCATAAATTCCACTCTAAGGTACATATCCAAATGAACTGAAAGCAGGAACTCAAACATCTGTACAGCAATGTTCCAATGTTTATAGTATCATTACGAATAATAACAAAAAATGAAGAAAATAACTCTGCCCATCAACAGTAGAATGGGTAGACAGAATATGCCATATATATGAAACAAAATGTTATAAATGGGAATAAAAGGCATAAAAGTGAATGAAATTTTATATATACTACAACATTGAAAATATTATGCTTAGTGAAATAATCCAAAAAAAATTTGTATGATTGCACTTATATGATGTACCTAGAATAAGCAAATTGAATTAGATACAAATGAATAGAACGCTATTAGGTTACCATGGAGGGAGGAAAGAAAAGAAAGAAGATTGATTGTCTAACAGGCAGAGTTTCTGTTAAGGATGATGAAAAGTGTCAGGTACTATTATAGTATGGATATGCAATGTCCCCCAAAGGCTCATGTGTTGAAGGCTTGGCTTCCAGCTAGTGGTGCTATTAGTAGATGAGGCCTAGTTGGAAGACATGGGTCACTGGGGTCCTCCCTTCTGGACACCATAAGGTGAGAAACTTGCTTCATCATATGTCCCCTGTCGTGATGTTCTACCTCACCATGGGTTCAAACTGACAGAATAAAGTGACCATGGACTGAAACCTCTGAGCCATTTCAAAACTTAAATAAATCTTTCCTCCTTTAAGATGGTTCTCACAAGTATTTTGTCAAAGGGACAGAAAGCTAACACAGATATAGAGAGTGGTGATGGATACACACCATTGTGAAAGTATTTGCCATTGAATTATATGCTTATGAATGGTTAATACAATAAATATTATGCTAGGAATATTTTAGTATAATTAAAAAATCAGGCTATGCTAAGTGATGATGGTTTCTTCCTTCCTTGACTGTTGCCTTGATCTGGGGAACAGGAAAGTACAAACTTGAACCATTTTATGGCCTGCTGTGTGTCAGGCACAAAAATGTTGCTGAGATATAAATGTTTCCCAAAATTTTGATTATCCAGTTATAATAAATACAACTACTGAATTTAAAAAGAGAGAGTCAGGATAGAAATAGCAATATAGTGGAGATTGTACAGCAGCAAGAATATAAACAAACAAAATGTGGGTCTATAGTCCATAGGATAATATAAAACAACTTTAAGAAATTATGTACTAAATATTTGGAGAGCAGGAAGATCACATACAAAAGTGAGATTTTAGGAAGACTATTCTTAGTGCAGTCTGAAGGGAGAATTAAAGGGTGAGGGTTAGGAGAGAAGCAGGAGACAGTAAAAAAAGAGAGAGAGAGAGAGAGAGAGAGAGAGAGAGAGGTAACAGTGCTGTAATAACAATCCACACCAAAATCTCTGAATTAGAAATATTGGCAATGATCATGGAAAGAAAGAAATAAAAAGAGGCTTTCCACAAATAGAATCAGCAAAAATTGCTGATTTGTTAGCTGCAGATGGCAAGGGAAGAGGAAGAAATCAAAAAGAACTTCAGGAGATTTATGTCAATAACTGGTATAGTAAATTGAAAGTAAAAAATCCTCACTTGGGGGTAGGAGAGAGGATTGTAGTACAAAGATTTTAAGTTTGGATTTGAATATGTTGAGTTTGAGGTATTGGTAGATCAAGGAGATATTCTATAAACAATTCAAAATGTAGGACTATAGATGTAGAAAAGGGTAGGGCAGAAAATTTCTATTGGTGGAGTCCTACAATTATTAAGGATCCTTGTCTCAACATTGGAAAGATTAAAAAGAAATGAACTATCAAGCCATGAAAAGACATGGAGGAACAATAAGTGCATATTAGTAAAGAAACCAACCTGAAAAAAATTTATGCTGTATGAGCCCAACTCTGACATTCATAAAAAGCAAACACATGGAGATGTTGATGTTTAAAAGATTGGTGGTTTCCAAAGGCTTAAGGGATTATGGATGAATATGTGAAGCACGGGGGAATTTTTTTTTAAGAGAGAGAAAGAAAGAAGAGATAGAGAGAATTTTTAATATTTATTTTTCAGTTTTCAGTGGACATAACATCTTTATTTTATTTTTATGTGGTGCTGAGGATCGAACCCAGCACCCTGCGCATGCCAGGCAAGCACGTTACCGCTTGAGCCACATCCCCAGCCCCTGAGCCACATCCCCAGCCCCAAGCCCGGGGGAATTTTTAGGGCAGTGAAACTATTCTGTATGACACTACAGTGTGGATGCATGTCACTAAACATTTGACAGTCCATAAAAGTACATTAACCCTAATGTAGACAATGGACTTCAAATGATAATGATGAGTCAACGCTGGTACAAACCATTCTGGTGTAGGACATTGATGGTGGAAGAAGCTATGTGTGTGGAGGGAAGGGATGCATGGGAATTGTACTTTCCATTGAGTTTTTCTGTGAACCTGAAAATTAATCCCACTCCCAAAAGGCTATATTTAAAGATCAGGAAGGTCATAATAGATTGTTTTATACCTAACCAATTAGATTTTTTATTTGTTCTTTTTATTTATACATAACATTAGGATTCATTTTGCATAAAAAAATCATGGGATATAATTTCCTCTCACTCAGTTCCTGGTCCCTCCCCTTTCCTTCTCCTTCTCCCTCCCCACACCTTCCCTTCCCTCTACTCTACTTGAATTCTCTTTAATTACTCTCAGCAACTGGTAATCTAATATATTCTGAACATTTCCTTTTTTAAAAATATTTTTTTAGTTGCCAATGGACCTTTATTTTATTTATTTATCTTTATGTGGTACTGAGAATCAAACCCAGGGCCTCACACATGCTAGGCAAGTACTCCACCACTGAGCCCAGCCCAACATTTCTAATAATATAATTTACACCACCTTACAGATAGTCCATTCCATTTTTTAAACAGTTCCAATTATTAGAATACTAATGTGTGTGAAGAAAATTAGTTGTATCTGTAAAAATATAAATGTATTTTCCAAGAAAGAGTAGTCTGTCATTTCATTATTCTATGCTTTGTCATTCTTCCTCCAATTTTGAATAGGGTCTGCAGTATAATGGAAAGTTAGGATAGAACTGGGTGAGCTCAAAATCTAGATTCTAGATCCAACTTTACTACTATCTTCCTCAACTCTCTCCTTCCTGGGAGTCATTTTTCCCCCAGTGAATTAAGGGACTTGGGTGAGATCCTCTCTAAGTTCACTTCCAACTATAATTGTGGTTTTTCTTACAAATTCTTACATTTTTCCCAAGATAGTACTATTCCATCTTTATTACCAGAGGGTGATTGTATAAGAGATTTTGAGTATTTGGCAGTGGGGCTTAAATTTATCACAATGTTCTGAGATTCCTTCACACCAAGATTTGACTCTGATATGATACATATTGCCTCCTACCCAGTCCAAGTTTCCTTCCAAATAAGAGTTTTTCAGAGTTACAAAAAATTGTACTGTGAATGGATAATTATGAATGTAATGCACTCCACTATGGTCATGTATGTAAGAAATAAATAAAAAAATAAAAAAAAGAAATTACTGGTAAGCCCTAAATAATCCAGTCCATGAGTCAAAACTCAACCAGAGGGACACAGAGTTAAGCCATACTATAAATCTCATACTCAGTTACAGACTGAAACAAACTTTGAACTATGTTTATATCTGGGCTTCAACTCCCTTCCTTTTAGTGTCCACCCAATATATTCAAATATAATATGAAAAATGTGTATTCTGAGGTTGGAAGGGCTTGGGATTGAATCCTAATTATATGAATGTAACAGGGGTTCACTTGATGCTTTGACTATATTCCTCGTGGCTTTGAAACTTACATGTTTTTTTTTTCTTTTCCCCAATCTTCTTTTCCCTAAACTTCTCCCTGATCTTCTCCTTCCTGATCTCACTTTCTCTGAGTCACCCCTTTATTTATTTTTCTTAAATATTTATTTTTTAGTTTTAGGTGGACACAATATCTTTATTTTATTTTTATGTGGTGCTGAGGATCGAACCCAGTGCCTCACTGCATGCTAGGCGAGCACGCTACCACTTGAGCCACATCCCCAGCCCTAAATTAGCTCTTTAAAAACCCCCTGTTCCTGCTTATGGGCAGAATCATAGACAGCCTTTGGGACAGGAGTTCCCAGTGTTTTTCCTTTACTAGCAAACCAATTAACCTTTTTCCTTTTTCTCAAAACTGTGTCCTCGATATTAGGTTGTATCAGGGACAAGGACTGAGCTTTTGGCAACATGAATACTAACTGTATGATTATTTTATTTAACCTCTCAGGATGTTCATTTCCTTACCCATAAAAATAAAATAATACCTACCACAAAACTTTATTATAGAGATTAAGTTGAGTAATCTCTTAAAATCTTTAGCAGTGTCTAAAATATAATACAAATTCAAAATATGTCCTCAATCCCTATTTTCCTTCCTTCCTTCCTTTCTTCATGTTTCAAATCCATCCTCAGGCTGAACTTTAGAAACTATGATGGAAGAATCTTATCCATTCAAGAAAGTCTTTGACCCATTTGTACTAAACCTGCCTTCCTATCTTTTAGTGAGAAACTGATGTGATTCCATTTTTAAAAATAAATGAATAATAGCAGCTTCTACCTCAAGGCCTGTCCTAAGGAAGGGGGCGTGACCCTTGTCCTTGGAAAAACCCACAGAGCACTCCTAAGCACATAGCCACCCTGCTGAGTTGTTTGTCTGTAAATAACAGGAGAGGTCTGTGGCACCAGGTTCCCTGACTCAGTTAGGCTAGGTGAGGACCCATAACAACCCCCCTAGCAATCTCCAAGGGAAAATACCTGGAATGCCAGATGACCCCCAAGTAGTTTATGGTGGTTGATAACATGTTGGGAAACCATGTAGTTTAGCATGTACACTCCTCGTGGCCTAAACCAATCAGTTCAAATGAATCCCCCTCTTGTACTAACCAATCACCCCTACCCAACTTGTTCCCGCCATTGAATGTGCTAATCAATGTTAAGAGTTGTTGTTTAATTTTTCCAAGGTATGGAATGATTTCCCGTGGTATGGATGATAGATCCAAACTGATCTTTTCTTAAAATTGGGAGCCATCTCGCCACAAAGCCATGAAAAGATAATTTCGGCTTTACTATAAATTACTGCAAATTCTGAACCTGCTTGGAATGCCTGCCCGTGCCTTGAACTTACCCATGCCTGGCTCTCTGACCAGATAGCAGCCCTCTCTGAAACAAATCTTGGCCTTCCCTGGCCAAACGACGACCCTCTCTGAGGCTCTAATGATCCTCATAAATTCTGATGTTGGGGCCAGCAACAAAATGTAAACTACCATTCGTGTGATGCTCATCAGAGTTCTGTTATCTGTAACCCCCTTTTGCGTAACTTTCTGGGCTATAAAGCTGGGCTGCAGGAAAGCTGTGGCTGCTGTCTTGTTCCCGCGGTTTTGGGGGGGGAGAGGCAGCCCGGCCGGTGGAAATAATAACCTTGCTTTAATTTGATTTTAATTGGAGTCAGTGGTCTTTTCTTGCGTCCTGGTCTAACAATGGAATGTTTAATTTTCCCGAAGTATGGAATGATCTCACTGAACAAAGGACTGGGACTCACTCCCTGGGACCACTGCATTGGGAATGGTTGTGAGTCCAGGCTCAAGCTTGCAATAAAGACTCTTGTGTGATTGCATTGGATTCGGCTTCTGGAGGTCTATTGGGGTCCCACGAATCTGGCATTACATTGGAAAGGCAAGTTGGGCAGATATTTGACAATGCTGTGAACCAGCCTAGGTATTCTTTTCATTCTCACATATGTCACTTCCATAATCACTTTGTACCCTATAAAATGAGTTGCAGAAACAATCTTGCCTACCTATAGCATTCACAGGACTCTCACAATTCCAGGATTGCACATCCAGAATTGTGTGTTGATTAAGAATTAGCCTCTGGGAATCAGACTATGTATAGAGTAGGAAATAAGAGGGCCCTCTAAGAGATGTTATGAGATTCACACACAGTGGTCAGATCAGAGCTATACACAGTCAGTTTAAAGATATAGTAACTTCTAAGTCACAGCAATCCCTGACTCCAAGTTCTGATTCTAGGCTAACCAAGCAATCTTGGTATTATAATCTTTTTGTTTTTTTCAGGGAAAATATTTGCAAATTTTATTACAGAAAAGTTCTAATTTTCTTAAAATTTAAAAACTACTGCAAAAAGTAATATATAAACAACCATTATAATCTTGTTTTACATATATATATATATATATATATATATATATATGACTAAATGACACAATGCACTCTTTGTTGAGTACAATCCTATGGTCTGACAAGTTATATATTATTATAAATTAATAATTTAATGCACAGAGGTTTTCACAGGTAGAATAATGGGTAAAATCAGCCCCTTGTGAGCTTGTCTACTGTGAATAAACATGTTTCTGAGCTAACTAGGCTCAGGGCCAGATCTTAACTGTAAGGAATTCACCAAGGTAACTAAGCAGCCTGCCAGATTTTCTTAGTGACACTCTAACTTTGCCACATGCCTTCTTTTTTAATATTTACTTTTTAGCTTTAGGTGGACACAATATATTTTATATTTATGTGATGCTGAGGATCAAACCCAGTGCCTCATGCTTGTCAAGTGCTTTAACTCTGATCCTCAGCCCCAGCCCCCACATGCCTTCTTTTAAAATCTCAACAACTGAAAACTAATCTGAACCACAAATTAATTTAACTATTCTTTAAAAATAGAAGTATATAAGCCATAGTGAAATCAGATTTAAGATTCTCCACATAATTATTACATACAAATTTGTATTTGGTTCTCACCTTGTCCCTAAAGTTTCTAGTAGTTTTTATTTTTGGGTTGTGTTTTACTGTTAGAGAAATTCCACACCCTATGTTTGATTAGTGCATGGTTTGTGTACCTTCTATCTTAATTTATTTTCAGCACAGAGAAAGGTATTCAAACCATATTGATCCCTACATCAGTTTAGGTCCAGAATCAGGTATCACTAAGCATAGGATATCATCAGTGTGTACCATGTATTTAATGTTTTGCCTTTCTTACCACATAACCCCCAGTCCTGATGCATAACTCTCATTCATTAGGAAGGTGATCAATTATTCATTTATGAAACAAATATACTTTGATCACCTATCATGTGCCAGGCATTAGAGGTAAAATGATATGCAAGATGTGGGGCCTATAGTCTGTGGGAGAGAGAAACTTTAATCATATTTCAAAAACAGGTCATTACTAACTGGTTCACCTTATTAACAAAAAGTACTAGAAGTTTTAGGAGTGGATCAGGAGGTACTGGTCTGCTCTAGGGGGTGGGTTGTTAGGTACTTGATGGATTTTTTTTGAAACAGTAGATAAATGATTAATTACATGATTAATTATAGCTCCCTTAGATTCAGGTTCTACAAAAGAACCTGAATTAAGAGACTGCTACTTATCTCTCGATAACTTTTCTGTTCTTAAAATATACACATTGCCAGGCTTAGTGGCTCACACCTATAATTCCAGCAGTTCAGGAGGCTGAGACAGGAGGATTGCAAGTTCAAGGTCAGCCTCAGCAAATTAACAAGGCTCTAAGCAACTTAGCAAGGCCCAGTCTCATAATAAAAAAATAAAATGGGCTGGGAATGTTACTCAGTGGTTAAGTGTACCTGGGTTCAATCCCCCGTACCAAAAAAAAAAGTTTTTCTCAAACTAACTGGTGTAACAGTACCAATTTCTCAGGATAAGTTTTAGGAATTAAATAACACAAGTTGGGCTGGGGATGTGGCTCAAGCGGTATCGCGCTCGCCTGGCATGCGTGCGGCCCGGGTTGCACCACATACAAAGATGTTGTGTCCACCGAAAACTAAAAAATAAATATTAAAAAATTCTCTCCCTCTCTCTCTAAAAAAAATTAACACAAATAAATACCCAAGACTATGTCTGCCATGTATAAATTGGTATTAACTAAAAATTAGATATTAGGTCAAATTAATGATTGTAAAGTCAATTTTCTCCTTGAAACACTAACAACTTCTTCAGTAGCCAAGTTCTCTTCCATTAAGGGAAATTAAAATTAGGGGTTTTCACAAGTTCCTCATTAAGCTGATTCTGTACATTGTCTAAAATTCCTCACCTCTGCCCTCTTAGAGCACTAATCTGTTTGACTTCAAAACAATTAGTTCTTAAACCATGCTTATGGTTTGAACCATAGAACCTTATGATTCCCAGATAAATATAAGACATTGGATATTAGCTGAGTGGCCTGTTCATTACTTTTATTTGTTTAATATAACAGAAATCCCAGTAAAAATTTTTTCTTTTTAAATTTTCATTAGCCAAAGTTTGAACTTCACTACCTTAAAAAATAAGTTATAGAAAATTTATGTTAAAAAGATAACTGCTACTTTGGTGAAGTAACACATAATAATGTCAGCTGGGTTTTTGGTGTTTTTTTTTTCTTCAAACTAATGCAAATTCCTAAAACTGCTTTGAAGATATAGAACCAATGATAATATTTTTTAAAAAATTGATATATAAAATAAGTTTCATTAGCTAACATTGATGATATTGCAAGTTTTCCCCACATGGATGATTTAACACATTTAACACTTTTTCCACTTCAATTGACTTTCTTCTGAGTCTCAGACCTTTGCCATGTTTAGGGCCAACCAGCACTTGAATGCCTTTCCTCCATTTCCATAATCTTATATTTTAGAAGCCTGCTTCCTGTTTTTAAAAATGAAAATGATAGGGCTGGGAATGTGGCTCTGCAGTGAAGCACTCCTGGATTCAATCCCTGGTACCAGAAAAAAAAAAACAACAACAATAAAGTTAACTATGGAAACAATGGCTAATAATTCCTGTTCACATAAGAGCTGACATGACTGTTTAAGCCAGGTACAAGCTGAGGAAAAGAAGGTGATCTGTGTGGAAGGAGAAATATGGAACTAATAGATTCTGGATATGATGAAAGAAGAGCTATGTGGCTTCTGAAAGACAAGAGAGAACAGTTCTTAACACCTCCCCAGGCCTTTGAAACTCAATTGGACTTAATTTCCTGTTATTGGTCTCTGTAAGGCAAACAGATCTTTAAAATGCCCACCCAATCACACCCCTGATGCATGTATGCACTTTTAAATGGGTTTTAGTTCCTTGCAATCCAAGAAACCTGACTAGAAAATCATTTGAAAGGTAACAAGCACAAATAGAGGCTGATGTTGGGACAAAAAAGCAAAGAATAAAGGAAGAGAAGGATATTTGATCACTGGGGTGTTATAAAGCTATTCAAAATAGTGATAAAGATCTTCTAAAGTGGGCCCTCAAAGTTTCTTTTTCTTGACTTGTCTCATCATCTCCAGCAAGCCAATCATTTGTCTCAATTCCCTGATGTTTTTGTATGAGGGTGTTTACTTTCAACCTGTATAATAAAAAGTTATCAGTAGAGGCTTCAGAAGATGAATTTTTATTTATTGTTTTTTTAGTTCTCTTTTTTCCTCTTCATCTTCTACCTTCTCCCATTCCCACTCCCAGATAAAAACATACATATTCACTTCAGCTAGTCAAGAAAAAAACAAGTTAACAGCTGACATATACATCCAACTATTTGACCAGTGAAAACCAAATTAACACACACACACACACATATATATATATATATATATATATATATATATATATTTACATAAAACAATTCTTTTCTTATCCTTCCCTTATCTACATACTTTTCTTACCCTTCCCATATCTACAATGCTAATGAATAAGACAGGTATTTGGGGGCAGTGTTTTAAAATGGCATATCTGCTTATACCTGTGTAATAGCCATGGTACTCATCCTATTTTTCTCAGGTAAAATGAATTTTAGTGCCAAGCCTTTTATTCTTGAAAATAATCACTTAAGAAATTGTTTTCTTCACCCACCTTTTTTTTTTAATCCAGGTCCTTACACATGCTAGGTAAGCACTGAGCTACATCCTCAGGCCTTTTTAGACAGGGCCTTGATAAGTTGTCCAGGATATTCTCAAAACTGTAATCCTCCTGCCTTAGTCTCCTGAGTAGCTGAAATTATAGGCATGTGCTACCACACCTGGTCTTTTCACCCACATTCTGTTAAGAGCAATTGATAGTTTGAGAATTGGTTGATCTTTCTATGAACCTTTTGGAGGACCCTTGTCAACTTCTTCCACTAAGCCTGGTAAAATAATAGCAACTGTGTGTGTGTGTGTGTGTTCACTTTTTAAAAAGCATATTCCTGAGCTGGTGATGTAGCTCAGTGGTAAAAGCCTTGCCTAGCATGGATGCAAGATCTGAATTCGATCCCACTACTGCAAAAAGAAAAAATAGCATATTACTATAGCAATCTCTAGCTCAGAATGGAGAATACAGGGCTTTACCTAGGTGAATACAGATAATAAGTCATGTAAGTATATCCACACTTTGGTGGAGTGCTAAGAAAGTTTGGAAACCATGGCTCAGCATTTCTCAACTAACTAAATTTTGTGGCTCTATCTGTATTCACCCAACAAATTCATTTCTACTATCTATAGCGATGTGAATAGACATGCCTATTCACATTTAATACTTTCCCTCAGAAGGTATCCAAATATACAACACAAGGCAGGTTGGAAGCCAGATAAAATGGCATGATGTGTAAGAAGAAAATGCCAAATAAGGTTCAACTGGTTACAGTGACGGGGGTGACATTGTCCATGATTAGACAGAGGACTCAAGGCCTAAGAGTAATGTGTCTATTTCTAAAGGAGATAGTTGACACTAGAACAGAGAGAGGAAAGAGAGTTGACTTTTCGGTTTGTATTTTCCAGGTGATTTTTTTGTTTTTTTTAGTGTCACTCACGGTAGAAAACATATTCAGTGTAAGAGGTCCAGATCTTGTCATCTGTTTGGTCATGTGTGACAGTGCAGGTGCCAGTGGAGTTGCATGCTACCATGTGGAAGCCAGCATCAGCTAGTCTGTCAAAGGCTTGTTCCAGAAAAGTGAATTTGAGATAGTATCGAGAAGTGTATCTCTCAGGAGGACGGTCAGGGTCTCTGCTTTCATTCAGAGTATCTCCAAACACTTCTTTGGCCAAGGAGATCTTACCACACACCATGATTCGGGCCACACGGCGGAATTTGGCATCTGTTTGGCTGTCCCGACCCAGAGTATAAGAGCCTCGATAGCCTATAGTGATGAAGCCTGCCTTCTTGAGATGAGAACCAGCACCTGTTGTCAGAGCTAGAGGGTTATCAGGGCCACTAATATGGACAATACTACTTGAAGAGGGATTAAACATGGTGTCAATGCTGGGAGATAGCTCTTCTAGGTCATTTTGGCATAGGTCATTGCCAACTGAGTTGAGCTTATTCATTTTAGGAGCCAACATCTTGACCAGTTCTGGCAACCTGAAGTATTCTGCTTCTCTCTGGAGCCGACCGTGCTCTGGAAAGTGGTCAGGAAGCACTACTTGCCGGTCCCTCATGTAGTCTAGCACATAACGAAAGAGAAAACCATCTCGATCTATGAAAAACCTCCCTTTGTTGTCCTGGGTCAGGGAACAAAGATTCTTTTCACTGAACATTTCCCAGAGCAGGGAACCAGGAATGCTGATCAAAGTAGGATAGCGAGTGATGTACACTTGACCACCGACATTGAGTTCAATAATCTGAGGGAAATGACTGAAATCCTCACTTGGTTTGGTACAACTGGATTTTTCTGGCATGGCCATATTGACCTGCAAAAGCAAAACAAATTGGTTTTAAGTAAGGATTTACAGGATGTCCCTATTCTGTTTATAAGCAAAAATTTTTCCACACATACACATTGTACATATCAAGAAACTCAAGCAAAAGCATGACCTTTTACTAATTAACTAAGCTTGAGGATGACAACATAGAAAAAATAGTGCATGATTTAGCTTTGCAATGATTCCTAATGTCCTTCTAAATGCACATGTTTCTGACGATAGTAATTCCTCATTTCATGATGGCAGGTTATCACAGTTCATGCAAGGCCCCCTCTCAATGATGCTCATTTAATTCTTTTACTTTATTCTCTTACTCTATTTCCATTTCTGTCACTGCCCCCAACACAGGCAACCATTCTGATAAGTTTAGTATATATCTTTTTGTTTGTATGCATTCTTGCAAAATGGATTTTATGGTTTTAGATATATATGCACCCACCACATTTACCATTCACTCTCCCAGTGATTGAAAACCCAGATTACTTTCAACTTCCTGATGTAATGTACACCCTTGTACACGTTCTCTATGATTTGCAAATCCTGACCTCTTTCCTAAACTTCAGTTCTATATTAGCAACATTTTCTGACTGCCCTGGCAGCACCTTGAATTCAGCATGTTCAAAATCACTCATGTACATCAAAGTGTTTTTTAAAAAGTAAGTTATTATTAATTATTTCTCGGGCTGGGGATGTGGCTCAAGCGGTAGCGCGCTTGCCTGGCATGTGTGCGGCCCGGGTTCGATCCTCAGCACCATATACCAACAAAGATGTTGTGTCCGCCAAGAACTAAAAAATAAATATTAAAAATTCTCTCTCTCTCTCTCTCCTCTCTCACTCTCTCTTAAAAAAAAAAATTATTTCTCTTCATGTTTCCAGCCCAAACAGGTCAAATTTTCTGACTTTTCCTCCCATCAGTAGTACCACAATTTTTTCAGTAGTCTAAATTTGAAATTCAGAAACCTCAGACATGCTATTGATTTATTCATTCTTCTCATCCATATTTCTCACTAACCTAGAAATTATTTCTTTATGATATCTCTTGCATACAGTTTATTATTGCTACTTCCTATTCTTATTCTTCACTCATATAAGAATCTACAGTTTGGTCTGTCCATCTCTGGTTGCTACCCAGTCATATTTATTCTCTCCTGCTAACACACAGCCAAACCAAGGTATTTAAAATTTTGCTATCAGATTAGTTGTTATCATGTCATATCTGTTTAACAATCTCTGGTGGTTCCATTTTGCCTATACATCAAATTCAAACCCCTTACCTTGGAATTTAAAGCTATCTACAAGAATTCCTAATACTATATAGGACTTCCTATGCACTAGGTATTGTTCTTAGCTGATGAGTTTATCCCTGATTAAAAAAAAAAAAAAAAAAAAACCTTGTCCAACATATGTCTAATAAGTAGTTTTGCTGATGTCCAAATTCAAGCAATAGCACACCTGTGTCCATGTTATTAACTACTATGCTATACTGCTCCCTTTTGATCATTATCTGCCAAGACTTTTTTACACATAGAAAATAAAAAGATAAAGGTCATTGATCATTGTCAATGATGTTTGCTTTAAATTTGGAGGGTGGGGGGTTGTGAGTTTTTCATTTTGTCTTTTGTCTTTATTCACATCTCCCCGACCCCTGTAAAACCTTATTCCTTCTCCTTGACATCCACCTGTACTTCAAAGACCAATTCAAGTCCCAAATAAGGTCAACCTCCTCCTATTTCTTTATTAAACTTGAAAATCTTGGATTTAAAAAAAACAACTCATATGGCTTTCTACTCCTTAACGTAACAGTAATAGTAGTAATATATGAGCTGTACTAAAAATAGCTAACATTTACGAAGCACTTACTATATACCAGTGCTCTTCTGATCCCTTTTCATGTGATCACTCAATTAATTATTTGTAACAATGCAATGAGGTCAGTTCCACAAACTCATCCACTTTTTCATGTTCACATGCCCCAAACTTATGATTCCTTCTGCTTGAAATGTCTTGTTTTACTCTAACCATCCCAAGCTCCTGGTCCCTCCTTGTGAAATAATATAATATAATCCCAGGTCTGCTACTTACTAGCTGAGTAATTTTTTGTGTGTGTGTTGGGGTGGGGTTTGAACTCAGGGCCTTGTGCATGTGAGGCAAGCACTCATATATCCCCAGCCCCTAGCTGAATAATTTTAGGCAAACTATTTTTTTTTCTCTGAGCCTCAATTTCCTTTCCAGAAAACGGATACAATAAAATACCCTAATTAATAAGATGAGAAAATTATATTTAAGGCAAATAAAATACTTAACACACCACCTGGCATATCATAAATGCTTAACAGATGGTAGGTTACATTAGTTTCCTTAGCTTGTCTCAGGAAAAGCAATAAAAGATTGCTTTTCACTGAATTGATTATGGCAAAAGAAGTCTCATAGCGATCCACTGAAATCCTGCTAAAATGAAATATCCTAACTTTTCATCCCATTCTTTTATATTCATTATCACTGCAGTTTATAAGTATCTCTATTGGAGAATTTTTCAGCCCATACTAGAACTAGAACTATTTATTTATTTATCTGTTTGGGCCTAAGGCAACAAAGTAATCTCTTTTAAAAGATTTATTTTTTAGTTGTAGGTGGACACAATACCTTTTATTTTATTTTTATGTGGTGCTGAGGATGGAACCCAGTGCCTCATGCATGCTAGGCAAGTGCTCTACCACTGATCTATAGCCCCAGCCCACAAAGTGATCTTTTTTTTTTTTTAAAGATGTTGGTAATCCTAGAGACCTTAATTGTCAGAAGCAACTGGGCATATTTTTTTAAATTTATTTTTAAGTTTTAGGTGGACATAATATCTTTATTTTACATTTATGTGGTGCTGAGTATTGAACCCACTGCCTCATGCATGCTAGGCGAGCACTCTACCACGGAGCCACAAACCCAGCCCCACAAAGTAATCTTAATTTAAACTTCCGAATCCCCAGCACTGAGTCTGGTGATTAGCAAGCCTGTGGTAAATAATTAATGAATGATGAGTAAATCACCAACAAACAAATGTAACACTAAATCACACTAAAATGTGACATTATTTTCACAATCCCACAGTATATGACTAGAATTCCATTTAGAAGCTGGTGTGGTGGTGCATGCCTATAATCCCAGCAGCTCAGGAGGCTGAGGCAGGAGGATCACAAGTTCAAAGTCAGCCTTAGCAACTTAGCGAGGCACTTAGCAACTCAGTGAGACCCTGTCTCTAAAAAAATATTTAAAAAGGGCTAGGGATGTGGCTCAGTGGTTAAGCACCCCTGGGTTCAATCCTCAGTATCAAAAAAAAAGGAAATCCATTTATAGAAATTCATTTTGAATACACATTTAAGAACAAGAAGTGTACATATATTAGATTTTGCAGGATTCTGAATATAAAAGAGGTCTTATTTATTTCTTCCAAAAACAATGACAAAAGTCCCAAATGCTTTTCCCCATTGTACAATAAAACAGATCATTTTATAGCACAAATAAGCATTTGAAAAACAGTAGTGAAAATTTATTATTTGCTTTTCTTTCTTGTTGCTTTGAAGAGACTTCTGCCCAGGTCAACTAGTAGTTTAAAATCCTATAAGTGAGAGTCACATTCAATTTGAGGAGTCAAGCTGGGTATTAGATTTTGCCTCTTACATTAAGTACAAAATTTTTAGCTGAATTCTAATGACCCAGCCTTTGTTTCTGGAGGAAGAAGTCAGAAGAAGAAAAGTTAAGCCTAGAGCTGTGTGGGACGTTTAACTGCTTCCTCTCTTTGGTACAATCACAAATATGTTTTTAAACACAAATATAATTTTTCTCTGAGAAATTTTACACTGAAAGCTAGAATCTGAGAAGAGTTTTTTTTTTTTTTTAAGAAATAAAAATGGAGGTGGTTCCCTCACTAACGAAAAAAGTCTAATTCGAAAGAGCCCCTGGAATATTATCATAACATGAAGTCAAGAAGGGTATACTTCCCAAATAGAAAGATTATTATTTGTTTGCATGTATTTGCAATTTGCATATAAAAATCTTTTAATATTCTTCCTTTTCCTTTCTTAGTATTTTCTGTTCAACTGGTTTTGCTCCCAAGGAAGCAAAAAGCAATTCATTCAAATCTAACCATCCATCAGTTTTTGAAATGCTTGCTTGGCAAATGTTTTTTAAGGAATCTTGAAATGTCTCATTTATTGTGTATAAATCAGAGGTTGATAAGGATTTGTGGTTATTTGCCTCAGCAAATCAAAGAAATAAAAATCTCTGTAAAGGAGGAAGTAAATGAGACAATGTGTAAAGTAATGATTTAAACCAGATGAAAAAAAAAAGTCCTTAAACCCAGCTGTATACTGCAAGCCCAGAAGAACTTAGCTTTACACTTCAATGTTTCAAAGGCACTGAGGAAAGTAGCAAGTTCATCCTTCCCTTTCTACAAATAATCTTCTTAATTGTAGTACTTAGAACCAAGATCCACTGTTTCTAAAGGAAAAAAAATGTCAACTATATGAAAACAAACTATAGTATTATCTCTTCTTAAGATGCCTGATTTCTTCCTGAAAATGTAAAGAGTTTTCTAAGGAAATCAGACAATTTATAAATGACCAACTTCCAATTTTATTAAATCTGAAATCCTTCTGTCCTAATCTCTTCCCCCTCTCTCCCTTTTTTCTCCTCTCCCTCCTCTTCCTTCTTTGCCCTCCGTTCCTCTCTCTCTCCCCTCTCTGACCAGTTTGTCTGAAATATACACTCACTTATAAAATGAATCCACCAATTTTAAATGTGGTTCCCACCTTTTCTGATGCTCCAATTAAGAGATACACAAAATCAGAGAAGATAACAGCTGAACTGGAAGTGTAAACAAAAGGAGAAAACGACTTTAAGAAATAAGAAATAGTTTTTCTTCTACTTGCAGGAAAAAATCCTCAGTAGCATTCCCTTCCTTTTCCAATTAGTTTATACTTATGGCTTTTAGCCTGCTCATAAAAATGAAATGCCAGTACCCAGGTGCTTAAAAACAAACAAAAATTTTACTTTTCAATTAACCAAATGATAAAAGGCAATCTGAGTTTTCAGAATTGCCCTGCAGAAAGAGCCTCCCCTATTTTTGGATCTGTAGCCTGCTTTCCAATCAGCAGGTTTAACATGCAGTCCTCTCTCCGTATAGAGAAAGGACAAACAGAGACATGCGCATCCCCAGCTCAAATGCAGAAGCTCCTGAATTCCAGAAGCAGTTTACTGGAAAGGAAAAACAAGGAGATCAATGGAGTAGTTACCTTGAATCTCTAGTATCTGCGATATTCTTAAGCAGTCTCAGTCCCTGTGTGTCTTGCTGCCTTGCCAGCTCAGCTCTGCTTGTGAAATGACTTCCTGCTCGCCTTCCTTTCTCTGGCTGTGCGCTTTGGCGCTTGAGCAGAGTTTTCCCTTTTAATACTAGCAAGGCTGTAGACCCTCCTCCCCTTCTGTGACAAACTCGGTTCCCTCCGCTGCCCGCCTCCCAGATAGAAAACGGCAAGCTCTTCATTCTGCAGTTTGAGGAGAAAGCAAAGGAGAGAGAATAAGATAACCATGGTGGTGATGTTAAAGGAGTCGAATTTGGAGGTAAAAGAGAATTTTTGCTCATCATTTTCTTGGTTCCAGCAAAACAAATAAACATTTAGCACATGCAAATTACCTGAATGTATTTTTTTTTTTACTAAAGCGTTGGCTGGATTCTAAAATTGAATGTATAGGTATGATTAACAATTTTACTGTGATAATAACTCAAATGGTCTCTTTTGTTCAAATAAATAATTTACTAAGTGTCCTGTGTGCAAGATAATATTAAATGCTGAGGATAAAGAAATAAATTAAACACATTTTTCATTCTTAAGACTTACTCTTTAGTCCAGGAGAACAAACGAATATAAAATGTTAAGTGTCATGGAAATAACTAAGCATACAGTGTTGAAAGGACACAAAGGAAAGACCCCCTAGGCCATCAGGGACTCCTGAAGGGTTGCCGGAGGATGTGACTAAACAATTTTACCAAATAAATAAGAATTAGTAGAAGAAAAGCAGGAAGTGTATTCCAGGCAGAAAGAACAGATCAATGAAGATGGTTGAGGGGGAAAAAAAATGTTATCTACAAGGAACTGTATTAAATTTTTTAAATGCTGGAGTCAAGAAAGGCAGGTTATTTAATTCCCAAAACCTAAATTAATTTTCTTCAGATTGTCTACATAGTCAAAGTAAAGAATGAACCTATTATCCTGTATGAAAATCTGTAAAATAAATTATTTCATTTCAGAAGCAATTTCTCTTTTTATCTTCTAATTTAGTCTTTGAAATAAAATGTGACTTTTTCAGCCAGATGTAGTAGCATACACTTTTTAAATCTCAGCTACTCAGAAGGCTGAGGAAGGGGGATCCCAAATTCAAGGCCAGCTTCAGCAATTTAGACAGACCTGGTCTCAAAATAAAAGATAAAAAGGGCCTGAAATGTAACTCAGTGGTAGAGCGCCCCTAGTTTCAATCCCCAGTACTGCAAAAACAAATAAATAATAAAATGAGGATTTTTCAAAAAGGAAGTGGAATGTTGTGATAGTCACCTCTCTCTGAACTTGAAACTTCTGTCAGTCAAATAGATTTCTGAGAGATAGTGTTAGCAATATTATGGTTTTAAAAAACAAAATTACATCATTTGCAGGAACGTGAATAGAACTAGAGAACAACAAGCTAAGTGAAACAATCCAGATTATGTTACCTGCATATATAAATATATCTCAACAAATTCCACTATTATGTATAATTATAAGGCACCAATTTTAAAAAGAAGTAACAAATCAGCAAAATTTCAAGGAATAAAATTATGCAAAAGTCAATTGTATTTCCACACACTGAATAATTTAAAAATGAGCAAAATAATTCTATTTAAAATAGCATCAAAAAGGGAAAACCTGCTATCGGTTCTCCTCACTGTGAGAGTTCTGTTCTTGTTTTATTTTTCAATGAATTCTACTCTTTTTTAAAAAATATTTTTTTTATTTGTGGATGGACACAATATCTTTATTTTATTTATTTTTATGGGGTGCTGAGGATTGAACCCAGTGCCTCATGTATGCAAGGCAAGTGCTCTACCACTGAGCCACAACCCCAGCACCTAAATTCTACTCTTATCACTCATAAAAAAGCAGCAAAAAAACCCCTTAGAAATTAACTTAAACAAGCTGTACTCTTGAAAACTAAAAAATGTTGCTGAAACAAATTAAAGACACAAATAGAAAGATATCCTATGCTCATGTCTTTAAAAACTTAATATCATTAAGCTGTCAATAATATCAAAAGTGATCTACAGATTCAATGCAATCCTATTAAAATCCCAGGGGCAGTTTTTGTAGAAATAGATTAATCCATTGTATAATTCATATGGGACTCCAAATAACCAAAACAATCTTGAAAAAGAACAAAATTAGACATCTCTACTTCCTGATTTCAAAGCTTATTACAAGGCTAAGTAATCAAAATAGTGTGATACTGGCATTAAGACAGATATACAGACCAATAGATTAGAAAATCCAGACATAAACTCTTGCATAAGCGGGCTCTGTGGTGCAAGCCTGTAATCCCAGCGGCTAGGATGTGAGGCCCTAAGCAACTCAGAGAGATCCTGTCAATATTTGTGCACCTATGTTCACTGCAGCATTATAGCATTATTCATAATAGCCAAAGGTGGAAGCAACACAGTATTTTCAAATGGATGAAAAAATAAACAAAATGTGATTATATATTTAGTTTTTTTCTTTAGTATATTGTTCTCCCTTTTATTTATTTATTTTTTTTCATTATGCTGACTTTTTCCTTGATATCTTTTTTTGTGTGTGTGAGGTGCTGGGGATTGAACCCAGGGCCTTGTGCATGCAAGGCAAGCACTCTACCAACTGAGCTATATCCCCACCCTGATACCTTTTTAAAAAAAAAATTAGAGCTTTTCAATTATACATACAAGTTGGGTTCATCACCACAAGCACACACCTGCATGGAATTTGATCTTATTTCATGATCCCTCCATTTTCTGTCCCTCTCTCTCCTCTTCCATTCTTCTTCCTGTACTCTACTAGACTTCCTTTCACTCATCTATTTATTTATATTTGATTAGTTCTTTTTACTTATGCACAAAGGTGAAATTCCCTGTGATATATTTATATATGCACATAACATGATTTTAAAAAGAAATAATTCTGCATTGCCTCCCCTTACCCATCCCTCCATTCTCTCTCCATTTCCTTCTTCTGTATTATATTTGGTTTTGAAAAGGAAGGAAATTCTGAGATATGATACAAATAATGAATGAATCTTGAGGATATTATGCTAACTGAAATAGTCCAGACATGAAAAGACAAATACCATTATGATTCTACTAATATGGATTACCTACAAAAGTCAACTTTCTTTGTGTGGCACAGGGGACTGAACCCATCACCTTGCAACATACTAGGCAAGCACTCAACCACTGAAACAAATCCCTAGCACAGCAGTCAAACTTTTTGACTGCTCAGTAGAATGGTGGTTGCTCAGGCCTGGGAAGAAGGGATGGAGACAAGAATGAGGAGTATGCACTTAATGGGCATAAAGTTTCCGTTTTACAAGATTAAAAGTTCAGAGACTAGGGTTGTAGCTCATGCATACAGTGCCTGCTTACTATTCATGAGGCCCTGTATTCAAATCCAAGCACTAAAGAGAAGTTCTGGACACGGATGCACAACTGTGTAGATACTAGTGAAATGTACACTTGAAAACAGTTAAGATGGTAAATTTTATAATGTGTATTCCACCACAGTAAAATAAAACAAAAAGGAATGAAGTGCTGATACATCATGATATCTGGATCTTCATAACATCATGAGCCTTGTATATATTATATTAGACCATATATTGTGTGATTCTATTTTTATGAAAAATCTAGAGTGGACAAATCCATAGAGAAAGCAAGCCTATTAGTATTGCCAGGGCCTGGGTCTCTTGGGGTATTGTGAGTGGTTGATTACATAGTAATTTTTTTGGCAATCACCTTTTTTTTCTTTATTGGTGGTGACGAGGATTCTCTAGGATTAAATAGTGGTGATGGATACACAAACTGGTAAATATACTTTAAAATGCTCAGTTGTTCAGGATGTGAGGGAAAGGGAACCTTTGTACAGTGCTGGTGGTAATATAAATTAGTACAGCCCCTATGGCAATCAGTACAGAGGTTACTCAAAAAACTTAAAAATGGCAGGGTAGTGCATTGCCTGTGATCCCAGAAGCTTGAGAGCCTGAGGCAGGAGGATTGGGAGTTCACAGTCAGCCTCCACAATTTAGCAAGTCTCTAAGCAACTTAGTGAGACCCTGTCTCAAAATAAAATATAAAAAGGGCTGGTGTGTGCTTGTTGGGATGAACCCAACTTTATGTATAATTGAAAAGCTCTAATTTAAAACAAGGTATCAGGGTGGGGATATAGCTCAGTTGGTAGAGTGCTTGCCTTGCATGCACAGCTCAGAGGCAGAGTGCTTGCCTTGTATGTGTGAGGCACTGGGTTTAATTCTCAGCACAGCATAAAAAATAAACAAATAAAATAAAGGCATGCTGTCTATCTATAAATAAATAAATGGACTGGGGATGTGAGCTGGGGTTGTGGCTCAGTGGTAGAGCTCTTGCCTCATGTGTGTGAGGCACTGAATTTGATCATCAGCACCGAATAAAAATAAATAAATAAAGGTATTGTGCCCATCCACAACTAAAAAATAATTTTTAAAAAGGGCTGGGGATGTGGCTCAGTGGTTAAGTGCCCCTGGGTTCAATTCTTGATATCAATACACACACATACACAAATACACAAAACAACAAAAACCCCACCTAAAAAATGGCTGGTGGTACATGCCTGTAATCCCAGTGACTGGGCAGGAGAACCTCAAGTTTGAGGCCAGACTCAGCAACTTTGTGAGACTCACTAAACACCTTATGAGACTCTGTATCAAAATAAAAGATACTGGGGATCTGGGGATATTAGCTCAGTTGGTAGAGTGCTTGCCCCACATGCACAATGCCCTGAGTTCAATCCCCAGCACCACACAAAAAAAAGGGGCGGGGGCTGGGGATTGAGCTCAGTACTAAAGTGACCCTTTGTTCAATTTCCAGTACCAGAGACAAAACAACAACCACAAACCAACTATAAATGGAACTATCATGTGATACAGTTATACCATCCTGATCATCTACCCAAAAGAATTAGAGACAGCATGCTTTAGAGATACATGCACTCCCACATTTACAATAGTACAATTCATAATAGCCAAGTTATGGAACAAGGGTAGGTGTTCATCAGCAGATATGAATAAGGAAAATGTGGTGTATATACACAACGGAGTTTTACTCAGCCATAAAGAAGGATAAAATTATGTCATTTTCAGGAAAATTTGGATGGAATTATGTTCAGTGAAATAAGTCACTCAGAAAGATAAGTGCCATGTTTTCTTTCATATGTGGAAGCTAGACAGAAAAAATGGGGAAAATGGGAGCCCATGAAATTAGATCCTCAATAGGGTAAATAAGGAGGTCGGGGAGGGATGGGCAAGGGGAGGTATTGGAGTGTTAAATTGATCAAATGATGTTTCATGTATGAATTGAATATGTCACAATGAAACCCATTATTCTGTATAATCAATATACAACAGTTAAAAATTTTAAAAAGAAAATATTCAAAGAAATGAAAAATAAATAAAATACTCAGTTGTGTACTATAATAAAGATGAAATTTATGGTACATGAATTGATTTTCAGTTAAAAAAAAACCTGGAAATAACCTAAATGTCCACAGATGTCCATGGAAAATTAAATTTTAAAATATGATAAATTCACACAATGGGATCATATATAGCCATTAAAGAAATATTGAGAAGTGAGGGAAAAATGCCAAGCTATTTCATTAAGTTAAAAACAACATTTGTTATGATTTGAGAAATAAAAAGCAATACATATACAGGTAGATGAAGTTCACATTAGTGTGTATGTGCATGCACACATACACCCCTCATACTTTTATTTTTAAAAAGCAATCATAATGATCAGCTTTAGAGATTTATTTTTTCCTAACCTTATATCTTTTATTTATTTATTTTCTTGAATGTTTTTAGAGGTTATCCAGGCAGAGAAACATGGGCCTTTTGTTATCTTCTTTGTATATCTTTGTATTCTCAAATATTCCTAGTGAAATTTGGTTTAATAAAATAAAACAAAAACTGTATACAGTCTTCCTCCAAAGCATTCTTATTTTTCATTTTAGAAAAATTTTACAGGAACTTGATGATTCTTGTCCTTAAATTTGTACTTAAAATCAATGAACAGAAACAGAAATCTTTTATATATAAGAAAAAACTCCATTCACTTGAAATAAAAAGCTAATTTTCTTTTTTTTTAAATTTTTTTTGAAAGAGAGAGAGAGTGTGTGTGTGTGAGAGAGAGAGAGAGAGAGAGAGAGAGAATTTTTTAATATTTATTTTTTAGTTTTTGGTGGACACAACATCTTTGTTTGTATGTGGTGCTGAGGATCGAACCCGGGCCGCACGCATGCCAGGCGAGCGTGCTACCGCTTGAGCCACATCCCCAGCCCAAAAAGCTAATTTTCAAAAGAAATCATAGTGAAGTAGCCAATTTCTCATTTAAAAAAATACTAAATGAAAACAGGTGACTATTACCTAGAAGTGAGTTTAATTTTGCCCTTTGTTGTCATCCTTTGAGCACCATAAATTATGAAAGGAATTTGGTCCATACCATTTCTCACATCTGGCTTGACATTTCTTCAATCTAACAGTGCCTCTTCTGGTCCCATGATTCACATTCATCTGTTCATTGATGTTGGAAGAAAGCTTAACTTGGAGAAGATGATGGGAAAATATTCATTTTGAAATGTGGAAGGAAAAGGCTTTAGTTCACCTTTCTTTTTTAATATTTATTTTTTTAGTTGTAGTTGGACACAATACCTTTATTCCATTAATTTCTTTATATGTGGTGCTAAGGATCGAACCCAGGGCCCCGCACATGCTAGGCGAGCGCTCTACTTCTAAGCCACAATCCCAGCCCTCAACTTTCTTTTTAAAAAAAAAAAATTTTTTTTTGGTTGCAGATGGAGGCAATATCTTTCTCTCTCCCTCCCTCCCTCCCTCCCTCCCTCCCTCCCTCCCTCCCTCTTTCTTCTCTCTCTCTCTCTCTCTCTCTCTCTCTCTCTCTCTCTCTCTCTCTTTCTTTCTTTCTTTCGTGCTGCCCCAGCCCTTTAGTACACCTTTCTAATATAACAGAAAGAAACAAATTAAAAAATAGTTGTGAGTGGGGGCTGGAGTTGTGGCTCAGAGGTAGAACGCTCGCCTAGCACATGTGAGGCCCTGGGTTTGATCCTCAGCATCACATAAAAATAAATAAAATAAAGGTATTGTGTCCAACTGCAACTAAAAAATAAAAAAAAAATAGTTGTGAGTATGATGATTATTACCAGAAGCTGGGTGGGATGAAGACTTGAGTTTAATAAGTATGAAAAAGTTCTGGAGATTGGTTATACAATCATATGAATGTACATAACATTACTAACCTGTATATTCAGAAATGGTTAAAATACTAAAATTTTTGCTAAGAACATTTTACCACAATAAAAATAATTACATAAATCTAGTTGCAGTGTAAATAGTCCAGGTTAGTGGCAACAGATTTGAGACCATTTTTACCTCAAGTCAAATGTTTATCATAAATCAGACCCAGTGGATTTGATATAAACTTTAATTCCTGTCACTTCCCACAGCGAGCACATGTCTCTTAATTTACTAAAACCATAGCTGTAGAACAACTTAATTTCAACTTTTAATATCATTGGTTTTGCATAGTTAGAGATCGATGCAAAAATATTGTGAAAATGTTCTTCAAAAAATAGACTACATAATTTCATTTTTACAAATACAACTAAGTGGAGAGCATCAAATTTCCTGAGATGAGAATTAGAAAAGGAACAGATGTGGAGGATTAGAGATAGACCAATTATTCCCAAGGTGGGGCTTGTCCTTCCAGAAGAAATTTGCTAACTTCTGAAGATATTTTTGGTCATCACAACTGGGAGGTGTAGGGAAAGAAACTAGCATATGGTATGGGTAGAGCCTTGGTTTAGGATACTGCTAACCATCTTACAATGCACTGGACAGGTCACCATTAGAAAGAATGATCTATTCTCAAATGTCAATAGCACCAAGGTTGAGAATTCCTGGATTTGAGTTCTTATCTCTAACTTTGGCCACTCTTACTCAACCTTTGCTACAGCCTTCTCTTCTTCTGTCATTAGCTATTCAAGATTCTGTTTTTCAAATAAATGAAAAGAAAGGGGGATGGAAAGTTTCATCAAAATAGAAGACCAGTGGAGTAGAGGAAGGGGTTTGAGGTTGGGGGGTGAGGGATGGGATAAGGGAAGAACAGTGGAATGAATCTGACCTAACTTTCCTGTGTACATATATGAATATACCACAGTAAATTTCCCCATTGTGTATATTCACAAGGCACTACTTTAAAAACAACATAAATAGAAGAAAGATCAGTAGAGTGGAGGAAAGGGAACAGGTGGGGGGAGGAGGAGAAGGAAAGGGGAAGTACTAAGGACTGAATTAGAGCAAATTGTATTCTATGCTTTGATAATTATATCAAAATGAATCCTAATGTTATGTATAACTGAAAAGTGTCAATAAAATTTTTGGAAAAAAAGGATTCTGTTTTTAGCCCATTTCTCTTTTCTCTTAGGGATATCATCCATAACCATGACTTCAACTACCACCTCTACATTGCTGACTCCCATAACATTATGTGTTGTACCAACTACTCTTCTAGCAATCACTCTCTCAGTATTCCTTCACATCTTTTCATTAGGCTACTGCTATACCTGATTTTCGTGTCTTTATTAGTAGCATCTGATACAAAACAATAGGGTTAATTATTTCCCAAACATTTACTGAGTACCTAATTTGTGTAAAGGGCTGTGGTGCTACTCGAATGAAGGTAGCAACGATGGAAATGGGAGGTAGTTATGATAGTGAGTGATTTTAATGTATCATCCCTAATTATGGCAACAGATTTGCAAGAAGAGAATATTATGCTCTGGAAACCAAAACTTGAAGAATTTAATTAATTACTTAAAGACCACAGAGCTTGTAAATGGCACAATTTCATTTCCAGTTCTCTTTTGATATTGAGTATTGAAATCTGTCATTAAAAAACATCAAAGGTGGTGCTGGAAAAGTATGGTCTAAAAAAGTGGACTCGGAACTGGGCTATTTGAATGATGAGGTCTAAGTCCAGAAGCCTTTTCTTTTAAGACACACTGTACCTTCTTTTAGTTAAGACTTATCATATATATGGCGTACCACCTATAGTAAGACAGTCATTATTTTCCATGGCTTTAAGAAAGAAAAAATATTGCCAATTAAAGTATGGAATGCTATCAATTGTCAAGTCTCAAGAGAGTTCCCAGATAGTGAAACGTGGAAAACAATATAGTAAGCCTTCAAAGATTACACATTTGTTAAAATATAAAGAAAAAGCGATTTTGGATTCTGTGATATGGTGACTTTATTTTATATATCCATTTTCCATGATCAATGTGCTGTTTTGCACTCTAGTCAGCCAGTCAACATGTATGTACACTGCTTTTTAAATGGTTGTAATTTTATGGCTCTGTGATGTGCATCCGCAGCTGGATTGTAAAGCTCTAAAGTAAATCTGCGTCAAGCTCCCACACACAGACATCGATAAACCAGGCAGAATTTTCCACTTAGAGGCAATTTTGAGCTTCTCGCATAGATTGTATAGTTACATCTGGAGGCGCTAGGGTAAAACATTATATTAAAAAATACGCAGTTTTTTAAGTCTCTTCCTGGTAGAAACGTTAAAGTGGGGTGGGGTACGTAGCGGGGTGGAGGTGCGGAGGCGGAGAAGGGATATACGTCTCAGGATACAGGAAATACGGTAAGAGGAAAAACCGGGAGGAAGCCAGCTGGTTCCTGAAGGGGATCCGCCGCCATCTCAGGTCTCTCAGCTTTGCCTGGGCCCATCGGAGAAAACTGTCGCTCGGGTCCTATAACACTTATGGGGGACCAACCTTGTGCCTCCGGGAGATCCACACTCCCACCCGGGAACACGCGGGAAGCCAAGCCTCCCAAAAAGCGCTGCCTTCTTGCTCCGCGGTGGGATTATCCGGAAGGAACTCCCAACAGCGGTAGTACCGATCTTCCCTCCGCACCTCCTCCCGCATCTGCCGGCCTGAAGTCGCACCCTCTTCCTCCGGAGAAGTAGTGAGATATACATTTCCCACCCGAAACCAGGTCAGAGTCTTTCGTTTTCATCTGGGTCACCCAGGCTCTCCGAAGCTTAATTACGTATTTCCATGTTCTTTCCGCAATTTCCAAATAGAAGAAAGAACATGCAGGCACTAAAAAGCCCTTTCACAAGATATGTTTATATGAAGTGATGGATATTTGATGGCATTTAGTAGATATTTTTAATATTTTATTTATTTATTTAAGTTTTAGATGGACACAACATGTTTAACTTTATTTATTTATTTTTAATGTGGTGCTGAGGATCGAACCCACGGCCTCACGCTTGCGAGATTGAACTACAACCCCAGTCCTATTTTTAATATTTTAGATGTGATAATTGTAATGTTTTAAAGAAATAGACTTGAATATTTTGATTTGCTTGAAAGTAATTCAGTGGGGTTAAGGTGTGGGGGCGGAGGATGAACAAAATTTTCATGAGTTGATAAATTAAGCAGGATGATGTCTATGTGGGGATTTATTATACTGTTGTCTCTGCTTATGTATGTTTTTTCAAAATTTTCCGTTTAAAAAGAACCTAGTTCAAAATAAAATAACAAGACTGTATTGAAGGCCTAATGCCTATGCCCAGCACTGTGCTAAAAAGAGGGGATTGTAAGGTGAGCCTTCAGAAGTATGTCTTTCTGTGTGTAAGGTGAGAGAGTTTAATAAGGAAAAAAAAAGTCACAACATGATGTACAAACCCAAGTGCCATAATGTTTGCTTGTTCAAGATATTCAGGAAGTATGGAGGATGGGTCAAGTCAATCTTTCTGGTAGTAATAGTGAGCCATCAAAGAGGAAGGGTGAGCTTTGGGTGGGCCTTAAAGGGTGAGTGACATCTGCCATGTGAAGGGAGATAGAATGCGTTTTAGGCCTAGGGTTTCCAGAACAAAAGCCTCAAGGTATGCTTGTTCTGGGAACAGCTTGGCTGTAATTGTGACTCTAAGAAGGACTAGCAGGTGAAGACAGAGTGCCCTAGGGCCTTGAACATGCTAAGGAAATAAGTATGTTTATTCCATAAACAGTGGAAACCACAGAATATTTTCAAGAAAGTGTTATGATTTGTATTTTAGGAATTTAGTTCTTACTATCAGAAAAGCAGTCTCCTATTTAAATGAGTTTTGTAGAATACAAAATATAAAACCAATTTTGACCCAAGTCTCAGAGGTCCTTATAATCCAAAGGAGAGAGGCATCATTCCTCATCTATATAGTAAACCTTTGTGGAACATTTGCATTGCATAGGTATTGTGCTGGGAATTTATTTATTTATTATTTATTTTATAGTTGGACACAATACCTTTATTTCACTCATTTATTTTTTTACGTGGTGCTGAGGATCGAACCCAGGGTCCCCTCGTGTGCAACAAACACTGTACCCCTGAGCCACAATCCCGGCCCTGTGCTGGGAATTTTAAGAGGATGGATGACCAAGGCTAATGGCTGGTGCATAGCTGGAGTGAAACAAGATAAATTTGAGTAAATAAGTCAATGAATAAGGGGATAACTGACAACCATGGAGGCTCTAGACATGAGGTGTGGTTGTAGAGCATAGAAAAGAATGAGCTCTGTTTCACTTTTGACAGCATATGATGTCATTCCATAGAGTTTTACTTCCCTCATTTTCACCTCAGTCCAGAGGAGTAATGAGGTACCATAGAATAGGCTATAGGGAGAGCAGTGCTCAGCTAGAAAAGAAAGGAAGATGTGTAGACAAGAAGTTCAGGAGCTACATAATTCCTCCTTAGTGATTCAAATTATTGAAAATTATAATAATAGTATTTGCTGAAGTTTTTAATGGGCCATAAATAAGGGCTTTGCATATTTTAATTTGTTTAATCACAAGAACTCCACTAAGGAGATTTGTATAGGTCAAAGGAAGTTTGTAACTTGCCAGAAGTTATATATTATATAGCACTAAGTAGCTGAGCTGGGATTTGAACTCAGAATGTTTGGTTAGTCTGTGCCCTAAACTGCTGTGCAATATATGCCTTCTGATACTCAGCAGAGAAACTGTTTTGTAGGAATATATCTTTGAAATGTGGCCACAATGAAACTTAAGAATCGAGGAGGCTACAGAAAAAAAGAGGTGGACAGTAATTGAAGTGATTTCACCTTAATTTTACTATTTTTCAGTCTTTGAAGGATTGCAGTATGACTCCATTTCCTTGGTGCATTCGTAAAATAGTTCACCCAATGAAGACAATGAAGTTTATTTACACTGCTACCCTGCTTTTTCTGATGTTCTGCACCTGGCAGTTGTGATTTTTAAGGTAATCTCTTTACCAAAAATTTATTAAGTAAAGGAGGAAAAAGAGTTGATTTTGACACATTAAAAATAACTACCCACCTGGGTGTGGCACACACTTGTAATCTCAGTGGTTTGGAAGGCTGAGGCAGGAGGATTGAAAATTCAAAGTAAGCCTCAGCAACTCAGCAAGGCCCTAAGCAACTTAGTGAGACCCTGTCTCTAAATAAAATATAAAAAGGGGCTGGGGATGTGGTTCAGTGGTTAGGTGCTCCTGGGTTCAATCCCCAGTACTAAAAAACGAAAACCAGCCAATTGAAAACCAAAAAGCCGGCTCCAGGGATAAAATTTAAACCATTTTCTACATTATATGAAGCAATATACACCTAATAATAATAATGTAGTTTGCAAGGGTTTTTTTCTTTTAGTTTTACTCCTAATTATAGTTTCTGTTGTTGCTGCAAAATGAATATTTTAACCATATTTTAAAATTTGTTATAAATGGGAACATGATTGATATTTTCATATATTGATTTTATATGCTGAAGCTTTTCTGAGTTGTATTTATACTAATTATTTATAGACTTTTAGAGTATCTTTTAACTATAATGTGAATAACGGCAGTTTCTTCCATTCCATTTTTTTAAGCTTGATTTACTATGCTAGCCAGGATCTTTAATACAAGGAAAAATAAAAGCAGTGTAGAGTTTTGTTGCCTTGGTCTTGAGAATTTTATGAAAGTTTCACCCTTTTCAGTAGATTTTCTTTTTTGTGTTAAGAAAGTTTCTATTCCTAGCTTACTGAGTTTTAATTATGAATGGTTATGGAGTTTTTAGCCATGTGCTTTGTCTGTATCTACTTCCATAATTATGTTTTTTCCTCCATCAATATGATCATGTAATAATGTGATAAATTACAATAATCAATTTTCTCATGTATTTCCTGCTTTTGGTTAAAACAATACTCACCATTGAGTATTTTGTTTTCTATTTTAATAATTTTTGCTTTTTATATTTCTCTTCTAGTTTCTTTTTATTTGTTCTTTCTTTAATTTAAAAAGTTTGACCTATAGCTCATTAATTTTCTCTTAATTTCTAAAATAAGAAGTTAGGACTTTAAATTTTCGTCTACCACTTTAGAAGAATTTCATGTTAACTATGTGTAGTATTTTTAATCATTCAATATTTGTTACCTTCTACGTTCTCTAATGATTTCTTCTTTGACCTATGAGGTATTTTTTAAAAATTTCTAAACATAGGCTCCTTTTTAATAAATTTTATTAATGATTTAAAGAAATCATTAAACTCAATTTTTCTGCTTTAAAATGTTTTTTAATGTTGATTACAATAACAAAGTATACACTGGCTGCTTATCCAATAGAATTTGTCAGTATATAACTTTTATTTTCATTAAGTACATAGAAAAAGCATGGGCATGATATTTACTAATGGCATTATTGCTGATTTTGATGCTTGTGTTTTAAACTTTTTATTTTGATTTAATTCCACACTTTAAAAACTATGAGAGAGCTGAGAATGTAGCTCAGTGGTAGAGTGCTTGTGTAACATGTGTGAGGCTCTAAATTCAATCCCTAGCCCAGCAAAAATAAATAAATAAAGCCTCTGAGAATATTACAGAGGCTGGGTATGGTGGCACATACTTAGAATCCCATCAACTGGGAAGGCTAAGGCAGGACGGTTTCAAGTGGTCTTATCAGTTTAGTGAGACTCTCAGCAATCTTAGTGAGACCCTGTCTTAAAACAAAAAAATAAGGAGGACTGGGGATATAGCTCAGTGGTAAAGAGCCCCTGGGTTCAAGAGAATATTCCAAAGAACTCCCATAGATACCCTTTACCCAGGTTCACCAATTAACATTTTGCCACATTTGCTTTATCATTATTTTTTCTCCCTCATTCCCTCTCCCATTTTCATAGTAAGTTGCAGATATCCTTCCCCTTTACCTGTTAGTACTTCATTATGTGTTTTCTCAGAATGATGACTTTCTTATATGTAACCTTGGTACATGTGTCAAAAACAAGAAATTTTACATTGTTCCAGTATTATTATCTATGTCATACTTTAATTTTACAATTATTCAAAAAATGTCTTTTATAACTATTTTCTTTTCTTGGTAGAAGTTGCAATCTAGGATGATAATATCGTATTTAGTTTTAATCTTTCCAGTTCTTAATCTGGAATAGTCCTTCAATTTTTTTTTCTTTCATGATACTGGCAATTTTTAAAATACAGGGCAATCATTTGGTAGAATGTTCTTCAATTTAAGTTTGTTACATATTATTATATCTGGCTTCTTATCCCAATATAATTTGTTAATATATAACTCTTATTTTCCTTAAGTACATAGAAAAAGCATGGGTATGGTATTTATTGATGGCATTATTGCTGATTTTGATTCTTATGTTTTAAACTTTTTGATTGAATTTAACAGTTTAAAAACTTGTGAGAGATCTGAGGATGTAGATCAGTGGTAGATGAATAATATAGACATAATATTTAATATGTAATCTATTTAATATAGTAATATTAATAATATGATAATAATCATTGTTGGAAGGAATACTACAGAAGTAATATTGTGTTGTTCTCAGGCCATCATATTGGTGGCATATGATGCTGGTGTGACCCCTTAGGAGTAATATTAACTTTGATTATTTAAGGTATTGGGTGTTTTCCAGATTAATCCACTCTAAAGTTGCCATTTTTCTTTTTGTAGTTAGTAATTTTGCTGGGAATTCTTTGAGACTGTGTGAATATCCTGTTCCTCATCAAACTATTTTCCACTAGCTTTTGCATCCATTGCTAATTCTTGACTGAATTAGTTATTACCAAGATGACTACAAAAATGATAATTTTCAAACTCCATCTTTTTTACTATATTACTAGTTTAAATACTACTTCAAGGAAGAGCTTTTTTCTCCATGTATTTATTCATTTCTTTGAGCACAGATATTTAGTTTATTTCTCAAATAGAATGTTGCTATCATTATTTACTTTAATGCTCAATTGCCCAAATTAAGTCATTGACTGCCCATTCAAATTGTTTCCTCTGTCCTTTTGACATGTCCTATCATTTCATAGATATTTTAACTTACTTTAACATTTCTTTTCTTCCTTACTTTCAGGCTCATCTTGTATTTTCTACTCCATTGACCATTTCTCTATGGGACTCTGGTACTAAGAGATGGTATTTAGAAACTGAGGCATGGGTATATGGATCTTTTTATCTTAACATTTTGTTATTGTTTCTCATTTTAATTTCGCTGAGTACAAACATTATTTAGTATTTGTTGAAATGTTTGCCTTATGTCCTTGAGAACATGATCAGTTGTTTCATGTGTACCTGAAAATATTTTGTATATTCTAACTGTTATATGTAGGGTTATATAAATATTCATTAAACTTGTTAATTGTGTTGTTTAAATCTATATCTCTACTAATTTTTGTGCTAAATCTATCAGTTATCAAGAGAGGTAGATTTAAAATCTCCCACTGTGATTGTGAATTTGTCAACTTCTTGTAGTTCTGTCAATTTTTTGTGGAATTAAGGCTCTGTTGTTATGTGCATACAAGTCTAGAATAGACAAATATTTATTTTTAAGTGATGCTTTTATCTTCTTGCATTTAAAATCCAGTTTGTTTGCTACTAATATACTTTCACCAGCTTTCCTTTGATTGGTTGCTTCTTTTTCAGTTCTCTTACTTACTTTTTTGTCTTTCTTGTATTTTTCAGAAAATGTTCTGCCAAAAATGTCAATGCATTGCTTTGTTTCTAAATTTACTAGTAAGATTTATAATTATCATTAAGGTTAAGTTTATGTATCCAAATAATACTTTTCTTCACTAATTTTTTACTTTATAATATAAATTTCAACCCAATGGAAAAGTGGAAAGATATCATCAAATGTATATTCATCAGTTACTTGCTTTTTGCTGTATGGGTTTTCTCTTTCTGAATACACACACACACACTTTTTTGCTGAACCCTTTGGAAGTAACTTGCAGTTATCATGACACTTATCCCTAAATACTTCATCATGTCTCTTATAAAAACATGCATTTCTGTTATTGCACCTGAAGAAATTTAACGCTGATACAATGCTACTATCTAATACATTGTCCATGCCAAATTTTCCTAGTAATATTTTTATAGCTTTTCATTTGTTCTGATATAGTCAAGGATCATACATTTTGTTTAGTTATTGTGATTGTTGAGTCTTTTTAAATCTAGAATAGCATTCTTCAATGTTTTGCTTTTAATTTTTCATGATATTGGCATTTCTGATGAGTCCAGGCAGTTATCCTATATATGTCCACAATATGAACTTGTCTGATTGATTTGTTACCACAACATCAATTTAAACATTTCTTTTTTTTTTTTTTTTTTTTGATTCTGGGGATTGAACCCAGGGGTGCTTAACCACTAAGCCACATCCCCAGTCCTTTTTAATATTTTATTTAGAGACAGGGTTTCACTGAGTTGCTTAGGGCCTCACTGAGTTTCTGAGGCTGGCTTTGAACTCGTGATTTTCTAATCTACTTATATTATTTTTTTTCCTGTGGTGCTGGGGATCGAACCCAGGACCTTGTGCAGGCAAGGTAAGCACTCTATTGACTGAGATATATCTCCAGCCCATAGGTTGATAATTTTTAAGAGGCAAGTATGATCAAGTTCCTTTCCTAGTAATCTTGCTTCTTTGACCTGCTGGCATATCATTTTAATTCCTCCCATATTTTCTTGTATGTATTCTGTATTAGTTTTCTATTGCTATTATATCAAGTTTATCACAAATTTTGGAGCTCAAAACAGTACATTTATTATCTTATAATAGGTGAGAAGTCTGGTGTAAGTTTAATCAGAATGAAGTCAAGGTGTTGACCAGCTGTGTTCCTTTCTGGAAGCTCTAGGGGAGAATCTGTATCCTGCCTATTCAGTTGTTGGCAGATCCCAGTTCCTTGCAACTATAGATCCGGATGCTGTTTCTTTGCTGGTTGTCAGCTGAGGGCTGTTCCTGTCTTCTAGAGGCCACCTGCATTCCTTGGTTTATGGACCCTTTTCACCATCTTCAAAGCCAACTATAACAGGTTGAGTCCCTCTCATGCTTAGACTTTCTCCATTTTCTTCTTTCATCATCTGTCTCTGACTCAGGTAGGAAAAGGTCATTTGTACCCATGGAATTAGATCATACTACCTATATAATCTAGAATAATCTCTAAAAAAAATCCTTAACCTAATCACATCAACAAAGTTGCTTTTCCCTCTTAAAACAACATAGTCATAGTTTCTGGGAATTATGATGTGGACATCTTTGGGTAGCCAGTATTCTGTCTACCATGGATTCCATTATAGCAGCTAGCCATAACCTAACACCCAGTGTTTGAGCCATCCATTCTTTCATTCAATCAACAAAAAATATGAAAGAACATCTATTAAATTGAGTATCTCTTAAATTTCAGGCATTGTTATAGGTGCCAAGGTTCCAAAAATAATGTATTTAATTCTCCCAAGAAGTCCATAAATGGTTCGCTTAAGTTCTGCAGATAGAGATTAGCATAACAATAAGAGTGTGTACAGGGCTATACCACCTAGATTAGAAGTATCCAGGATAGCCTCTTGTGTAGATCAGTTTCTCAGCTGAGTCTAAGAAAGGGGTCTAAGTATTAAATAAGGATAAGTAATGGTAAAGGGGCAAATAGAACTTTAAGTACTGAGAATATAATGACCAAATATATAGAGCTCAAGATAGCCTGTACTTTTGGTGGGGGAGGGTTGGTAGAGGTGATGGTAGTTAAATCTACTAATCATGTAGTTTCCTGCAATGTATTGACTTCTGGGCTTTGGTTAGGTGAGTTTGAAATCCATAGAGTAGGCTCTCAGGAAGGGCCTAGGCTGAACTCAGGTGAAGGCTGAAACTGAAGTTCACAAATGGAATTTCTTCTTTTTCAGGGAAGTCTTTAACTCCTTTCTTAAAGCTTACCAACTGATTGAATCAGATCCACCTCTGTTATCTAGGAGAATCTCATTTGAGTCAACTGATATAGATGTTAATCACATCTACAAAATACCTTCACAGCAACACCTAGATCAGTTTGATTGAATAACTGAGAACTCTAGCCAAGCCAGATTGACATGCCAAAACCTGGAATGATTCTCAGGTTTCTGGCATCAGTATCAATTGAAATCACTATCTGAAATACAGAATAGAATAGAAGGAGCAGGCTTTCAATATGGTCCATAAGATAGCTAGGTCGAAATTCCTGGCAGGCAGGTAAAAGGTCATAAGAAAGGTAAAAGATCAAGAGTTTTGATCATATAAATAGGCTAAGAAGCAGTCAGTATAAAGATGAAAGTTAAAACCAGAAGTGTAAATTAGATACTCTAAAAGAAGATATATGCATATAGAACAAAATTATGAGTTATGGAGAAAATTCTGGTGACCACCACCATTTAAAAATTATATAGAAGGTGGGCTTGGTGGTACACTCCTGTAATCCCAGTGGCTCAGGAGGCAGAGGCAAGAGGATCACAAGTTTGAGGCCAGCCTCAGCAAGTTAGGGATACCATGTCTGTAAATAAAAAAAACAAAAAAAATGTGACTCAGTCATTAAGTGCCCCTTGGTCAGTCCCTGGTACCCCCAAAAAATTATATAGAAAAAGATGACTAGATAAAGGAGAAGTAGGATAATGGGAGAACCTGGGAAAGTTTGCTGCCTGAATTTAAAAAAAAATGAATAACAGTGTTGTAAATGGTAGAGAATCAGTATTGAAGAATATTCATTAATTTGTAAGTTAAATTCATTGGTGAATTAAGCGTGTATAATTTCAGTGCTGTTGTGAGAACAGAAGCCAAATTGCAGTGGGTTGAAGAATTATTAGGAGGTGCCAAATTGAGGCTAGGTGGTGTAGATCACTCTTCGGAGAATATTTAGAGGAGAAGGAAAAATAAAAATTGGATGAGATTTAAAAAGTGAATTGGGGCTGTGGTTCTGGCTCAGAAGTAGAGCACTTGCCTAGCCTGTGTGAGGCACTGGGTTCGATCCTTGGCACCACATAAAAATGAATAAAGTTATAAAAAAGTCTTGTATCTATTTAAAAATTTTTTTAAAAATATGAATTATAACTAAAATAATTAAGAGAATATAAAAATAATGGTAGAAACTTGCTCAGGTTTTTTAGCTGAAAGTAATAAGAGGAAGAGAGTGATGATACAAGAGAAAACTATTCATAACTGAGAAAGAAGAAATAGGCCTGGTTGTTAGAGGGAGATGCAGTTACAAGAGAAGAACTTAATTTCTTCTTTGGATGAGATTAGAGTAATTGTTCTTAATGAATGAAGGTGGTATAATCCTGAGAGGATGGTTTAAAAGTTTGTGAAAGGTGTTCAAGATCATCATAATGATTGGAAGGCTTTCTGGCATATTGTGGGTAGGATCAGATTGCTAAACGGCCTGCAATATGCAAGAGAGCCTGTACAAAGATTTTTCTACATCCCATAAAACCTTTGAATATCCTGTTTGATGTTCACGTAGGTGAAAATCCTATTTATATTAAATTAGGCCTTGAATTGAATGTCATCTTATCTATAAACATTTTTAATATACACTGACTTTTCCAGGAGTGCAACTATAATATAAACTAAAATAAGATCTTACTTTGTTTTGTTCAATATCTTACCAAGAATTTTGATCATTTTGAAAATCTACCTAAAATGCTGCTCTTGGATATTTAAGACATTAATAACAATACATCTACGTCAGTCAACATTTGTAGCTGCCACATTTTACAGACATTGAATTTATATATTGAAATACATTTTATCTCATTATAAATTATATGTCTTTTTCATTTTATAAATATAGATTTTAAAATTATTTTTTGAGTTTTACTTTAGTACAGTAAAATAGGCATTAAAATATTTGAAAAAGGGAGTGAGATAGGATTGAAAAACATTGGCCCAGACAAAAGAATGAATGAAAATTCTGGTAAGTTTTAAGTAGAAATGCAGAGATTTATGAGAATGGCTTATATATCAGGCTTTGTGTTAGAGGTTGCTGTAACTAATTCTCAAACCCACCAAATACATTTCAGTCCTAATCACAATCACCCCTTTTGTAACATTAAAAATTCTCTTCTCTTTTCTATAACGTCCTTCTCTTCTAAGCTCTGTCTTTACATATTTGGCCATTGTTTCTCAATTTTCTTTCCTAAATAATTCTTCTCTGCTTGGATCCTTGGATTTGTGGATCCTGAATCTCCCTGTTTTAATACTTACTTCTGCTTGGCAGTATCACCCACTGTCTTGAGTTAAATTAAATGTATATATGCAGATAATCCCCAAATTTGTATCTCTAACACAAGACTTTACACCAAGCTTCAGACTCATGTAAATTGCAAACTCTGTACATGCTTCCTCAGCACCTCAATGGAACATGGACAACAAACAGTGAACTCTTCACCATATCAGCAGGACTATACACCTCTTCCTTATTCATGATACTAGGACACATATCATGTTTCTGCTCTTACTGCCACCATTTAATCTGTCATCAGGTTATAATGAATATTCCCTCAAACTTTCTCATGAATTTGTCATTTCTATTCCATTTCCCGAATACTGGATTAGACCCTCACCATTTCTTCCTAAATGTGAATAATAATTTGTTAATTGCTTTCCTGCCTATACTACTGCCTATTGACTCTTGGTACCACCTCTAGAATTAATTCTTTAAAATAAATATCTAACCCTATAATTTTCCTACTTAAAATACTTTGAAGATTTCCTGTTTTCTTTTTTTAAATATTTTTAAAATTTTTTAGTTATAGTCAGACACAATACCTTTATTTTATTTATTTATTTTTATGTGGTGCTGAGGATCGAACCCAGGGCCTCGCATGTGCTAGGCAAGTGCTCTACTGCTGAGCCACAACCCCAGCCTGAAGATTTCCTGTTTTCTATGAAAAAGTCTTAGTATACCTGAAAAAAATTCTTCATGGCACAGCTCAAATTCCATCCCAAATGTATGTAAGCTTTTTAATATGAGTGCCTCTGAGGATATATTGAAGTTACTCTTATTTCATTCTCATTTATTCATAGAGATACCAGTGCCTCACATCTTTACCCACAAGTATACCAAATGCACATAATTATTTAGTCCTCCTCATCTATTATACTTTCAGGAAATTATACCTTGATATCATATCCTCTGATTCTAGAATAGCTTCCTCTTTGGTACTTCTGTGCATATTATTTGTACCTGTTTCCACAGAGAAAGTAACAAAATGGTGGATGCAAATAATAATACCCTAATTCCAACTTGCTAATTGTAGATGTGAAAGGGAAGTAGAATGCTCATAGAACATTGTAGGTTTGTTTCTTCATTTCTGCTTTTTTTTTTCTTTTTAGTACTGGGGATTGAACTCAGGGGTCCTCGACCACTGAGTCACATCCCCAGCCCTATTTTGTATTTTATTTAGAGACAGGTTTTCACTGAGTTGCTTAGTGCCTCACCATTGCTAAGGCTGGGTTTGAACTCGTGATCCTCCTGTCTCAGCTTCCCATTGGGATTATAGGCGTAAGCCACCACACCTGGCCATTTTTGAATTTTTACCACAGTGGTTGTACATGGGAATGTGGATATCTTTTTTCATAATTGGAAGTGTGCACATAATAGCAGGATCATGGTTCACAATTTCCCTTTCTTATGGGTAGGTCCTACAGGCACACTCTGGGGGGCATCCCATCAACAAGAGCTTTGTGGGTGGTGTGTTCTTTCTCTGAGAAGGAGGCTGCTTGTGTTGCCCTGCAACTCCAAGTGTTGGTTACCACCCTGTGAAGGATTCCTGCACTAGATCCTTGAAAACAGCCCAAGTGGAGTGAGGATATATATTCTCCTAGTCCTCCTTCTCTTCCTCGCATACACCCTCCTTTTTGCTTTGCCTCTCACTTCCTACTGTTAGCCAGTTCATGGCTCCTGTTCTGTTGAAGAAAGCAAGTATCCTTTCTCTGCTTGTTTCTTTTGGGAAAATGCACCATGCTAGCATGATGGGGACAGGTGGAGCTTCCACCCTTTCTTGAAATAAAGCAGAGTTAAGAGTCACCAGTAGAGACTACTTTTTTCCTACAAAAAATTCATCCATGTTACTTGCAAATGTAGAAGGTCCCTGGACATACTACCAGCAAAAGACCTGAAGG